>NW_021703773.1:24066851-24127394 GCF_005190385.1 Monodon monoceros
GGGGAGAAGGGGACGGGGGAGAAGGGGGGACACGGGGAGAAGGGACACGGGGAGAAGCGGGGGACACGGGGAGAAGGGGACACGGGGAGAAGAGGGGGACACGGGGAGAAGTGGGGACACGGGGAGAGGGGACACGGGGAGAAGGGGGGACATGGCGAGAAGGGGGGACACGGGGAGAAGTGGGGGACACGGGGAGAAGGGGACACGGGGAGAAGGGGACACGGGGAGAAGAGGGGGCATGGGGAGAAGGGGACACGGGGAGAAGGGGGGACACGGGGAGAAGGGGACACGGGGAGAATGCAAATGCAGGAGGCTCCTGAGGTCCAGACTGTGGGAATAGTGTCTCTGCAGGAAGGAAGGACCTCGGAGACCAGGGGACGTTCAGCACCAGCGGCTCTGGGTCTGTGCATCTGCGCTTCGGGCATGTCATCCACATACACGACGCGTCGTTCAAGCCATGAAATTGAATGAACGCACCCAAAGAAGCCTTGAAAAGTGAGACAAGCAGTGGGTCAAGAATAGGGCCTGGGGGACGTCACGTTTTTAGGAGAGAGGTGGTTATGCTGGCTTGTGATATGGAAGAGACTGAACTGGGGCAGCTCCTTGGAAAACGAGAAATTGAGTTTAACACAGCTTCCTCCCGCCCTTTCTGTGAGAATGCTGGAATTGATGGGGAAGGACCGCTCACGCCCTTGACTATTTGGTCGATGCGGAGACGGCCGGAGCCTACTGAGCCCAGAATTCTTGGTGTCATGGCCGCATCTCGGGAGCATCTGTCACCCAGGAATAGATCGCTGGTCCTGACTGGCGACTTGCCTCCGTGACCAGCCACAGGCAAATGACTTCATTTCTTTGGGCATCTCTCTTCCTGACTGAATGAAAGAAATAGTAATGCTGGTTATTTACATACAGTCATCCTGGGAGTTAAGGTTGGAGTCGAGAGAAGCATTGAATTCATAGATAACAATGGTGTGAAATAGAGCGACCTGTCGCTTCTTCACCGTGAGACATTTACTCTTGGCCGACTTTGCATCCCGGGCTCACTTCTGCCTGGATGCGAGCTTCTGCCTGGATGGAGTTGAATAATCCCGGGACCCTGTTTTTGCTCAGAGATTCTATTCTAATAAATCACTTAACTTCCTTAAGTCAAGCTTACTGGGAAGGTAGATCAGCTCCCCAGAAACATTCCAAAGTCAAATATGACATTTGGGGGTTTGACTGCTGGAAGGGGGGTGAGCTGAGGTGTGAACTCATTCACAGGTGATGTGGCTCTGGGGTAGGTGAGCACTTCGTCCTACGCTGTGCCATGACCAGCCGACAGTGGCTTCCAGACGAGAGAAGACAACATCCTCTCAACTGTTTGTCTGTGGGTTTTGTATTTTGTCCCCTATGGCTCTTGGCTTTATTAAAGCTACTGACTCCTGGGTTTGCCTTCACATTTTAAAATTTAATTTTAAAAAACCCATTAGCATTTTGCTTCCTTGCAATTACCTGATTGAATGAACTGTCCTCCCCCCGACCTGTCAGTCCACCGTGGGCACACTCACAACAGCATGTTTCCCACCCACTCAGTTTCTGATGGGTTTTCTTCAAGTGTTTCCCAAGTACTGAAGAAGCCTGAATACAGTTTTCTGCTATTTTGATCCTTTATGTTTCTGACGTGACCACTGAAAGGTAAGAGAGAGATTGCACATAGCAATCTTCCTCTTTACAAAATATTTTGAAAATGATTAGAAACAAACTTGCCTGATTTCTTCCCCAGGCACGTATGCTAATTTCTTTCCCGAAAGGGTCCCACCCTCTAGACAAGTCCTGCTTCTCCTTTCACAGCCTGGTCACTCTTGCTGCCTCGGGGCTGCAGCTTCTAGAACACATTGGTCTCTTGGTCTTGTAATCGGTTCTCCTCCTCAGTGTCTCCCGCTGTGAGGTGACCCTTATCTTTATTCATTAACAGTCAATGAAAATTCTTTGTAAAGTGCTAACATTTGGTGATTGATCAATATGCTCGAGGTTTCGGAAAGGATTTATGTGATGACTTCATTCACTCCTGGACCGGCCCTGGGGGGAGAACCCATTGCTTCCCCTTTGACAGTCAATTGTATCCTGTGTGTTTGAAATTGGAACAAGTCAGATGATGGTAATATTAACAGCTAGTGTTTACGGACTGACTTTGTGCCAGAAATATTGTTTTCCTTTATACTTAACCTGTTTGAATTTTAAAGAGTGCCTTTCACATTACAAAGTCGTGTACATTCACTGAGAGAGTTCACTTCATCCCCTTCTGTCTCCTACCTAAGCCCTAGCCCCAGCCCCCCTGCTATCACACTTCCTTCCTTAGAAATACCTCCTGATAAAATCTGCTGTTTACCATTCTGGGCTTTCCTATGCATTTATAAATACACAGCACCATGTGTCACAATGTAATATTATCAATGCATATCCCCCAGCATAAAGCCTGGCACCCGTAGGCTCTCTATACATAGGTATTGAATGATATTAAAGAATATGCTTTCAAAAATGGAAATGAGACACAGTGTTCTACTCTTGGTTCTTTCTCTCTATTTTTGAATGTTTCAGATTTTTTCCATTTTAGCACATAAGATTTCATAGAATCGACAAATTATGATTTATTTGTGTTCCTTGTTGATGAAGAGTCAGGTTTCTTGAGCCATTAGGTCAAGTGATATTCTCACATAGTCCTGTTGTTTTATAGTCATATTATTATACAGCTGAGATATCGTCGTACAGCCGGGCTGTGGCGTGTCCTGTGTTGTCACAGTCATGCTGTCACAGATCACGTATTGTCTACAGCTGTGTTGTCATGTATATTGCCGTCTAGTGATGTCATACAGTCGTGTTGTCATATAGCCACGTTTTGTGTGTCACGTTTTGCCAAATATTCAGCATGTTGTCCTGTGTCATGCGTTGCCACGAGTCGTCCCGCCACGCAGTATCACATCGAGCGCTCGGGTGAGTGAGCGCCGGGTCACGTGATCTCCCCCGAGGGTCGCACTGTCGTGCTCTCTGCTTGTCTGGAAAGTGGCTCCTGGTTCCGGGTGCCTCCACCCCCCACCTCGAGGGGTGAGTTTTGCCTGCAGGGGCTGTCGCTCTGGACCACTTCCTGGTGGTGAGGGCACAGAGCGTCCTGCATCCTGCACCCCCGGCTGCCCGGAGGCTCAAGAGAGGAAGAGCTGTTTTTGCCATCACTCAGGGCCTCCGGGGGGAGGTGGAGGGGGCGCAGGGAGAGCACATGAGTACAAGGGGCACAGCCGCGCCCTCTCAGCCCAGCGCGCCCGGCCCTTCTCTGCCACAGCCCAGCTCACAGCAGGTGCCCTACGCCCGTGCCTGGCTGGCCGGCTTCCTGCAGATCGAGCGCCGTTGCTTTTCCTTCATTGCTGGATACGAAGGAGCCTCAGGAGAGGGGTCACTGTCTCAGTGACCTTGAAGTTGGCCTTGCCGGGAGTCCTGGCCGCGCTCACAGGTCTGTGCCAGCGAGCTTGGCAGTGGTGCCTGCTGGGCCTCTGTGCGTCAGCCATTTCCCCCGGGGGCTCCCGGGGGCGCCACGGCCACCTGTGTCTCCTGCAGCTGCTGTCACCCAGCCCAGTGGGTCACGAGGAGAAGTGGGTGGGGGCTACGGCCGTGGCCGTCCCCATCCTCAGACAGGAGAGAGAACGGGGGTAGGGAGCTGTGCACTCACAGGCCTGAGAGCTGCCTCTCTAAACACAGGTGCCTAAATTAGAGCAGCCTCCGCCGTAAAATGCCTTCTGGGTTCGCACTGGAGCCGCTGGAAGATTAGAATACGGTGCCCACCTCACGCCCAGGAGGGCAGGCCGGCTTCCCGACATTAGGTTCGCGGGTGGGGGGATAAGCAGGTCTGCGCCCGGAGCAGGTACAGATTGTGGGCACACAAAATCACCAGGCAGATTTGTCCATCTTGTGTCAGTTAGCATAAATTCGTGCAGTCTTCTCTTAATTTAAATGAGACTATCTCTTCATGGGTGCTTCTCGGGGAAGAAGGTGATAACGTGAATCACATCCTGCCAACTCCGCGGGGGGCGCGCCTCTCATGCTGTGGGGCTCCAGGGGTGTGTTCAGGCTGGTGCAGGGCTTGGGGAAGTGTCCGAGGACGGCAAGGCAGGAGCGGTTTCCCGTCCTGGAAGCACAGGGACCAGAGCCGTCACTGACCGAGCCCTGCTCAGCGCCAGGCTCCGCGTGTGCTCAGTACACTTGGCAGCGGCAGCAGCGAGAGCCACCGTTTAGATGAGAGCCAGATGTGGCAACCAAGGCTGGAGGGGTTAGCGCCTTCACAGGCCACTGGCCCCGACGGGGTGGGGGGCAGCCCTGGTCTGAGTGGCTGGTCCTCCCTCCTCATGAGCCTGTGAAATAGTTACTTTTACAGGGAATCACGAGGGAAGCAAAGCACCATCCACTGCCTAGGGACCCCTAGGGTCTTCGGTTGCGTAAGCAAGTGGGTCAGGGCTCCAGGCTGTGTCCCCTCAGCCACGTCGCCTGGCGCTGAGTTACTGGCCACCCCTCCATCCTTCCTTCGTCCCAGGACCATCCTCCCCCTCCCCCGACGCCCTCCCCTCCCCTGCCCTCCCCTCTCCATGGCCGCCTCTGGTCAAGATGCTTTGTGGTTTGGGACCAGTGAGTCCTGTTTATCTCTGCCACGGTTCCTCCTGCTGCAAACTGAGCTCCAGGAAGGAGGGGAATATCCCAACATTGCAGACGGGTGCTGATGGCCCCCAAAAGCCCTCACGCCCCCCTCACCCTGAGCCCACGCTTCGCCATCACGTGAACCCTGAGCATACCGCTCCCTCTAATGCACCAGCCTCCCCTGGGACTCCCCACGTGCGGGCCCGGTGGCCTGGGCCTCATACCTCTGTGTCCCCCCCGCCCAGCGAAACCCCCAATGCTGTGACTCCACCCCCTCAAGCACTTCCTGGGAAGCTTCCTGCAGCTCAGCCCGCGGTTTCCCCTCCTCTCTGCTGCTGCTTTGTTACCCACAGGGCCCTTCCAGCACTGTGACATTTAACTCCAACCAGCCTCTGAAAGGCCTCCTTTTCCTCTAACTGCAAAACTTCTCAACAAGGAACGTACCTCCCACTGTCTATACCACAGGACCCAGGACAGGCGGGGATGTAACTGGGGCTCAGAACGTCCTTATGGATGAAAGGGAATTTAAGGGACGTGTTAACTCAGTGGGCTTTCTTATTTCTGGGAGCGTCAGCGTTTCTCACACTGGAGTTGTGCGTGCCGATGGCCGTGCGCCAGGATTTGGTCAGATCCTCGGACCTGCCGCCCTTAGGAGAGGAGACGCCCCTGTGTCTGGACCTCTCCCTGCTTCCGAAGCCTCTCTTGCTGCCGCTTGGAAAATATCTGTGCACATCAAACAGCTACTTCTCAGCAAACCTTGGGCAGGATATCTCGGACAGCACGGGGTCTTAGCGTGTGCTCACACTGGGTTGTGTGCATTTCTGCTCCGTGTGTCTGGTTGCCGGTGAATCCCCAGCAGCAGTGGGCCTGCTGTCTCTGCGTTGTGGACACCAGGTAGAGGGTGCACCCGGGGGAGGCCCAGGGCCGTGCCCCTGAGGCGCTTGGAGAGGGAGTGTTGGAATTCAGAGTATCATCGCAGTGAGGTCCGCGGCCCGCCCGCCATCTGCCTGGGTCACTGTCTGGGCGTCAGTTGTTATTCTGGTGTGTGTTTCTGATTGTGAGATGATAACGTCTGGAGATCACGACCCGTGTGATGAGGGGTCGGCCCTGACCCAGTGCCCCTGCCCTAGCGCCCCTGCCCTTACGCCGGCTGGGAGCTCCCAGCATCCGCTCGTTCCTTCCAGCTCATGGGGCGTCGGGTGCTCTGGAGCTGTTTACTCCGACTCAGAGGTGACTGCCCCCAGGATGCGTTTGCTGGAAAGAGCCGGGGACCCTCACGGCATCTCGTGACTAATTCCCGTAGTTCATGGCAGAAGGCCGGGACAGACCTTTCGGAGAAGAACGCTGTCAGACGTGCAGTGACAGGCCAGTTGCTTTGTGTCCTGGGCTTATAACACACAGATGACAGATTCTCACTTATGATCTTGCTGGAAATGATTTTTTTTAAGGCTAAGGCCTAGATGCATTAATAATTGAATTTTAAATGACATTTGCTTAAGACTTGCGTTCTAGAGAAGTTCATATGCCACCGGCTCAACTAATACCTTTTTCCCAAGGCTTTTGAATGATCTTTGATTCACAGAATTTGAATTCCTTGAGGGTGTCAGTTACTGAGTCATCATTGTGCCACTACTGTGTTTTGAACTTGCTGTGTAGCTTTGAACGTATATAACATATATAGCCCATGATGGAGATGAAATCTACTGAGAAGGTCTTGAATTTCGGCGTCAGTTTTGATGCAAATTCGGTTATCGTTCCACAATTCTCATCCCGGGTAAACAGCCTGGTGTTGAGTTTTGCTGCCATACAGGGCAGTGAGGGCAGAGGGTGGTCGAGGCCGAGGGTGGGGCTGGGTGTGAAGTCCGGTCCCGCAAGTGCCCACTCTGAGCTCAGGGCCACACTCTGGCCTGTGGCCGCCCCTCCCCCGCCCCATCGTCGCTCTGTGATCTGCTCCATGAAGGCTGAGGCCCCAGTGGTGACCTCTCCCTGCAGGCGGACCTGTCTCCCCAGGCCCCAGGAGGAGTTCATCACGGTGACAAGAGCCCATCGGGCCTCAGATGCACCCCTAAACGTGGGCAGCGTTGGGGGCCCTGCCCACATAGGGCCGCTGGAGTGTGTGTGCAGCACCCAGAGTTGAGTTTGGGAGCTCGTGGTGAAGCACACTGGGGTGGGCTCCTTCACGGTGCCTCCTTGGCCTCTGCTTGGGAAGGCGGGGGTGGTACCTTTGCACTACAGGGCTACCCCGGGCCTTGGTTTTGGAGGGCAGGGCAGGGCAGGGCTCAGGGCTAGGAGTTCTTGTGTACGGCTGTCTTGGCTTTCCTGACTCTGTGGCTCTTTCGGACTCTTCCTGGGAAAAGGAAGCGCCTCTTTCCAGTTTCTGGTGGGAAAGCCTGGCAGCCCTGCGTCCACCATGCTCACAGGTTCCTGGGCTCCCGCAAAGGTGCAGCCTGCGGCCCCTTGTTCCCTGTGTGTCCCGGGGTGCGTCCCTCCTGCAGAGTCTGGTATCCAGTCATGGGCCTGCTTTGCGAGGACTCAGTATTTGTCCGTTTTAGTGTTTTTACTGAAATACAATACTGTACTTTTGCTCATAATTATTTGTGCTTGAGAGATCTAACAGTTGTAATCAACGTTTTCGATATTAAAATTAAGTGATAAAATACATCGTTATTATTTCAGCTAAGTAATCTGAGTCACGTACAGCTGTCAACACGTATTTAATGTGTGCAGATGCATATAACAGAGTTATTGTCATTTTTGAAAAAAAATGTATCATGTAAAACATTTGCAAGAGCAGTTTCTTTACAATAGAATCTGCTGAGGTGCAAAGGCAGAGCCGGCTGTCTTGCTGGGGCGGCCGGATCGCACCGTCTGCCTGTCAGGCTGCAGCTGAGCCTCTAACTCAGTGGCAGAGCCCGGGAGTAACCATCTCTCTGTCTGTTCTGTTTGCAGAGTCCCAGTGCACCCTCTGCGGGGAGCCGGAAGGTGAGTGCCTGGCCCTCGTCACACCTGCCTCAGGTGGGCATGGCCTGTGCTGTGACAGACGCTGCGGAGCCTGTCAGAGGCGGGTTACAAATCCAAAGCACGTTCTGTGTGGTGTTTGATGGAACAAGTGAGTAAAAGAATCAGAACCGAGAGTGGGATGAGCTTTGGGCAGGAGGTGCTCATCT
The DNA here is from genome assembly GCF_005190385.1 of Monodon monoceros. Classification (NCBI taxonomy): domain Eukaryota; kingdom Metazoa; phylum Chordata; class Mammalia; order Artiodactyla; family Monodontidae; genus Monodon; species Monodon monoceros. The sequence goes on from NW_021703773.1 coordinate 24,074,675, forward strand.
CTAAAGGAAAATTGGCAGCACACCCAAATTGCAACACTTTCGGTTTGGCTTTAGAAATTTCAGTTCGTTTTCTCCGTGTAATAAATGCCAATATTACAAATACATATGAATTGGCTTTAAAGAAATTAGCCGGTGGTGCTGACGGGCCTCACGTGCGATGAGACCTCTGGAAACTCTTCCTTCCTCCTTGTTGTCCGGGGCGGAAGCCGAGGGGGTGGGGTCAGAGCAGCCAGCCCCCGGCAGCAGGTGTGGAGTGCCCCCCCCAACCCCGGGGCTTCCGTACATGCACGCGATCACGCCACCAGGAAGGTGTCTGCCCGCAAGTCGAAAAACAAAGTGAACCTAGTGTTAACTTGGAAATTCCATCAAACACTGTATTTCCTCAGTTTGGGGTTAACAGAGATGCTAGGACTAAGTTTGGAGTTCTTCCCGTGTTGTTTAAGGACTATATAACGATAGCTATGGCAATGATTGCTCACATTTTAAAGTCTTAATCTTCACTGTCATGGAAACATGAACTTTGGGCCCCTGGTGTTTCCAGGGTCGAAAGACGCGTGGGGTTTTCTGGTCCTCGGGGCGGCTGCTCCAGAATGAAGGTCGAGAGCGGGTTTCAGCTGAGCTGCGCTGCCTGGTGATGTGGGAACCGCGGAGATGCCGGGGGTCGTGGGGACCGTGGGTGTCGTGGGGTGTCTCAGGGTTTTGCGGGGAGCTGTGGGTGTCTCGGGGGGACTGATGGAGTTCTCCACCGTGTCCTGTGCGCTGTCTCGTTGTTGGAGGTTTGCGCCCCCGCCCTGGCCTCCCATCTAATGTCCTTGCCCTTCCCCACACCTTTCGTGGAACGTGGTCAGCGTGCTACGTACCCTACAAAAGTCGTGAAACATGAAATTCTTCTACGTGTTGGCGGCTGCAAACCGTGCTGCATGTCTGTCTCTGTGTTTCTGCGAGCGGCCGGCTGTGTTCTGCGGGCATGTGCTCGGCGGCGGGCGGGCGGGCAGAGCGCGGTCCCCGGGTCGGCGGAGCCCGGGGCGCGCGAGGGGCGAGGGGCGGAGGTAGGCACGTGCGTCCCCGGGCGTCCAGGCTCGGGGGCATCGGTCCGTGTCCGTGGACGCCCAGGGCGGCGGGCTGGCTCCGGAGTGGACGAGCCCCCGGCGGGCCTGCAGCCCGGCCAGGCGGGACCCAGGTCCAGGCTGAGGCCCCAGCCCTGCGCTCACACCAGGGACGGCCCGACTCGGCGGACAAGCTCGGGGCTGCTTCCATCTGCTCTGGTCTAAGGTCCACGTCCCGAAGGCCGTCAGCCCAGCAGAGGGGGAACTGTCAGGGGAAGCGGGGGACACGTTTCTTCTTGTTCTGGGGCAGAAGGACTTGTGAACGTTTAGTCACAGTCTAGCTTGACTCCATGTGAGAATGACCCCAGCCGTCCAGCCGGAGCCCCGAAGGTCGGGAAGGGGGCTGGTCTCGGGCTGCGGCTGGGTAGCTGTGGGGCGGTGGCTGGACCCCCTGCGGGCCCCCCCCCCCCCCGCCCCCTGCGCAATCTGATTCTCTGCAGCCATTTCAGGGTTTCAGACATGCAAGTGGGTGGCTCCAAATCAGAGAGCAGGAAAGACTTGATGGCACAGCCTCAGCTGTGCTTTATTTTCTGAAGAGCACGATCATATGAATATTCATACATTTTAAAATCATTTAAGTAATTAGTCTAAGTGAGGGCTGGCTGGGTGCAGTGAGCGGAATCTAAAATCAGCTTTTTTGTTCAGTAATTTCTCCGGCAGCTTCAATCAGTTCACTCGTAAGCCCCGTGCACAGGGGGGATCAGAGCTGGAGGCTGGCAACAGGATGTACAGCTTAGATCCGGGCGCCCCAGGCTCTTCACACCCAGAAGGTTAAGGCGTCAACTGATTGAGCTCCTCTTTCTTGTCAGAAGGCTGTGAACAGCGTTTCACTGCTAAACCAGTGAAGTGGGAAACACCTATTTGCATTTTAATGATTGGTTCTCTGGGAGAGAGCTGGTTCTTTGGATCCAGACTGAATAATTAGCATTGTCTCAGATGATAATATCTGTGAAGCTAGTGAGACTAGGAACCCAGCTCATGGGAGGCTGGAGACCTCAGAATTCTGAGATTGTGGATCCCTGCACTGCTGTGGCCTGTTTTCCAGAGAACATAAAAGTTTAATTGTGTATAAAATGTAGATCACAATTTCAGTATTGCTTACACTTTGTACGTTGTCTCAAGGTTTCTGAAATTTGGATGGCTATGTTTTTATGAGATGAGAATGTTTCATGGGGTTTATTGTTATTTACCGGTATCTTTCTTTCTACTCAGAGTATACAGACCACTCAACTCTGAATGCTTGCAAGAGAGGGGGCGTGAAAGTGGGGGGGGTCATTTAGTGACTGAGATTCATCTAGGCATTTGCAAGGGGACAGTGACCACAGTAATCCCCTGGGATGGAGACCCATTCCAAAACAAAACCAAAAAAAGCTTAAAATTTACTCAGAGCCATCTCATTTGTTAAAATAATTTTCTATAATAATTTAACAGTAAGACTGTCTCCATTTGTATCATTTCCCTAGTGGTTCCTGTTATCGTTTAGACCTTGGAAGTAACTGGATGTTATTTAGCAAGAAGGTCACCTTCTCAGATCTTCTTGACATTGAAAGTATATCTGAAGGTTTTGTATGATATAATCCATTACTTTAGTATAGGAAGATAATTTCAGGGTATATGATCCTTTCCAAAGTTTGCTGACAGACACGTGATACCCCTTGCTTTTTAACAAGACCACAAGGAAAAGTATGGACATTTGGTGGGAGCACTGATGTCCGTTCATGCATTTGTCTATATGTTTACACTTCTGTGGTTCGACCTGCCCTCCTACCTAATAGATTTTCTGATGTGGGAAGACAGATCCTGATGCATGGGGGGATTGAGGAGAACTTATTTGAAATCTACTATAATGTAATAACAATGTCTTACATTTATGTTATTTAACCCAATTAAAACTAAGAAATAAAATAGGCTATTATGATATAAATTTGGCATGAAGGAATGTGCTACAGAAATGTTAGGATGGATTTTAGAATGAAAGATTTTTCAGTGATAGAGGGCTTAAGATTATAACTTCAAAGCAGTGGACCATTTGTGGTGGCATAAATATACATTGGATCATTGGGAAAATCTTATTTGTAGAAATACCGGTCCAAAAACAAATGTAAGGTTAAGAAAAGAAAATCTCAAAAAGTTTAAAGTGAGGGATTTTCTTTCTAAATCTGAATTTTTTTTTTTTTACTTTGATCATGTTGATTTTAAATTGCATACTGCTCCTAGAATTTTGGACAGACATACAGACTCTAGTATTTTACTACAGATAGAATGATTCCCAAATACCTCTTCTTTCTTCATAACCCATCAGTTGAGAAAAGGAGAATTTCCCCCGGTATTTATAGTGTTATATTCTTGATTTTTTAAAATACAAATAATCAAGATTTTCCCTGCAAGTGACTCTAAACAGTGGAAATTTCCACACTATTTTTGTACCTTAATTGAGAATGTGTCATCCTGAGATTTTAAGGCCCCTCAACAATTAGGGAAAATAATAAGGTGGCTTTTAGAAAACTGGGCATCAAAGGGTTTAGAGAGAAGCATTTCCATCCCTCCTCCCACCTCTCACCCCCGTCCATGGAAACAGGGGGGCGTTAATTCGCAAATACAGCTCGTGCCTCTCTTGTTTTAAGATCATACCTTTTTAATTGTATGCTTTGGATAAACATCATCTTTTCTGATTGCTCTTCTTGGATGGTTAGTGGAAGATAACCACCACTTATTAAGTTCTCCACGTGTGCCAGGCACTCTAGAAAAAAAAATTAGTGTTGCTTAGGAACTGAAGAATTCAACTAATTTTTGAGAGAAAACAGAACTCTGCTCCAGCCAATCTGTCTTCTAGGACCTTAAAATGGTTTGTGTTATAGCGGAAATCAGAAGATATTGCCTAGGGTAAGACAGAGAATGCTGTTCCTCATAAAAGTTTACGATGGGGGACATCAGAAAGCATGGAAGACTGTCCCATCCCTACTACACATATAAAATCGCTGCATGATTTTTATCAACATTTGCTTTCAGCACATAGTTGAACTTGAATGAAAGAAAGAGAGGGAATCGCTTAGGTACCAAGAATTAGGAAAGGATTTTAAACCCGAGGGTAGGCGTGAGTCAAGGGACATTGGCTCCTGAGAAGTAAACCCAGAAAGGCACGGGGGTGGGCAGAGCGCTGACGCTCAGGCAGATGAGAGACACTAGCTGCACCTGTGGGGCGGGGCTGGTGGAGAAGCTGGAACTGAGCCCTGGGAATGAAACCCAGAATCTCAGTGAGTTTCCCCATGTGTGAGAGAAGAACTGGAAAACACTGACCCATGAAAGTATAAAGGAAGCTTATCACATTACCAGGGTCATGGGTAGAATATGGTTACCGACAGGGTACACACACTCCAGGCACGGATGTGAAATCTGAATTTCTACCACCTGTGTCTGAAGGACCATGTGGTGAAATTAATGTGAACGCTGTTCCAGAAGCAGAAGCATTTAGGATTCTGTCCAAACCTGACGGCTGCGGCAGAATCGAAATCTCAAATTATCTACAGGATCTTTGACAAAACAGGGCTCCAGGGGCTACTCCTCCACTTCAAAAATAACCCCCACTTTAGATAAACATACAATAAAACATAACCCCTGTAAAGAAACTTTGGGGGTGAGAAAACATGATAGAAGGATGAGAATCAACAGAGTTGCAGAGATGTTGGGTAGGCTTAAAATTACTAAAGAGAGTTTTAAAAGGAAAAGAAATCATAATAAAACAACTCTCTGGTATGAAAACAAAGACGGATTAAAAAACAGTGTACCTAGAAACAAGAAATGTCATTTAAATTCGCTACTGTGTCCGTATGTTATAAGTGGATTTGACAGAGCTGAAAAGAGAATGAGCAAGCTAGAAAAACGATATGAGGATATTATCTAGAGTTTTGCATAAGCATATACAAGATACTATGGAGAGAAAGGAGACATCGCTCAAAGGAGGAAAGGCTGAGATTTTTCCAGAACTGAAGCAACGGGCTGTGCCTCTTGATCTACAGACCACCAATACTGAAGCCAATAAATAAAGCACATTCATATCTTACAAAGTGAAACTTCAGCATATGAGAAACAGGGCTTCCCTGGTGGCTCAGTGGTTGGGGATCCGCCTGCCAATGCAGGGGACACGGGTTCAAGCCCTGGTCCAGGATGATCCCACATGCCGACATGCCGCGGGGCAACTAAGCCCGTGCACCACAACTACTGAGCCTGCGAGCTGCAGCTACTGAAGACCGCGTGCCTAGAGCCCATGCTCCGCAACAAGAGAAGCCACCACAATGAGAAGCACTCTCACCGCAGTGAAGAGCAGCCCCTGATCGCCGCAACTAGAGAAAGCCTGCACACAGCAATGAGGACCCAATGCAGCCAAAAAAATAAATACAGTAAGATAAACAAATTTAAAAAAAAAGAATATGAGAGACAAACAAATGATCTTAAATATAGCCAAAGGGAATATACAGGCTACAGTGATGGCAGAGGCTTACTGTCATCAGAATTGATGCTAGATGGCATTGGCGTTAGAGTCACGTCTAAAGATTACTGAGAAAAATGAAGGGAGTAAGGAAGATGCCACATGTGCAACAGAAATCTCATTAGAAGAGGAAAGAGGGAGAGAGAGAGGGGAAAAGGCTCAGATAACACAAAATACGAGAGAAGTGACTCAAGTATTTTTTCAGATAAATAAAATCATTATTTAACGATAAAAGGATACTGCCCTAAGAAGCTAAAACAATCATTACTTTAGAATAGACTGAAAATATGCAAAAAAAAAAAAAAAAAAAAGACAGAAAAGAAAAACAGGATTACAATGAGAAACTGACAAATTCAAAATTCTGATGGGAGACTCCCTAATCTCATTAGGTACCCAGAATCTTGCAGGAGGAAGCTGGTTCCCCAGGGAGAGAGATGAGCTCCTAGGTGTTTCCTTTACCCGCAGCATCCCTGCTGGGAACCCTGTCTACTGACAGCTGAAGGGAGTTCTTGCCAAAGTCAAGGTTTAGTTCTCTGCTCCACCTCAGTCCTTTTATACTGTGGCCCTGTGGCCACAGCAAGTGCTTGCCCAAACAATCTGAGCTTTTATTGGAAATATTTGCAGAAATCCAGAACCCACTTGGCTTCAGGATGAAAAGAGATTCCTCTGGACCACATTCTCTCAGTGGAGCATCTCTGCCTTCCCTTCCCGGGGCCCCCAAAGCTCAGCGAGCCCACCTTCCAGCCTTATAGCCTGAGGCAGATAAATATCTATTCCTGAATTATAGGTCAGACGGTATCATCTCCTTCCTCAAATGGTGTCAAGGTTCCCTGTCATCTATAGGATGAACTCCACATTCAAAATCTGCCATAAACTTGCCCCATCTTGCCTTTCCCACCCCATGTAGCCACGAGTAACTCATGCACCCTCTGGATTCTGGTTGCCACATCCTAACAGAGGGCTCCAGGAGTGCACTTGGACACTGAAGGATTTGTGATGGACAGAGGTTGGAGGAGGGCTGGTGGGGACCGTGTGTGTGTGTGTGTGTGATGAGCAGAGAGAGGGGGATCAAGGGACACACAAGGGGTGTTTGGTATTTGTTATCTCAGCAGAGGTTAGTTTTGCATGTACAGGGGGAGAGGAGACTTGCAGTATATTTGTATTAAGCATAGAAAAGTCTAGAAAAGCCTTCAAGGACCAGCTCGAGCTCCATCTCCCTGATGCAGGGTTCTGGGTCCTCTCCATCACCCATGGGCACTCACCCTCTGGGATCTTCCATGCCTTGTTGTGCTTCCTGTTAGCTCTCCAGGGATACCTGTGGGAGCACAATGTGTGCCAGACTTGGAGCTGAGTGCTGATTTGTAGGCGCTCTCAGCACAGGAGCTGTGTCACTTCATCTTTACATCCCAAAGTGCCCAGTAGCATATTTCTGAACCAAATGCATAGAGCTAATCATTAGTATATCTGGTCTTATTGCCAACACAGGCAGTTATGTAAGCTTCGCTCAGAGGTGAAGCTACAGCTATTAAATATGATAAAATAAAGTGAAAGTGGGGATGAATTGGACATACCATCTGGTGTCTGAGACTCTGTCACAATTATGCATTTATGCCGAATGACATAAAATGCACAAAGAACACTAATTTGCAAATTTCTAATTTTTTTAGATTATCCGATATCTGAGATGCAGGCATTCAGCTGGCACTGAAACAATTTTACCTCATTAATTTGCTCAAGACATAAATAAATATTCTATGTTTCTGGTCAGCAGATCATTTAAATACCAGGTTTCAGGTTTCCAACATGTAGGTAAAGTGCTGTCTATTTTCTTGCCGCTAAACTTATGCCTATTTGTTGCATTCTTTTTTTTTTTTTTGGCGGTACGCGGACCTCTCACTGTTGTGGCCTCTCCCGTCGCGGAGCGCAGGCTCAGCGGCCATGGCTCATGGGCCCAGCCGCTCTGCGGCATGTGGGATCTTCCCGGACCGGGGCACGAACCCGTGTCCCTTGCATCGGCAGGCGGAGGCTCAACCACTGCGCCACCAGGGAAGCCCCTATTTGTTGCATTCTGAAGCATATTTGGGAGGTGAAGGCACACACAGAATATATGCAGTGGAATGTTGAGAAGCACCAAATTACTATTTCTAGTCATTCACAATAAACTCCTTTATAATATTGGAAAAAATGGATAAAGAGAGAAAGTTAACATGAAGACAGGCTCTGACATTTGTTTTCCATATTAGAATGTCGCCACCTTGAAAGCAAGAACTTTGTTTTGAATTTTGAATATCATGCATGTCACCTCAGGGTCCGTGCATAAAATACCCAAAATTTAGGCTGTCTTTTGGTTGATCTGAATCAGTATCCTCGAGAGAATTCTTTCCATCTTCTTAAGCTCTGGGAACACGAAGAAGTGGAGTGCTTCTGTTTCCTGAGAATGAAATGTCCGTGCAGAGGTTAAATGAGCTCCTCTTACTACCTCTTTTCCTGTAATTTTCTAACCCTGAGTTTTATGCTGTACACTGGCAAACGTTGTGAGAATCCTTTTGGGAGTCTCATTCTGACGTGACGAGTACCAAGACACTTTCAAAGACAAAGAAGCATTTCTGTGCCTTGGACCTTCGGGCAGAGTTGGCTTCATGGCACAATGGCCGTCCCGGTGCCACCAGCCCTGTAAACCCACTTTCTCCCGTGGATCCACAGGGCAGCAGCAAGGCCCTGACAATCAGTGAGACAAGTCTTGGAGGTAGACAGAGGCAAGGAAGAGGCCTGATTGAGCAGCAGGGCTCCTGATTTGGATGTAATCAAGGGCTTCTGGGCAACTGCCCGTGCTCTCACTCCTCTGTCTGCCCTTCTCTGCTGACTGTGTTTGCAACTTCATTCCTGCCTTTCTCCTGGATTTTCTTCGTTTTCCTGCCTGCATTTCACGAGCATTCAGTGAGTCCCAAGACTCTGTACTGGGTGCCAGGAAGAAAAGCTGGAGGGTGTTCCAAGCCAGATAGAGTTCTTTGAGTTCTGAGAATGTTCTGGAAAGACCATCCATCATGGGGCCAGAGCGTCTGTCATCAGCGTTTCACAGAGGAGATGACGTGAAGCCTTTGGTTTGACCTTTCTCCAATACTTGCCCCAGGGTTTGTGTTTACAGGTTTGGCTGGGTTTCAGGTATTGCTTGTCTTTTAAGTGACCGGCAGAGATGAGAAAGCCTTCTTGCTGAACCCCTTGTTGTTATTAATGATATGGGTTCATAATTTTGCTTTTCTCTCTGATTGTTACATCTCATTACCAATGTTATGAATAACAAATTATTGAGATTTTTACAGCATCTATCACTGTAGAATAACCTTGGAGGTAAACTTCCCAACATAGAATTACTGTGTCCTCCCCCAACCGATCTTGTGGTCAGATGACCCAGAACTCAGGGTATGGACCTACAAGTTGGCAAAATGCTTGCAAGGGACACCATGTTTTAAAAATAGGGCAGTTGCTGTGGTGTCATGGGCAGATCAGTGATCTTGGAACCAAAAACGCAAACTAGATGTATGACTCATTTTCTAAAAATGTTGAGCTAGCCGTGGTTCTGTCTTCATGGGATTCTCGAGGGGCTCTTGTGAGATGACGTGTAGGGAAGGGATGGTTAGAGATCATGTCTTCCCGGCTGGAGAGAGTTCTCAGGAAAGGCCTTACTCAGCAAACCTGCCTCAGATGATGGGCTTTTTCCATTTCTCTTTATTTTTCCTATAGTTTCCCATTAGAAATGCCCCCTCACATCACCGTAGACACACCATCTTCCCTTCAGCTCAGCCCACTCTTGACTATAATACAGAGCTTCCCCGCCTCCGCCCTCCATGAACCATGGGTGGTTTTGTTTCCTGAAGATTGTGTGGGCCTCATCTCAGCAAAATGGGAAATGACGTGCAGGTGCAGGGGCGGGGGGCTGTGTTAAAAGGAGTAGAATTAGAGACATGGGAGCTACTCAACTATATATATGGAGTGAGTGGAGTCAGGAGAGTTCAGACCTGCTGGAACATGTTTCTCTGAGACTAAAAATGGAAAGAAAAGCAGGATATACAACATGGGCAAGGGAGAGCCCTTCGACAGATGTGATGATTGATCATCACAACTTCATTAACTAATAGGATAAAAAATCACTGGCTTTGCCCTTAAATATCGTTTTTGAAATATATGCCTTTTTTGACTCCTGCCTTGTATCCAAGGTTATCGACTTTCCTGGGGAGAAATACAGGCTCTGTGTCCAGTGGAAGGGGAGTTGGGCCAGGAATCAGGAGGCAGCGTCCCAGCTTCTTTCCGTTGATGGAAGCGTGAGCTTTCGTGAGAAGCTGCCCTGTGGACCTGATGTTCTCGGCCTAAGATTTCCTAAGTTGTGTGTCTACACGCACATGCACGTCTACAGACTAAAGTCTTGGCTTCAAGTGTCTCCATTTTATTTTCTAGATGCTCTGCATGGGCATCAGCGGTTTCCATGACATTGCGCATCACTGGCCTTTGGTTTCGTGAAACTCCGTGTCTTGCTATTGGACGCGTGGTGGTGAAGGCAGACGGGAACTCGTTGTTCAGAACTGTGCTGGGGGCTGACCCACGTCCTGCTATTCAAGTTCATGATTCCTCCGCCTCTTCGTGAAATTGACGGCAACTTTGGCAGATTAACTATTACCAGGCTAATTAATAAATTGTTAATTAAACAAACTAATGGTAAATGTACAGAATAAAAATGTGTGGAAAGGGGGAAAAAAGAATATAAATTAGGAATACAAGATTAGAACTAAACAGGTTTTGGAACAAATGCAGCTTTCTCCCTTTAAGGAGACCTTGAACAAATTGTGCAACTTCACCGAGGCTGAAGTCTGCATCTGCAGAATGGGTAACATGGCATCCACATTACAAGGCACTTTTAAGATTATAGTGGGTAGCATAGTGCCTGGTACCTAGTAGGGACTCGGTGACGTGTGCGTTTTGTTTTGCCGTTTACTTCTTTGCTCAGTTGTCGATTATTCTGTGTCTTTATTCAATGTATATTTGTCAGATGTGATTCTAGGTGTTGGGGAAGTACAGGATGAGGAGATAGCTGTGCATCTAAAGAAAATCTGAGAAAGTGACAGTTGTAATAAATAGCTACAAATAAACCAGTAGTTGTAACGATGATGATGGTGATGAATCCGTTGTTCCATAGAAAGTTGTTCCCATTTATAGTAAAATGTGGCTCGTAAGGTGAAGAGGTAGTTCAGGGTAAGCAGAGAATGGAAGTTGCAGAGAGGGAATCTTTTTATTTATTTATTGTTTTACATTTTAGGGCTTTTCTAAGAGGTAGCTATAGAAACCCTTCACCTCCATCTGCTAGAACCACTTCCCTTCCTCCACAGAAGAGAGACCCCATCAGATGGATGCATCGCTGCCCTGGTGGTGCCTGTGTTAGCACCTGTATCAGCCTGGGTTAACACCTGGCACAGAACAGAAGGGCAGTAGATGCTGTTGACTCAGTTGGGGTCACTCACTGTTGAGTCACCAACAGATTCAACAGGGAACTGCGCCAGAAGAATTCCCCACATTTGTCCTCCTGACACTGTTGAAGGCTAGAGAGAAAAGCAGAGAATCTACGTATAAGTGGACCTTCCAGCAGTCCTTCCAGACCTCACCATCCTCGGCGTTTGGTCTGGGAGGGGCATCGGGTGGGAGAGGTGTAGGATGTGGTTGGATCTTTCTCAGAAATGCTCAGTGACCCTGAGTAAAGTGAAATTTCCATTTGGGTCTTTCTGGGAATGATTAGTTTGGGAGTCTTAGGAATACATCTGAGAGCAGTCCATAGAGGCGTAAACTGGATCGACACTGGGGAGGGGACCTCAGCTTTGATACAGGCTCCACATTACAGTTTGATTGGATTATATGTATACGTTGACCTGATATGACTCTTTTAACAGGCCTGCTTATTATTGGTTGTTTTTTTTTAAAATAATTCTTTATTTATTTTATTTTTGGCTGTGTTGGGTCTTTGTTTCTGTGCGAGGGCTTTCTCCAGTTGCAGCAAGCGGGGGCCACTCTTCATCGCGGTGCGCGGGCCTCTCACTGTCGCAGCCTCTCATTCCGGAGCACAGGCTCCAGACGCGCCGGCTCAGTAGTTGTGGCTCACGGGCCTAGTTGCTCCGCGGCATGTGGGATCTTCCCAGACCAGGGCTCGAACCTGTGTTGCCTGCATTGGCAGGCAGACTCTCAACCACTGCGCCACCAGGGAAGCCCGTTGTTATTGGTTTTGAATAATGAAATTAGAGTGATTTCAATATTCTCTGTTTTCTCAAATTCTGAAATAGTTACTTAGGTATTGTGAAGCAAAAATAAAGTTACATAATCAGATTTAAGAAGTAATTAGAATATCATCATTTTTAGGTGAAACATGAGATAAATCGAGTTTGAATTGATATCTCTATAATCAACACTCGTTTTGGGTTTGGGGTTAGAGCCACTCATGTGAGTCAGTATATGGAGATGGTCTATGATATGTGAGGGCGTCAAGCCAGGGGACAGATGTCATCTAGTGGAAAGAAAGGCACATGTGTCATATAAATGCCATAACATTTGTAACTTTCTGTTATTGATTGTGCCAGAGAAACAGCAAATAATTTCAACTGTGAGAGGAATAATCAATTGTCCGACGCTGGACGTGGGAACAGCATCTGAAGCAAATGGTGAGCTGGACCCTAAAATAGGACAAAGACTTAGGAACCGTGGTGTTGGGTTTGCAGGGGCTGTAGGACTCAGATTGCGGGCAGCTTTCCGTATCAAGCTGCAGATTTTTCGTATAGCTCTTCAAGGGTGCCCATGAGCCGTAGGTCTGTGAATACCCTAAACTGTGTGCGGAACTTTTGAGAGTGTCTATATATGCTTCGGGGCAAAAGGACATAGAATTTTCATCCATTTCTCATAGAGGTTTATGACCTTGAAAAGGTGAAAAGAGCTGTGAGTGTGGGGAGCCTGGAAGGGGAGATTCCCGGTCTGTTCATATTTCAATGCTGCGTGTGTCCATCTCCACCTTGGATCTCTGACGAAACCCACTTGACCCCTGGGAACTGACCTTGGTCATGCTCGCTCCCGAATTCCTCCTCAGGGCCAACCCTAATGACAAGAGAGAGTAAGTAATACGTCCAGATAGCCGCTGTGAGCGAGTTTTGTCTGGATGGATGTGGTTGGGTCACGCTGGAGACAGGCCTTCGCCTGGACCACAGATACTTACCCCCCACCCTGGGTACCGAGTCGCTGGGCATGGGATGGCCTGGGGATCTCCTGCCTTGAGCAGGGCAGGAGACACCCAGCTGCCGAGTACTCACTTGGGGAACATAGGCACCTCCGTCCCCCAGAGCTTCTAACGAAGAGCGAGATCCAGGATGCTGACCCGTGGTCCTCTTGCCCGTCTGACCTTGTAGCTGAATCACAGCTGGTATCACTTCACTGAGTTTACACTCCAGAGGGATGATCAGGAGATAAGGCCGCTTGGTTCCTGGATGTACGTGTGCATAGTGGGGCAGGAACATGTAATTGTGTTGGTTTATGTGTCCTGCTGCAGCTCTGTGATGTGCAAAGATGGCTCCATCTTTTCCAGAAGGCTTCCTAGCTTTCTACAGATCCTTGGAGTTTGCTGCATAAAACATTGGTTTGAATTTGAATTTAATCCAAATTCTCAAGCCAGTATGAATGCTTTAACTCAGAAGCCTGTTTTTAATGAACTGGGATATATACTGCATGTTAAATTAAGATAAACTCATTGTAGAATTCCCAGTGAGGTAAATGGGATTCTGTTCAAAGAGTGAAGCTAGAATGACATTGATGTATAATTCCAAATGGGGAACTTTAAATGAATTTTCCGGAGTTTAGTACCTTTGTATATAGCTGAGAATTGCTCAGACTGTGGGCAACTGGCTATATACGTATTAATATTCCTTCTGATTTTGAAATCAGTTCAAAACCTGACTCGTTCAGTAACCATTTTTCATATATGAAAGTCTTGTCAATTTAAATAATAGCTTTGTGATAAAATCATTTATAAAGCTGTGACGTCTCAGCCTAATAGCACTATGTTTATCACGTCTTAATTTGCATTTGTCAGACTTTTTACGTGGAAAATGCATTTTTAAATTATACTTCAATGTGTCTAAGAGATAAGATTATTCAAAATAGTAACTGTTCTCTCTCCAAATGTCAGTGTGCTGGAATGAACACACACACACACACACAAATGTGAACATAAGGACAGGTCACATGTTATAGAAACATAAAACATAAAATGAGTGTCTTTGGATTCATTTTCTGAGGTAGTTTTTAAAGTTTTGTTGTTTTTGTTGCTTTAGTAGTGGTCCAGCTCAATTAGACCTAAGAATCACATACCTAATGCTCAGGCTAATAACAGGAGGAGAAAAGAAATTCCCTTTGCTCTTAATTTATTGACTTAACAATGCTCCATATTTCTTTAATTTCTTCATTAGGGAACTTTTATTAAATACTCTTCACGGATCCTTCCCAAAACAGCAGTACTAACTGTAGCAGCCATGACTAGGCGCTCCCTACAGGCTGCCTCGTGTTCAGCATCTTACATCTATCAGACTTGCTTCTCTCTGTTTATTCCTTAGTCACCATCAGAAATAGAGCAGTGAGGTTCCCAGCCCAGTCGCATATGATCCGTGAGAGCCTGGGTCTGAATTTAAAGCCGTCTGACTACAGCACCGGGGTCTGGCGTCTTCCTGAGTGACACAGAAGCATCTCCGTTGTTGTATACATATAATTTGATCATAATATTAAGGATGGGGAAAAACGTCCGTGAAGATCGTATGGTGCCCATCCCTGGGTTGCAGTTAGGTAAACGCAGGCTCAGAAAGACAGAGCGCTAACACTTGCTTATGGAGCAGTAGAACCGAACATGCTGTCTAGCTTCTGGCAGAGAATTTGGAATAAAAAAGGCAAAACACGGTGACAGGTTTGTGTCCTGCGTGCCGAGGGAAAGTTCCATAAGTCACGTTTCCTGAAGCGCAGTGGACGCAGCGCAGAAGCAAGATGGTGATGGCTTCACTGTCTCATCAGAAGTTGAATTCCAGGTGTCGCTTCTGTGCTTCATCCTCCTGTGACCTCAGTTACGTTCCCTTCTCAGATCTTTACGTAGACACAGCGACACAAAGGTGATGCAAAAGCTCTGCTTATGAATTTATAAGGAAAGGCTCGAAGTAAATAACCGCCATGCTAGGGCCTCTGGAACTTTGTCCCCAGTCCAAAAAGAGGAAAACACATATAAAGTAAATTCCATTGTAAAATAATGATTTGGGGAGACAGTAATAATTAGGACTAAAATAAAGTATGCTTTTCATAAAAAAATCAGTGTTACCCTTTCCGAAGTGTTCATTAATTTAGGTTTTCCGTATGTAAGTGCTGTTTTTTATTTTTCTAATCATTTTATGTTGTCCTTATTGCAAAAGAGAACCACACGAAATAGAAGGAAGGAAAATGAAAACAGAAGTCATCCATCCTTCCAGGCCGTGTCTGAGTCCGTGGCGCTTGCTTCGGGGGGCGTCCTGGGAGGAGGGGTGCTGAGTCCCCTGCTCCCGTCCCGTGACCCTTCACCTTGCTGTGCTGTGTGTTATTGACATGGCTTATCCTGTATTTTGCCCTGAAAGTGTGTTCCTTGCTGGAACGCTAGGTGCGGTGTAAGTGCTGGTCTGAGTTAGGAGCCCACGTAAAAAAATCACCTTCCAAAGGAGCCCTCCCTCACTCCCCCCTCCCTCTTAGCAAGTCTGTTCTGGAGTAAAACAAACCACTAGTACTTAATTTTATGGCCCAGTTTTGTTGGTTTACTTTAACTGTACTGTTGATGACAAACATAAACTAGATTACATTGCTTAATTGATGTATTTTCTATCAGGGAAAATTATTTGTGTGTCTTGGAAGGAGACGTTATAATTCTCTCATGAAAATGAACATGATTAAGTGTTCACCTTATGGCCTTTCACTTCGTACCAGGGTTTCTGAGGACGTCCTAAACATGGAATAGATATATTTGTTTATTGACTCTAGACCACACGTCATTCCTTAGGGTCCGCCTTTTCACTTGTGAGTTGTGATGCTATCCCGCAGCATTAGATATGCTTTTAAGTATCACTTGTAGTGGTTACATATTATTGCATTGTATTGGTCCACTGTGATTTATTGGATTAATCCCCTTTTAATGGAAATTTAAGCTGTTTCTCATCTTTTTACTAATATAAATTATACCTTCATGAATATATTCATAGCTTTATCTGTATGTTCATTCATGATTATTTCCTGAGGGTAAATTCTAGAAATCCTAGAAATACAATTGTTAATTCAAAGTGTGGTTACCTTATTAATGAATATTTGGAACACAGGAGTGATCTGTCACATGTGCTTCCTTCCCATCCTGAAGCCAAGGGCACGTCTGCGCAAGTGCTGATATTCTACCAGACATTCAGAAGCCTGTTATTTACTGTTGTTATTAATTCACAGATACCTAGGCAACCTGTTTTTAACAGGCTCCATAGCAAGCACTAGGGGTGCAGAAAGAATCAGAGCAGGGAGATGCAGGGAGACGTACATATATCAAGAGGTATATAAAATAAGAAGTATATGCTGTGATAGACGTATAGTGTCCAAAAGGGAATGGCCCATTTTGCCAGGAGGCAAGTGGATTATAAAAAATGATCATAATAGGGGTGAGTCTTGAACTTGGTGGAGAAAGGTGTCCAAGTGTGAGCCAGGCAGGTAGGCGGGGTGGGGACCTCCAAGCGGGGCACAGCTGTGGCAGAGCTCAGGGATGGGGTCGGGCCAGGCTCACTCACCAGGTCACATTACATCAGCAGCTACAGCCTGTTTGCTCCCAACCTTGATGCTCCTCGAATTCACGTGCAGTGTCCTCCGTCTCCCCAGTCTGCTGGGACAAATACTGTGCAAGGAAAGTTAAATAGACGTGTCCGTGAACAGGAAGACTTGTGATGGAAAACGTCTCTTGAATCTCAGTTAATTTAACGCGGCTCTGAACTGGGTGTCGGGAGGGAGGTTGTACAGGTAGGAATCGTCAGACTGCTTTCGGGACAAACCAGTGACTGTGCTTAATTGGCCTGAGTCAGCAATAAGTTTTTAACGGTCTCTTCCATTTCCAGCGTTCAGGAGACGCGGTCTTTCCGTTTTCCATTGACTCCGATAAACACCACGTTAGATCAGATACAGGAGCCCCGCTCAGGCAGCGCACGCGTGGAGGGAAAAAGGCTGTGTGGTCCTCTCTCTGCCGCCGAAGACCCGGCTAACCCCAGACAAGGCACGAGTCCCCGGGGTCCTCAGTTTATTTACACGGAAAAGGAAAAGGAAAACCTCTGTACCTTGTGAGATCTCTTCCAGTTACAACATCTGATGCTGATGAGGTGTGGCCCTTGGCTCCAGGGAGCCTAAGTTGAGACTCCACTCTCCGTGTCGTTTGCTTAATCTTGAACGTGGTCAACACGCGATTATTTTTCTTATTGTTGGCTGAGGGAATAAATGCCGGGAAGAATAAATGAATTCCAGTACAATTAAGTCCTTATGCTAACTTAAAAAAAAATTTACTGGGCTTCCCTGGTGGCACAGTGGTTGAGAGTCCGACTGCCGATGCAGGGGACGCGGGTTCGTGCCCCGGTCCGGGAAGATCCCACATGCCGCGGAGCGGCTGGGCCCGTGGGCCATGGCCGCTGAGCCTGCACGTCCGGAGCCTGTGCTCCGCAACGGGAGAGCCACAGCAGTGAGAGGCCCGCGTACCACACACACACACAAAAAATTGCTCACTGGTGCTGTCAATAACTTGATGGATTTTTAAAGTTCAGGTTTTAATAAAAATGATATAGTTCTTTAAAAAAACTTACTTTAATATTTTTAAACGAACGATTATTTCAGGTATGCTGCACAATAAAATGTAAATTTATTATAAAAAAGATATATTTCTCTAGTCAAGCCGCGGCTGTATTAAAGAGATGCCTGTGTATCTGATTGTATTCAGGTTAAAATGCTGTATCTACCTAATCAGTGGTGATACCATCCTATCTTTATATTTTATGCATATTTGGTTATAACGTTTGATAAATGAACTGCGTGGTGAAGATCCCTTTGACAGTGAGAAGCTTAAGGCCATACAGGTGCTTCACTGTTCATTTGATTAAAATCTGAGCCCTGTTCAGTCTTCTCAGAGAAGAAGACATTAGAAGATATTTATGCAGAAGTGTCCTTCACGTTGATAAACCCGTGACTGTTGTACAGAAGTGGTTTCTTCCATTTCAGACTGGGAGAAAGAATATGTAGAAAAATAACAGTAATTGGGAGGAAATGAACCTTATTCACCCCAGGGAATAGATTTTAACTGCATAAATTTGCAAAATAAGAACAAAACAAGCAACGAAAGCAACAATAGACAAGTGGGACTACATCAAACGAAAAAGCTTCTGCACAGCAGATGAAACCATGAACAAAATGAAAAGGCAGCCTACTGAATGACAGAAAATATTTGCAAGCCATGTAGCCAATAAGAGGTTAATGTCCAAATTATAAAGAACTCATATAGCTCAATAGCAAAAAAAATCTGAATAAAAATGGGCATAGGAGCTGAATAGACTTTTTTTTTTCAAAGAAAACATATAGGTGGCCATTGGGTACATGAAAAGATGCTCAACATCACTAACCATCAGGGAAGGATGTGGAGAAAAGGGAACCCTTGTTCCCTGTTTGTGGGAATGTGCAGCTACTATGGAAAACAGCATGGAGGTTCCTCAAAAAAATTAAAAGTAGTAGTACCATATGATCCAGAAATTCCACTCCTGGGTATTTATCCAAGGAAAATTAAATCACTATCTCAAAGAGATACTCACACCCCCATGTTCATTGCAGCATTATTCACAATAGCCAAGATGTGGAGACAATCTCCGTGTCCATCGGTAGAAGAATGAATAAAGAAAACGTGAGATGGGCGCGCGCACACACACAAAGTAGTGCTAATTATATGAGGGGATGGAGGTGTTACCTAAGCTTACCGTAGTAATCACCTCACAGTATATATGTATATCAAATGGTCCTGTTATACATCTTAAACTTACACAATGTTAAAGGTCAATTATATCTCAATAAAGCTGAGAAAAACAAAAAACAGTATTTTTCTGACTGACACTCGTGTGAAATTGCAGGTGAGAGGTGTCACTTGTGTGGTTTGACAGTCATACTGTGGTGATTTTAAACTAGAATTTCCCAATCTCAAAAGTCCTTCGTAGAAACAACTTTAAAGTCTTGATTATTTTGATATCAGAGTTAGTCAGCTCACTGATTTACTCTCCGGAATGTTCTCCAGCTCAACTCCAGTTCAATAAAATTGTACAAACCTGCTGTGGATGGGCCTGCTTTGAGCTTTGGCCCCTGTGAACACGTAGACATGTACACATGATGCCTGTCCTAACTGAATTTATCAACAAGTAGGAAAGTTAGACGTGTCCAAACCTATGTTTCAAGACAGAAATAAGAGTCCTAATCAACGCACAAAGAGTGTGCTTTGGAGGGAAATTGGAATTCTAGGCATATGAGTGTTTTTATCGCCACATAACAATTACCGTAAACTTGGCAGCCGAAAATAATCCACGTTTATTGTGTCACAGTTTCTGTGCATCGGGGGTCCTGGCTTAGCTGGGTCTCTGGCAAGACTTCGGTCAAGGTGTGTCTAGGGCTGACTTCTCACCTGTCGGGGGTCCCAGCAGTGCCTTCTCCTAGACTTACCGAGCTTGCTGGTAGGATTCACCCCTGAGGCTGTAGGATTCATGGCAGCTTCAAAGCCACGATGGAGCCAGGGAACCCAGGATGGAGTCTTCCATCCTGGTGAGACTCACCGCGAAGGGTGGCATCCCCCGCCTTGGCCACCCTCTGTTGGTGAGGTCCAAGGCACAGGTCCTGCCCTCAAGCGAGGGGAGGCGTGAACACTCCAAAGTGAGGGTCCCTGGGGCCACGTGGAGTCTGTCCACTGCCCCAGGGTGAAGAAGCAACATGAAGAAACTTCTCCTTGTTGAGAGCCCAGAATTGCGTATCTTTGAAGGCTGCTCACCTAGGGGTCTGGTGGTCCTTGAGTTCTCTCCCTATGACCTGTCTTCTCTTTGACTTTCCTGGGATACTTGGCTTCGGAGGTTACCTCTCATTCATCTGTTTCTAGCGGGTGGTTTAGCTATCCCTGGGGCTTCCTCTCCAGGGGCCGGGTTTATTGATCAGATCTCAGGCCAGTAGCTAAGGATTTCAAGCAGCCGTGTACTCCACTTACAATCTGTCTACACCCCATCCCTTCCATCTCTTGCCTTGAGATGAATATTTAACTGAGGAAAACCAAGAGGCCTGCCTGAGTCACAATATGTATTTGTTTATATCCATTTAGTTCACAGACAGGCATTGATTTTCCTTGTGTCAGAAAGACAGGCCCCTCTCTAGGTATTTAGACAGAAAGGGATTTCATGGGAGGAATTAAGAACAGGTAATGGCGTGGGGTTAGAAAAAAGAGGCAGGATTATGGAAAAAGATGAAAAGACGGTTCATGGGAGCAGTGACACGTGATAGGTATTTTTTGTTTGGTGGGGATGGGGTGGGGCCACGTGGGCTAAGCTGTGAGTCGTGGGTGTGGAGGGCGGAGGGGGCAGGGTGAGTGGGCCACGAGGCTGGAAGGGAGCTCACGTCAAGCTCTGTGGCCCCTCGTGTTTGCAGATGTCACCTGTCATGCAGAGGTTCTTAACTGGGACCCGTGAGGACATCGCCCACCCCTGACACGACAGTGAGAAGTTTTGTGTGCCGTCTTCTGGGGAACAAGTCCACTGCTAAAAGCAGAAGCTGTAAGGGGAACTTGGGTTTGGAGCCACTGGGCGTGGGCTGGGAATCTCAGCGACAGCTCTGCGCCCTTGGCCAAGAAATGACCTTGCAAGTTTTCTCTGTAAAATTAGGATCATAACAGTTTCCAGCTCAGAGTGTTGTCAGATTTAAGTGAG
Organism: Monodon monoceros; assembly: GCF_005190385.1. Classification (NCBI taxonomy): domain Eukaryota; kingdom Metazoa; phylum Chordata; class Mammalia; order Artiodactyla; family Monodontidae; genus Monodon; species Monodon monoceros. The sequence continues at coordinate 24,095,296 of NW_021703773.1, forward strand.
ATTATGTGTGTCAAGTTTTTATCATAATGCCCGCCACGTAGTAATGATTTAATTTAAAAAATATGCATAAATATCATGGGTTTTTTGATTAGTCTGTATCCTATAAATGGCTAAGCAGTGCTGACGTGGCAACCTCAGAAGGCACATGCCTGCCAAGGCTTACGTTTGTGTTTTGAGTCAAGGGCCTCTGTGCCCAAATTGGGGGCCAAGGAAGCTTGCAGGTTAGCTTTTCCTGTCATCGTGACCTTGAGGTTTCCCTGCCCTTTAGACACCCCAAATGGCTTCGGGGCTCAAGGCCCGGTACCTGTTCCCAGTTCCTGCGCCTCCCCTCCCCCTCCCCCCGGGTGCAGGCTGTCACGCATCCGACCCCAGGCCGCCCGTGGGACCAAGGTCACTGCAGGGCCGAGCCAGCCTCCAGAACAGAAGCACGTTCTAGGCTTGACCAGTGCTGGGCCCGGCATTGTTTTCACCGGGAGCTTTAAATTAGCACGTGGTCAGAGAACAGCACCAGGTGTTCATCCTGAGATCCAGCCCCCGGGGTCCATCGATCTGACTGGCTAAGGCGGAGCCCCTCCTGCGGCCGCTTCCCCAGGAGTCTGGCTGAGGGAAAGGGTAGCGCAGACGTAAGGGAGAGTCGGTGCCCATCACCTTGTCTTTGATCCGCTCTGGGAGGAACTTCAGCTCGACAGCAGGAGCGTCTGTGATGAAGCTCATCACTGTGAATTAGTTGACGCAGGGAGCTTGGAGCGTGAGAGCGTGACCCTGTTCCAAACCTGCTGGCCCATGCTTGTGACCCTTGTGTTGCCCTCCAGTGTCCCAGCCTGTTCCTTTTGTTAAGAAAGAAGCAACAGCCTTTGGGTATAACATATTTGTTTTAATTTATTGAATGCAAGTTATTTTAAAATAAAATATAGCTGATTGACTTTGTTATAAAGCAGAAACTAACACACCATTGTAAAGCAATTATACTCCAATAAAGATGTTAAAAAATAAATAAATAAAATATGGATATATCTCCCTTTGCTCCACTGAAAAGATGAATTACTTCAGTGGCTGCAGAAGACAGTTTATTTCAGCCCTGATGCTTGGTTCTGCTTTGTTATAATTTCTAGGTTTCTGTTTGTCATTTTTTTTAAACTCCAGAAAATGACAGTGATGATACTGGGAAGACTTTTATTGAATATTCAGTTTTCTTTTAGTAAGAATTCTCTTTGCCACCTTGAAAATGTTCATACACTGTGGACTTCTAATTCTGGGACTCTATCTCTGGAAATAAGTAAACACTCAAAAAATGCTTTAATATTAGCATGTGTATTGCAATCTTATTAGTAAAAGCAAACAATTGGAAACCACTAAAGTGTGATAGTAAGGGGGTGGCTGTTACACCACGTAGCATCTATGCAGTGAAATCATATATATCCTTCCAAGGTGATGCTTTAGAACACTTATAAAAATATGGGAAATGCCATAGTGTACGTTTTTAAAGTAGCATCACTAAATAATCCATAGATGAAGTATAATGATGTAAAAAGTGATCAAAAATTTCAACATGGAACTCTAGCTTCTTGTGTTTTCTCCTTCCTTCTTTTTCATATATCCCAAATTTTCTAAAATAAGTTTGTGGGTTATTTTTTTTAACGATTATTTTGATGTGGACGTTTGCTACGGACGCGCAGGCTCAGTGGCCATGGCTCACGGGCCCAGCCGCTCCGCGGCATGTGGGATCTTGCCAGACCGGGGCACGAACCCGCGTCCCCTGCGTCGGCAGGCGGACTCTCAACCACTGCGCCACCAGGGAAGCCCCTGATGTGGACCATTTCTAAAGTCTTTATTGAATCTGTTACAGTAGTGCTTCTGTTTTATGTTTGGTTTTTTGGCCGCAAGGCATGTGGAATCTTAGCTTTATGACCAGGGATCGAACCGGTACCCCTGCATTGGGAGGAGAAGTCTTAACCACTGGACTGCCAGCGAAGTCCCAGTTTGTGGCTTATCAGTGGGAAAACTTGTTTAAAAATTACTATCGGCCAGTCCCTAGACCAGCAGGGAAGTCATACTACACGCATTCTGAACTACAGGACTTTTTCATTCGAGTAGCTAAGTGCCCTGATTTCTAGAACAAATGCTAGTGGCCACATAAGCAGTTCTCCAGGGGCTTGTATTTTCAGTAGAGATTTTCTAAATTGCTTCAAAGAGACCCATTAAAATGATCCTATCACATCACTGAGGCCCCGCATGAGAAGAAGATGCAAGAGAATGCAGGCTTACCCATCTCGGTACCGTTTCCAACATCAAGTCAAAGAAATAAGGATGCGCTCCAGGAAAAAATGATGGTCCGGATACGAAGGGAGACCTGCCAGCTTGCCCCCTTCAGTGTCGGCCCGTTTCTCTCTATTCCTTTAATTGCTCTTCTGTTTGTCCCAAAACCTTGTTCCCTACTCCGCTGTGTTCTTGACCTTCCAGGCTTCTACTCATCTCTTCTTGCCTTCCCCTCTCTCTGCACCAAATTCCCAGGGCTCAGTGATCTGAAAGTTGCCTTATTTACTTTGCTTTTGGTGTTCTGCCGAAATTGAGCAGAGTTACGTAGAGTACAAACTCCACTAGATAAGGCAGTTTCCACATAAAATTTGATGATGAGAACTTACATTTGCGTCACAGATTTCATTGATCACCTTCCTAACAGTTTCCATGGTGGAATAAGAATATAAGCAGATGAAAAAGCTATTTTTAGTTAAAACATCTTCATATCTACCATATGAATGGTTGGTCCCAGTATTCATTGTCGGAAAAACGGTTGATGCATTTCTTTTTTAAAAACTGCCTTGTGATTCATTTTTCTCGGTAAGCTCAGTCACATTTCAAAAAAGACACTAACAAGTGAACGTAATGTTGTGCATTTAGATTAGCTTTAGAAGATATTTTGAAAAGATGCTTATAAATAGAAGTTGCCCAAGAGATGATATAAGATGTGCTTCGGCTTTGCATAAATATTTGGTGTCGTGGTATTGTCGGATAATAACAGGCTACCGTCCAGCTACACAGACAATGAGATACATCTTTTTGAGGAAAGAATTCCGCTGATTCATATAAGAAGTACGGCTTTTTTAAGCCAAGAAAAATAGCTTGTAAGCAGGGAAATGTTTATGACATGTGAGACACCATAAATATGCCTTAAATATTTCCATTTTTGGCTTGTCCACTTACATTTTTCTTTTAGATCAGCAAATACAATGTGCAGAAATCAACATGAAAAGAGGTTTCGGGAAGGGTCTCCGGGGCCGACAGGAGCCGCGTCAGTTCTCTGCCGGCTGAGAGCTGGGCTCTTAGCTTTAGTTTTCTCGGTGTATAGAGTGAAGAAAACAGCATCTATTCAGAACCTGGAGCTGTGATTAGAACAATGCAGGGCCTCGAATGAGCATCGGCTCTGTGGCTTCCACAGCTACACCCCCTTGTGCCTTTCCGGGGATGAAGTCCTCGTGTGCTTCAGCCTCTTATCCTGGTCACGACGGGCCACATGCAGCTCCTTCAGTCCCAGGAGAATCTCGCCGTGTTCCAGGGGCATGAACAGGAGAGACTGGAATTTTAATGCATATCGATCTTCAGAGTGTGTCCTCCGTGAACTGTACTGGACCCCTCCCCACGTGTCTGTGAATTCACCCCATCTTCGCGGTGGAATTAGAGTGCTTTAGACAACGTGGGGAAAGTGCCTTGATTTGCACAAATGTATTCGAGAAGAAAGCCAGTCTCCAGGGTAATGAGAATGGTAAACACTCTAGATTGGGGGCTTATCTGTAAATTAACCCACACCAAGTTATGCTAGACTGTTACCAGCCTCAGTAAGTTACTAGTAGAAAGAAAAGAGCCAGGTGTGTAATGTGCAGGCATCTCCCATCCCTGGGTGTGTTTGGGCTGTGTCTGGGTTCAGTGTGTGCACAGGTGTGTGTGTGTGCCTGTGACTGTTAATTTAGGAAGAGGAAAATACTGCAAAGGTGTTCACTGTGCCTTAGCTCGCAAGTGAATCGGTTGCTTGTTGGCTTCCTTTGCAGAAAATCATGTAAGATTTCCAGCCTGAAGCTCGGGACTTAGAAAATTGCAGCCGTCTATGTATCCGAGTTGCTGAATGTAAGAAAATCTCTGAGAACAAAATCCCTTTGGATCTTTTCTCTCCTTGACTATGATATTCAGAGCTACTCTGGCTTCTGTCTGATACAAGAAATGCAAATGCACTTGCTGTGTGGGGGAGCCTGAAACGAGATGCTGGACCACTCCCAGCCTGAAGGAAACTCGTTTCTGGGTTTAAGTGTGTTTATGACTTAGGAACTACTGTGAGGACCTGAGTTTGTTGGGAAGCATTTAGGGCCTGGATCAGGTAAGCAGAGCAGTCAGTTTGTTATAGAATTGCTAATAAATGGAAGCATCTACTTTTTTTCAAATGAATTGGAGGAAGTAAAAATCAGTGTATTATGACATGTAGAAGTCACACTTAACAAATGATGGGTACTCAAGGTGGATCCGGGGAGAGAGAGGGTGTGATGTAATACAAGGAATTGAGCCAGAATGGGCTGGGTTGGGAGTAGCCAGTTGGAAACAGCTCCATTAAGCCAAGCATCCACTTGCCAGTTTCTAGGGTCCAGATCATAATATTTCAGTGACATGGTTAGTGATAGGGCTTGAGTCCTGCCAGGGATACAGGTGTTGGGGATGCATGGGAGACGCAGAGCTTGTTATGGAACTTGAGGAGTCACACATCTTCCTGGAGTGGATTAATTAGCCCAAGTTGAGTGAAATGCAGACCTGAAGATAAGAAACCTGGAGGAAGTAGGGAGGAGGGTGTCCACTGAGCCCCTGTGTGCTCTGAGCACGCATCCAGTTTCACTCAGTTATCATTTCATCCTTTAAGACACGTCTCACGGCCCAGAACGTGGTCTGTTGTGGTTAGTGCCCCATATGGCCTTGAGAAGAAGGTGTGTTCTGCTCTGATAGGGGGGTCGCCTACAGATGTCAGTGAGACCCCATTGGCTGGTGGTGGTGTTGAGCGCATCTCTGTCCTGCCGTGTCTGCTGTCGATTCTCTGTCTGCTCTATCTGTCCATTACTGATCGAGGTGTTGACGTCTCCAGCTATGATAGTGGATGCGTCTTTTTCCTCTGCCATTATATCCATTTTGCCTCGCATAGTTTGGCAGAGATCTGTGGTTAGGTGCATACGTGTTGAGAATTGTAACATCTTCTTGGAGGATTATGCGATGACCGTCTTTATGCCTGATGCGTTTCCTTGATTTGAAGTCTGCTTTGCCTGAAATGAACAGGGCTACTCCTGCTTTGCTTAGATTAGTGATAACGCGGCATATTTTTCTCCATCCATTTGCTTTTAATCTACACGTGTCTTTATATTTAAAGTAGGTTTCTGGTAGACAACATTTTTTTTTTTGATTCACTCTGACAATCTCTGTCTTTTAATCGGTGCATTTAGACCATTGGCATTCAAAGTGATTACTGATATAGTTGGATTAATATCTACCATATTTGTTACCATTTTCTATTTTTTGCCCTTGTTCTTTTTCCTCTTTTTGTCTTCTTTAAAACTCATTTAAAAACACACCCACTAATTAAATATTATTATCCCCATTTCGTAGACGTGGAAAGTGAGACTCAGAAGCACTTAATATCCTGCCTCAGTTTATGCATTTAGTCACTAGTGACAACGGGATGGAAACTTAGAAACGTCTGGCTAGTAAATCTCTGCTCCCTCCATCCCACAAAACTGCTTCCCATATCTTCATCTCATTTAAAAGTTTTCAACTCCTATTCGAGGCTCTACACCATTTATAATTGGTTAAAGTTTAGTTATTATGAGAGGAGAGGCACCCTGCAGTTGGCATTTGGAAACAGGCACTTGTGTGGGAGAAGAAGAGACACAGGCTCAGAGACAGGAAGTCAGACACCTCTCGGGTAGGATGGTCCTTTTCCTACGTTCTTTTCTATGCTTGAGCAGATATGTATAAATTTTACATTCAAGGATATACATGGTTTAAACATTATAGCACTGTGCAAAGACTCATCCAGCCCTCCGAGATGCTCAGGCTGGACGGCTTGGGGTTGTCCACACAGGCAAAATTGCGCAAGGTGAGGTTTCAAAGAAATGGCATTCCTTTTTTATCGTGGTAAAATGTACAAAACATAAAATTTGCCATGGAACCATTTTTTAGTGTACAATTCACAGTGTTTACCAGCCATCAGCACAGAAAGAACTGTCATCCCCTCTGACAAAGGTAACCAGGAAGGACAGTGGGAACAGGTCAGGTGACAGTAGCAAGCCCCCTGACATCCTGCGGACACGTCAACAAGCTGTAAACCACCCAGAGAGGGGTCTCACCCGGTGAGGGAGGGGCTTCCCTTCGCCAGATGCTGTGCACTCCCCCACTTTTGCTTGGGCAGCAGGCAGCATGCCTCGTCGGTTTGAGCTCTTGAGGGAGGTGATAGCTCTGTCCTTTTTCTATTTAGTCTCTGTCCTTTTCTATGTTTATGTTGACAACTTTTGTACGTATGTGGTATAATTTTATTTTCAGTATCCCCCAAAATACTTTGGAAAGTCGATGACCAGAAAAGATGACAAGTAACCTGTTATCCACTATATTGGCAGCCGTTGTTTGGACACTTAATAGACTGAGAGATGCCACATGAATACGAGCCCAGCTTTTGCTCCAAAGGATTATTTGGAGTTTGTCAAATACATGCTTCTGTCCCAAGCTTCTGTTTTTCACTCTCTTTGTGTCATCCCTTTTCTTGCAAAGCCTCCCCCAGCCTCCTTTGTTTCACTCCTACTCACCCGTGTTTTCGGGTCACTTGTCACCCCCCCCACCCCACCCCACCCCCGATTAACAATGTCCCATCCTGCCTGGGGTATCACGTATGAGAGCGTTTGTCCCGCACGGTGTGATCCTTGCTTTTCCGTCTTCCCCTCTAGGCAGGGACCGTGCTTGTTTATCGTGCCCTTTTCCAGCGATTGGTGGACGTGGGTGCTCAGTATGTGATTTTGTGCCAGACAAGCTGGAGCCAGGGCTGAACTGAGGAGTCGGCTTTATCCACATCGCGGGAGGGAAGGGGGCCCATGTGGGCAGAATCCCCATTTTCAATCCACCTCTCCCCCTCCCTCTTTCTTTGGCTCTGTGTCTGTGTCTCCACATCTTTCTCCATCTCTGCCTCTCTTGGTCTCTCTCTCTGTTACACACGCACACCCCCTCTGCCCCTCCTCCTGGTACAGGGAAGGACCACACCCCCCCACCCCGTGTGTAACAGGGACAGCGCTGTCTCAGGACACATCCTCCCTCCGTTTTCCTCCCATGCTCCCCTGTCTTCTGCACTCATGCAGTTTATCTCCGTGGGCTTAATGGCACAGGAAATTTTCTCATTATCTTCCTTTGGGTCTGGAATTTTTCCTGAAATAATCTGTGTATTTCTCCATTTCATTCTGGGCTGAAATTTACTTGTCAGAGCCTCAGCCGCTCATCTCCAATTTGAACGGAAACATTTCCTCGTGCCTGTTGCCTCTAGAGTCTCTCGGGAGCCAGAGACCAGGACGCGTCCCTGCCCCCGCCCCCATTATTACAAACAATCAGGAACACTGTGGAACAGAGAAGATTTGAATCTCAGAGTCCCTTTCTCCAGTTCTTAGCAACTTCCTTTTTATTAGATGTTGCTAGTGTTTCTGTTTGGTGCTACTGGTAATCAGCATATTTTAATAGTTTATTTTCTTCGGAAGCAGGTACTGGAGGACCTACAGAAGGTTGATTTTCATGCAAAACAAATACCACGATTGAGGGCGTGTGGCGCCATATTGGAAGGAAAGGTCGTGCCCTTTTCCTAGGGCTTCGGATCCCACCCGGGAGGGCAGCTCCGCTAATCCCAGTGCTGCCCTGCTTGGGGGGCGTGATTTGCTCATTCATCGTTGCTTCCTGCATCCAAACAGAACAACGGTGAGCTGTCACTCATCTCCCAGCTCAAGGCTCTCACCTCCCGCCTTCCAGGGTAGCTGGTGTGGTTTAAAGCTCTTTCACAAGAGCTGGGTTTTCTGATCTCGGCTTAGTGAATGTTGTCTTGTTATGGCAGAAAATATCACTTTTCCATCAGAATAGGATATCATGGATCCAGACTGTGATCCATGTTGTGTGACAGAGACTAGTGATGTTGTCACGTGTCTGCTTTGTGGGAACTCTTCTCCCATTTTTCTCAGGAGTAACTGAGACCGTGTGTTAAAGAAATTCTCACACGTCCATCATAACCTTCAGGGTGGTTGGTGATGAAGGCACGGTCTCCCCGGTGCTCTGTGCGTCCCTACAGCAAGGACTGTGTTGTCCGTTCAGTGTCCCAGGCCAAGAATGAGTCCTGGAACAGAGAAGCCACCGGATCAATGTTGAGTTGCATTTTTTAAATTAAGAGAGTCAACCAGCCACTTACATTCATCACCGAATGTTTAAAACAAAAAGCCGCCCCACTGAAGCAGCTCCACGTGTGTGTTGATGTCGGGTGACCTTGGTAGTCTGGGGGGAGGGAGCAGGGCCTGGTCAGCCAGGCTCCCAGTTATCCACGAGCAGACAGCCCCAGCCCAGGCACAGGGAGGGTCTCCCAGGCCTCGCGGGGCTTAGTGGGCAGTTTCCTCAGGCCTCCAGGTGGGAGGGAAGCGAAGGCCACTTCAGGCAGGAGGTGGCCTACATCACTCTGTCCGTCGCTGGTCACAGGGGTTTGGCCCCGGTGGGAGGAGAGATGCTGGGGTGAAACCTCTGCTGGGCGTCTCGCCAGCACTGCGAGCACAGGGGTAATGGGTGCAGATCCCTGGGGCCTGCGCCACCGTCTGCCCCTCTCCCAACACTTGGAACACCCCCCAGGGGCTCAGCTCAGGGACCCACCTCCAGGGGCACGTCCAACTCCAGGCTATGTGGACGTCTTCAAAGGTCTGCGTCTCTGAAGCACCTTATTTGTACCAATCGATTTTCCAGAAAAGATTTCAGTGCGAAAAATCTTGCCATATTTTGTACTGGTGAGCTGTAGAATACCTGTTTTCTTCCCCGTTACTATAAATGCTGGAAGAAGATGTTGCATTTAACTGAATACATGAGATAAAGAGTTTATTACCGGGCGTATTCTGGTTTACACCCAGAATGATGCTCTGCTCTCCCTTGAGGAGTGTAGTGCAGACCACGGATGTCGTGCTTTGCCCATCTTACCTTTAAAGGTGTTTAAAAAGTGGCCTTTGTGCACACGTGTATGTGCATGTGTTAGTACCGAGAGGTAGATATACATAATGCACCTACATATGTAGAATACACACACGAAACACACATACACATATACAGTGTAGATATCTCTGTGTGTGTGTGTGTGTGTGTGTGTGTGTGTGTGTATATATATATATATATATATATATATGTCCTTAAGGAGTGGACTGTCTTTGTAAAAGGCACGATTCGTTGACAATGTCAAGGAGAGCCCTCCTGGCAGCTCCCCACCTCGCACTGGCCCAGGCATCGATCTGACAGCAGGTGATTCGGCGGAGGAGCTGCCCTGGAACATCCGTGCGGAGAGGGAGAGAGAGGTACTGCGTTGCTTAAAGCAAAATTCATCCTTTGCGCACCTTCCCCAACACGTGCCTGGGGATTTGAATCATTTCAGGGTCTGTAATTAGCACACATCACAGCATGCCTGTGTCTGGAGGAGAAACCCCACTGCAGTGTTGCTGGTGGACAGGGACACGCCTCTGAAGGTCACTGGCGAGCTGATGGAATCCTGGACACCTCTGTCCGCAGCCCTCTCTGTGTCCCCTGTCATCCCAGGGGTTTTCACCCTTTCCCTTGGGCACTGGTTTTCCAGGGATTCTCTGTGGCCTGGAGCCCACGTGGCCTCTGGGCTGTGCCTTCCACCTGCCGCTGGGTGGGCTGGAACCCTCCGTAGCTGGGAGCTTAAGGACGAACCTGCATGAAATCTGACACTTCCTTGAATATGTCTTATCCTGTGGTCCTGGGCTACCTTCAGTTCTTTCCCAGAACCTCAAGTATAACTTTTTTTTTTTAATTTATTTTTGGCTGCGACGGGTCTTAGCTGCGGCACAGGGGATCTTTGTTGAGGCAGGCAGGATCTTCTTTGTGGTGCACGGGCTTCTCTCTAGCTGTGGCGTGCGGGTTTTCCCTTCTCTGGTTGTGGCGCACAGGCTCCAGGACGCGTGGGCTCTGTAGTTTGCGGCACGCGAGCTCAGTAGTTGTGGCACGCGGGCTTAGTTGCCCCGCAGCATGTGGGATCCTAGTTCCCCGACCAGGGATTGAACCCGCCTCCCCTGCATTGCAAGGCGGATTCTTTACCACTGGACCACCAGGGAAGTCTCAATTATAACTTTATAAATAAATTCCAGTGTGTGCTTGAAAGAGATGTGCAGGGTGCCTTTAGTCTCACATGGAATTCTGGTTGCATTGGCTTCCTAATTTCCAAGAAATGTTCTTAATGATGGTCAAGATCAAAGGCAGGTGTTATCATTCGGGGCTGCTCGGCCCTCCGTGTATACGTACGTCTTTAGGAAGGAGAGCAACAGAACGTGGGCTAATGTTCGTCGCGGCTCTCTGGCAGAGCACGCCTTTTATTAAATTCTTTTTGAGATTCTACATGAATAAACGTGCCTGGAGCAGCATAAAAGCTGGTTTCATAATCCATGTGGAATCTTACTGAATTTTGACAAGTCCTGTGAACAAAGAACACAGCCTTTTCACTCTCCACTTTAAAAAGTAAGCACTTAGGGCTTCCCTGGTGGCGCAGTGGTTGAGAGTCTGCCTGCCGATGCAGGGGACATGGATTCGTGCCCTGGTCCGGGAAGATCCCATATGCCGCGGAGCGGCTGGGCCCGTGAGCCATGGCCGCTGAGCCTGCACGTCCGGAGCCTGTGTTCTGCAACGGGAGAGGCCACAGCGGTGAGAGGCCCGCGTACCGCAAAAAAAAAAAAAAAAGTAAGCACTTAAAGAGTCTAAAACCCTTGGACTCATTCCAAGGATCTGGTGCAGTGGTTTCAGTGAGCCTTACACTGCTCCAGTGGGACAGTGTGGTGGGTGCAAAGGGCAAGGAGGGGCGGCCCCTGCACTCCACTCTGGACAGTACAGCTCACAGGGTACGCAGCGGGGCAGGGCTCCCGGAGGCTCGGTTCAGAGCCTGGACTTCCCGCTGCTTCTAGGGCACTAGGGGCCCTTTCACCCGACGCCAGGGTTTAGTTCTCTGTGTAATGAGACGACAGGACCTGGATGGTTGGGGTGAGGTTGAAATGAGGGGAAGTGTGTGAAACCTCTTATTGTGCTGACACAGGGCACGTGCTCTGCAAATCTTGGCCCTCTCCTCTCTTTGCTGCATGGTTTCCACGAAGTTGAGAAGAAAGATGGCTCCCTGGCAATCCACTATGAAAGAGTCCATGCAGTTATAAGGGCTGAGAAGTTCAAATAATGAGGAACTCATACGTATCTAGAGAAAGATACATATTTATCTCTGTAAATAAACTTTAATATTCGTGTATGTAAACACGTTAGAAAAGCACACATCTCCTCTTGTGTTTAGGATGTGGATATCTGAGAAGTGGCCCACTGTGTCCTCCAAGAACTGGAGCTTCAGTCGGAAACTTTAAATTGCACATTTCACTGATGACAGATTTGGTACAAAACAGATAACCAGGGACAAATAGAAAATAATTGACAGTGAAAGTCCTTGGGCATAATTTTATTTCAACATCTTTATAAATGATCTGGTAGAAGTAATGGAATCTAAATTCTCTAAATCCATATACCAAGCTCATTCATGTCCCCATCCATTCATCCATCCACCCACCCACCCATTTACCCATCCATCCACCCACGCATCCATCCTGCAGGGGTTGAGCAATGCTGTGTGCCAGACACTGTCAGAAACCAGCAGTGGAGACACCCAGGAGGCCATAATTCAGATTGTGGTAAACTCTGTAAGTGAGGTGTGAATAAGGCTTTATGGGCACACAGAGGAGGAAACTCAGCGTAGGCTGACCTGTGGCCCCAAAGACCAGTAACGGGCATAACGTCTTCCGGCGTGTCATTGACGTGAGCACGAGGAAGAAACCCGAGAGAACATCCTTAGAGAAAACCCGGCTGCGAGTCACTCTCACAGTTGCAATAGACGCGCTACGTGCCGGGGCAACGGTCCTCTCCTGTCAGTGAGGAGTCGCTGAATTACTAAAGGGACTGCAGGGTTTCTTTATAGGAATTTCTTAAATAAAACCTTTCATTTGCAAAGATTATCTTGAGAGGCAATGTGATCCTAACTGTGGCTAGCTCACAGAAGGCGGGGGGGTGGCTTAACCAGAGACCGCGGACATAAGCAAACCTTCCAGAAACCTGAACAGGAGGAGGGGCCCCTTTCCCGGAGCTGGTGGTCAAGCTGTGTCCGGGCCTAAAAGCCTGAAGGGTCCCAGGAGAGAGGAGGTTGGTGGGAGTCCTGGGAACGTCTGTCTAGACCAGAGCTGCGCATAAAGAGAGGAGTGAGCCCTGTGAGGTTTACATTTCCTAGTCGCCACATTTAAAAGGAACAGCAGAATCAAGTCAGTTTGGACCAGTCACGCTTCAAGCACTCAGAGCGGCCAGTGCGCTGTCTTGGACGGCACAGCCCTGCGCCTTGAACGGGCTGCTGTGGGGCAAACCGTGCTCCCCGAGACCCCGTGGAGACCACGTTCCGGGTAGCCACCAGGGCCTGAGGGCCATCAGCCCAGCCTTTGATCAGTGGAGCTTTCCCACCATGCACCTGAGAAACGCACAAACAACTATGAAATCTGGAAATGGATTCACAGACTTCTTCCCACGTGGATTTCATCTAGCGTTTTACTGTAAAGTTATAATGATGTTTAATGTTTCCCTGCCATAATCTTAGAAATTCAAAGTTGCACATGTTTAACAGAAAAGCACATGAAGAAAGTATTCCATGGTCACAAAAACCCTGTTTTAAGAATTAGATTTTGCAGAGGAATGGAGAAAGAAGAGGTTGTATATGCGTACAATGGAATACTACTGAGCCATAAAGAAGAATGGAATTTGCCATCTGCAGCCACATGGATGGATTTGGGGGCATTATGCTCAGTGAAGTAAGTCAGATAGAGAAGGACCAATCCTGTATGAGATCACTCATATGTGGAATCTAAAAAATACAACAAGCTAGTGAATATAACAAAGAAGAAGCAGACTCACAGATGTAGAGAACAAACGAGTGGTTACCAGCGGGGGGAGGGGCAGTAGAGGGGTGGAGGAATGAAAGGCACAAACTACTGGGTGTAAGACAGGCCCAAGGATGTATCATACGACACAGGGAATATAGACAATATTCTGTAATAACTGTAAATGGAAAGTAACCTTTAAAACTGTATCAAAATTTTTTTAATTAAATAGTTAAAAAAGAATTAGATTTTACTAATTCTCTGGCTCAATAACTAACTGATTAGTTCAAATTATTCACTTTAAAAGCCTGTCTTCCGAGGTTGATTGCAAATTATGACTAATAATGCTCGTCCCTACCTCGTATTTTTAAATTATTTTTCTAAAGTGCTGTGAACTGCTCAGAAGAAAAGTGCTGCATAAAACCAAACTGATATCGTAATTATGATCATCCACAATTCCCACTAGGCTGCACTGCTGAAGTAGGTCAAGAACTGGTCTGAAGCCACTTTCTTGTGTGAGTAAAAATTTAAAACAATTCGAATGACTTTTGTCTTAATCAGCTGGGGCTGCCGTACAAGAGGCCGCAGGCAGGGGCCCTGTCCCAGCAACCGTCTGTTTCCCACAGTCTGGAGGCTGGGGTCCAAGGTGCCAGCAGGTTCAGTTCCTGGTGAGGACCCTCCCCGGTGTGCAGACATGGTTTTCGGGTTGTGTCCTCACCTGCAGAGGGGGAGCTGTCTCGTGCCCCTTCTTAAAAGGGCACTGGTCCTATAGGATTAGAACCCCACCCTTGTGACCCCACTTAACCTTAATAACCTTAATCCACATATAGTCACCCCGAGGGTTCAGCTTCCATATGTGAATTTGGGGGCAGGTGGGGCACAATTCAGTCCATAGCAACTTTCAAAGCCAGCACCACCGAAACATGTATGCACTGCCCCTGGACTTCAAGCAGAAGGGGTGAAAGGGGCCTGGACTAGACGTTCGCCCCTGAGAGCTTCCTGCTCTCCCCTGACGTTTGCTGAGATGCAGCTCCACATTGACCGGACACGAGACACGGTGTTAACCGCTCAATGTCTGGAAAACACAGAGCCGTATTTCAGCCACATCAACCCGAGTTTACAGGTGGGAGGACATCTATCTCGTTCGGCCTGGCAGTGTCAGCGATACTAAACAAATCTCGGTTTAATAAATCAAAGAGCTGGAGATCAGGTGCAGTATTTTTGTAAGAAATAAAGAGTCTGACTCTGCCTGGCATCCCTAACCGCACCTTCCCAGGCACTGACCCCGGGTTACAAGAAAGGTGACTTATTTACAGGGTGCTGACCAGGCGTGGGACCCCTCTGCTCTGGGACTGCACCGTGGCCGAGACGGACCCTCAGATCTGGGGAGACAGAAGGTCAGCCCCTGGAACAGCCCCACTACTCTAGTGGGCAGAATCCGATGTGCATTTGTTTGTCTCTCACGCATGGTTGCTTCTTCCTTGGGAGCGGCACTTCCCGGCTGTGCAGTGGGGGGAATACACAGTTGAACTTGCCACTTCCTCCCAGCCCATTTCTCTTGTGGCTCCGTCTGCAGAATGTAACCAGATGGGTGGTTGGCTGTCCTTGGACCCCTCCTCCAGCGGGGAGAGAACTTTCCTGGAAGAGAGAACAGGCAATGGGGTAAGAAGGAGGAAAGCAAGTGTATGAGGCCGATTGTCCTGGAGCTGATATATGGTGTTTAATCCCTAGTGCCATCCGTAAGCTTTAGTAATTTGTTTTTTCCTTTGGAAGATCCAACGTTTTCTTAATGGAGAATCAGTAGTTCTGTCTGTGCACGAGCCCAGCCACCCTCTCCCCCGGCACGCAGTGGTGACTCAACCCCACAGGGGCTTGAGAGCCAGCAAGAAGCCCCAAGAGAGAAGGCAGAGTCTGGGGAACAGGAAGGTCGGGTGGTCTGACGGTGCCTCCCTGCCAGGCCTCTCTTCTCCCTTCTCTCATCTCCGGGGTTTGGGACTGTTTCTTACATAAGCTAATTCAGTCTTACATCTGCTTCCATCACCGACTGCACTGGCCATCCTGGGGGGCCCCTTCCATCCCCGCATCCCAGCGTCCTCTCTCCTGGACCAGAATCACAGGTGAACTTGAGAGAGATGGGCTTTTAAGATGTATTTATCTCCCCAGTAAATGGAGCAGCTAATGCACTTTTAAAGAAAAGTGGTGATTTTTTTCCCCCTTTGAGGAGAGAGGACCCCTGGAAGACCACTCAGAGTATCCAGGAGACTTATTCCCAGTTCACAAAGGTCAGTGGGTGGAATCGGGGGTGGAGAGTTTTTAACTGCGTTTTCCAGTGCAGAGGCCATTTTAATATTCATGAAGTTGCAGGTGAAGCCAAAAGAAAGGTTACATCAGTAGCCGGTCAGTGTGTCCTTGCAGGGAACTAAAATATATCTGAGGACTTCTGATTTAGCAGCTGGGTTCTGCCTAAAGGAACAGGGGGCTGGTGAGCTGCAGATCACACAGCATTGCTAGGCTTGAGCCGGAAACCACTGTGGCAGGTGCGTGTGGACACTGCGTGTAGCGGGTGAGGCAGCTGTGAGAACCACAGAGAGCCAGGATCCTTAAGTAGGGAGGTCTCTGGACGTGACTGAATGGCGAGAAATCTGAGGGTCCTAGGCTTTCACTTACGAAGAAAGCGGTAAATGAGATATTTAAAATAATGGCAATACACATGCACGAAAAACAAACAATAAAAAGCTTATAGCAAAAGTAGAATATCTAAGGAAAACGACTACGATGATAGCTGATTAAAAGCCGAGATTATTAATCCACTTTTTCTTTTAAAAGAAGAAGAAAGTAGAGCAATAAAAGGCACAAGTGGTGATTGGTTTTTCTTACTCCAATAGAGTAAATTAAATTTAGATGGACTATACTTAAAAAAAATTTTTAATACTTCTCATAGCTAAATAGAGCTTCAGGAGAGATAATGAATCAAATGTCACGAAACTGCAGAGGAAATAATTTCTTGAAAGTCAAGTAACACTTGCTACATGAACACTTGGGCCCTGGACCTGCATGTCAGTGTTTTGTGCATCGCTGTTGCCATCAATTAACGTACGATGAACACTCTGGCATCACGGGAATAAGTTGCAAAGGCACATATCTGAAATCACACTTGATACCATCACCTGTCATCCACGTAGAGAGAGATCGGAAGGTAAAGGTCAGATGCACACGCAGATGGAATAAGGCAGGTGCGAGTGGGGAAACGGGGAAACATGGCAGCTGCCCCTCCCCCGGAGGTGAGCCCGAGGCGGACAGGGTGTCACCTGGCCTCGTCCAGGTCGACGCCGTGGGGTGCAGGGCAAGGTCCAGCTGCGCTGGGTTAAAGCTTGTTCTGCCACTTCCCATGCTGCCGTCACAGCCAGCGACCCAATGACCCTGAGTGCAGTTTCCTTCTTGAAAAGATGAAAGTAGGGTCTATCTATCACTATCTTAGCGAGTTGTGGAAACTGGAAATACCACACGTGAAGTGCGTGGTCCCTGGTGGTCTCCACACACAGTAGCTGTGGCTTTGGTGATTTCATAGGGCGCCAGACCCTCTGGATCTTTAGCATTGCCCTGTTTGGTTTATACAAATCACGTGTTTAGTTTACGTTTTCCTTAAAATAGTGAGTCCTCACAACCTGTCATTCAATAACATAACTTCGTTTAAAACTGCGGTATATGGGCCTTAAGAATTGGTGAAAATTCTGACTCTGTCCTTCACAGGTTCTACTGGTACTTCCCTGGCCCCATTTTCTTCTTCAGAAAATGGTACCCACACAAGATCTGCATGAAAGGATGCCGTGTCGTGTCTAGTACGTAATATAACCATAGTCCCTGGCAGTATGCGCTATACGTGGCTTTCTGTATGTAATAGTATTTTTATTCTTTTACAGAAAGTGAATTCTTTTTCTTCAGTATTCTTCACCGATCCTATCAAAGCGATACACAATTAAATGGTTTTCAAAACGATTTTAGTAATACATCTTTTTAATTCTAAAGTTTCCGGATTACAGTCAGCAAGTTAGTAAATCACCCCTGAATTTACTCTTCTTTCCTGGCTCAAAGATTATTTTATTATTATGTTTTGTTTATATAGCCAACAGCTGCTACTTCACGGGGGACGGTCGTTAGAGGAAATGTTTGTTTGGACCTTGCAAAGTGAATCATTTCACCCAGGGTTTCCTACTTCCTTCCCAAGGATAATTGCAGTTTTAAAGCGCTCGTTTACTCGGCTCGGAGCCCTTAGTGGGAGCAGAAACATGCAGGCCCTGCTAAGGCTTTGCTGCAGGACAAGAGTTTAGAGACAGTGACTGATGTTGGTGGCCAAAGCCCGGCAGCTCAGTCGCCTCAGAACATAATAGGCTGTGTCCTAAGCATGGGTCCCCTGCTCTCTTGAAGGACACAGAAGCCCTCCTTTCCTTACACGAGGGAAGCAGCCTCTGGAATAAGGACACTCTCTTTACCTTGCTCTGTGAATGCCGTCTGCTTTCCCTCACCACGATTCTGAACTAGGGAGTAGGGTAGTTGCAAATTGGCCGCAGTGAGTTGCATCTGCCGTTATGTATCTTTTAAAATTTCTAGTGAAAGAAGTCAGAAAAAGTCACATGAAACAGAGGGAGCAGAAAGAACTTGTAGGAAAGCGGTCAGTCTAGATTGCACTTGACTCTGCATATGCCCAAGTCATGCCAGCTTTAAAGTGACACTGTCCCTCTTCTACGTGGACGTGCTCTCCACCCTCAGGGTTCCCCCTTCCCTCCCGTGCGTCTCCCCACCACACGCATACCCGCTTTGTGAGTTAGCGTGGCAGGTGATCGTGTCCTGCATCACGTACTGAGCGAGGCACTGTGATTCGTCTTGTATATTTACTACATTAAGCTAGATGGCTGCACGGTGCATACTTCACTGTATAAATATGCATTAATGATTTCTGAACATATGAGAAGATGCTCAGCCTTTTTAATGATGAAAGAAGCATTTTTTATCAAGTGTTTTATTTTTTTCTCATCAAACTGACAAAGATCAAAACATTTCTTCATGCACTACACTGATGAAGGCCTTCGATGCTCCCTCCCAAGACTGACAGAGCTTCTTTGAAGGGAGATTTAAGGTGAACAGGAGTGACATCGGCAAAATGGTGGGGTAGGCAGCTCCAAATGCTGATCCACCCACAGAAGCATCAACAAAACAAGGAGAAATGGTCAGAAACAACTTTGTCAGAACACCGGGAAATAGTCGAATGTTTACAGCAACCAAGAAAACGCTTAATCAAGAAAAAGGCAACTCAAAAATGGTAAGAAAACTTTGTGGAATTTGCCTTGGCTCCAGCCAGTCATCAGGTATGTGTATTTTACCATGATTAAAAAAATAATAAAAAGTACCTGTTTGTAAGTGGGAATTTAGAAAGCCACATATATACCCAGGTCAATATGTGTGTTCGGAAAAGACCTGAGAAGGCTCTGAGTTTTTGCTTCAGGCTAACACCTAGGCTCTTGCAAGCCTGCCTACACATTGGAGGACAGCTCAGCACAGAGAAAATCTGGAAAGACTGGGAAAACGGTTTTGTTTGTTCTTTGTTTTTTTAGCTCCTGGCATCAAGGAAATTTCTGTCAAAACACTAGCTGGTCTCAAGCTAAGGAACAGAGACCCTAGTGACCACATACCACAGCAAATACAGTTTAAAAAAAAAAAGTTTGGAAAGTCACTAAACAGACTACTGTAGCCTTCAAAAACAAAAAAAGCCAACCCTGGGGAAGAGTTTCCAGGGTTACCACAGTATAATTTTCAAACGTCCAGTTTTCAATGAAAAATAAAAAGCACATAGGAAAGTTTTAACTTGTTAAAATTTTAAAGTTTTAATTAAAAAAAAAAAAGTAGAAGAAACAGGAAAGTATGGCCCATTCTAAGCAACAAAGTAAATTGAAAGAAACCATTCCTGCAGCAGTCCAGACATTGGATTTACCAGGCAAATACTTTTAAAACAATTGTCTTAAATATGCTCAAACTACTAAAAGAAACTGAGAAAACAATGTATAAACAAATGAGAATAAGATAGAACATTATAGAAACCAAACAAATTCTTAGAAACCAAACAAATTCTGCAGAAGAAAAGTACAATAACTGAAATGAAAAATTCACTCAGAGATTTAACAGCACATTTGAGCACACAGAAGAAAGAATCCACAAACTTTAATACAAGACACCTGAAATTATAGGCTGAGGAACAGAAAGAAAAAATAATGAAGAAAAGTGAGGGGAGCCTAAAGGACTTGTGGATATCAACAAGGAGACTAATATACCCATCGTGGGAGTTCCCGAAGGAGAAGGAGGAAGGAAAGGAGCAGAAATAATATTTGAAGAAATTATAGCCACAAACTTCCAAAATTTTTAGGAAAGAGATGAATCTACAAGTCGAAGAAGCTTAATAAACTCCAAGTAGACTAAATACAGAGGTGCATAAAAAGGCACATTATAATTAAACCATTGAAAGACAAAAAATGGAGAGAGGGAAAGAAGCAGAAGAGAAGCAACTCATCACATGCAAAGGACTGTTAAAAGGTTATTTACCTGATTTCCCACCAGAAACCGTGGTGGCCAGAAGAGAATGAGATGATACTTAAAGTGCTGCAAGAAAACTGTCACATAAGTCTGTATCCACTGAACCTTTCCTTCAAAATAAAGGCAAAATTAAGGCATTCCCATATGAACAAAAAATTGAGGGAGTTTGATACCACTAGACCTGCTCTAAAAAATTGCGAAGGGGAGTTATTCAGATGGAAATAAAAGGATGGTAGACTTGCATGCACTTTCAGTAATGGATAGGATGTCTAAATAGAAGATCAATAAAAATAGAGGACTTGAACAATACTATAAACCAACTAGATATAATACACATGTATATGTAGAACACTCTACTCAAAAAGAGAAAATGTACTTCTAAATACACTTCTAAATAAAGTGCACATGGAACATTCTCTATGATAGACAATATTTTAGGCTACAAAACAAGTCTCTGTATATTTGAAAAGATTAAAATCATATGAAGTATGTTTTTGAGGATAAAAGGTAGAAATCAACAGGAGGAAAACCAGAAAATTTACAAGTATGTGGAAATTAAACAAGACACCCTTAAACAACCAATGGGTCAAAGAAGAAATCACAAGGAAAATTAGAAAATACTTAGAGATAATGAAAATGAAAACACCACATACCAAAACATATGGGATGTTACAAAGCCTGTGCTTAGAGGGAAATTAATAGCTGTAAATGCTATTAAAAGATTTTAAAAAGAGTAAAGATTTCAAATCGATAACCTAACTCTATACCTTGAGAAACTAGGGAAAGCCAAAGTTATCAGAAGGAAGAAATAATCAATAGTAAAGTAGAGAAAATTAAAATAAAGAATAGAAAAACAATAAAGAGTATCAACTAAACTGAGAGTTGATTCTTTGAAAAGATCAAAAAATTAAGAAACCTTTCACTAGACTGACAGGAAGAAGAGAGAAGACACAAACAACTAAAATCAGAAATGAAAGTGAAGACATTACTACAGACCATAGAGAAATAAAAGTGATTATAAGAGAATACTATTGTACAACTAATTAGATGAGTTGAAACGGATAAATTCCTGTAAACATGCAAATTACCTAAACTGACTGAAGAAGAAATGGAAAATCTCAATAGACCTATAACAGGTTAAGAGATCAATTCGTAATTTAAAAAAAAAAAAAACTTCCAAGAAAGAAATGTCCAGATGGCTTCATTGTTGAATTCTACAAAACATATACACCAATTAACACATATACAACATTAACACCAATCCTTTTTGAGCTCTTCCAGAAAAATAGAAGAAGAGAGAGTACTTCCCGACACATTCCTTGAGGCCAGCATTACCTTGATACCAAAGCTGAATAAAGAGATCACAAGGAAGAAAATTACCGACCAGCATCCCTTCTGGGCATAGAGGCAAAAATCCTCAGTAAAAGTCTAGCAAACCTAATCCAGCAGATTAGACACATGACCAAGTGGGATTTATTCAAGGGAGGCAAGTCAGTTATATCTCAATAAAGGTGGGGGAAAAAAACTCAGAAAAAAACAAGGAATGCAAAGGTGGTTCAACATAAGAATAATC
This sequence comes from Monodon monoceros, assembly GCF_005190385.1. NCBI lineage: Eukaryota > Metazoa > Chordata > Mammalia > Artiodactyla > Monodontidae > Monodon > Monodon monoceros. Next base: position 24,116,644 of record NW_021703773.1, read on the forward strand.
GATTAACACCACATTAAAAGAAGGAAAGAAAACATCTCAATTGATACAGAAAAGGCATTTTCAAAACCTCACAATCGTTCATGGTTAAAAACTCTCAGAAAATTAGGAATAGAAGGGGACTTCGTCAGCACAGTAGAGGACATTTGTGAAAAACCCAGAGATGAGACTTCCAGTTTCTGGCCTACTGTTACCTAACGATAAAGGGGTCAATTCTCCAAGAAGTCATAACAATTTTTAACGTTTATGCACTCCATAGAGTGTCAAAATACATGAAGCAAAAATTGATGAAAGCACAAGGAGAAATAGGTGCATCCACTGTTATAATTGTAGATGTCAACACCCCACCGGCAGTAATGGACAGATCCAGGGGCAGAAAATCACTAAGGACGTAGTTGGACTGAACAGCATCCATCAGCTGGATCTAACTGACATCTATAGACAGCCTCATCCAACAACAGCAGACACCCCTTCTTCTCAAGGTCCCAAGGAACATTCACCAACGTAGACCATATGTGGGCCAAATAGCTAGTCTTGGATCTTACACCTTTCACAAAAAAATTAGCTCAAAATAGATTGTAGACATAATGTAAAACTATAAAACTTGTAGAAGTTAACATAGGAGAAATCTGGGTGACCCTGGGTCTCTCAAGGACTTTTCAGATACAACACTGGAGAATAAGAAAAGAATGATTAGTAGGACTTCAGTAAAATTAAACTTCTGCTCTGCAAAAGACACTGTTAAGAAAAAGAAACAACAAACCACAGACACACATATCCATTCAAGGACCCATATTCAAAATATACAAAGAACAATTAAAACTCAACAGTAAGAAAACAAACAGGGACAGAAAGTAGTTTAGTGGTTACCAGGGGCTTCTGGAGGGGGAATGGGGAGTTGTTACTAAATGGTTACAAGATTTCTATTTGGGGTGATGAGAAAGTTTTGGAAAAGATCAGTGGTGACGGTTGGCAACATGGTGAATGTATCTAATGCCACAGACTAGTCCACTTAAAAATGGTTTAAAAAATGGCAGATTTGCTGTTACATATATTTTACCACAATAAAGATATTCGCAAAAAAAATTTTAAACGCACACACCTTTTCACTCAACGAATTAAATTGGAATTCATTCCATAGAAATACGCATATGATCACACGAATAGCGGTAGAGCTGTTTATTGCAGGAGGGTTCATAGGAATGAAAGACTGGAAACGAAGGTAATAGTCCATCTCTAAGAAAAGGGTTACTTCTCTTCTCTGTCCATCTATTTAATGTAATCCTGTGAGTCCAACCGAATGAGTGAAGTCGAGCCCTATCTACAATATGTTCTAATTTCAAAGGTACTAAGCTTCATTAAAAAAATAAATAGAAAGGTAATATTCAGAACCACATGTGTCTTTGGCTTCGTTAGTAGAAATAGGACTGCGGTTAGAACTGAAAGAAAATGCTCACCAGTGTTGACTCGATAGAGGTCGGGGCGTGTGTCTTCACCACGTGCCTGCAGTGTGTATGTGTATGTATGTATGTATGTATATATATATATATATATATACATACATACATACATACACACACACATACATACGCACACATGCTGAGGGAGTCCGTCTGCGTTACGGTGGAGAACACGCAGTGGGAAATACAAACACCCTATTTTGAAGGCTGCTGGGAGGTGATTCAATCCCAAATGGCCAATCGTGTAAAAGGCAAAAGATTTTCCAATCAGAGGGTGAGGAAAGGTTCAAATTAAAATATAGATATCAAAAGGAAAAGGCTGGGTCGTGTGTGGTGGGAAGGCAGAGGAAGGCCCGGGCCAAGCAGAGCTGAAATTGAGCCCAAGTATTTATTCCTTCCCCAGATTCATTAGTTAATTCAAAGACTGAGGCTCGTAAATTCCCCTCACTTCCAGAAACCACCAAAAAGGTGCTTTCCTACATAAGATGATAAAACTTAACTACTTGTTTATAGACTTTAAAAATTACAATAATATCTCATAAAAGTGTGTTATAAGAAACTTATCAATACATATTTATTTGCTTTAGAATTTATAGCAACACAAGCTTTTTGGTTATCCATTGGAATTAGTGTTAAACACACATGCAAAATATTTTTGGCAAATGACCCTTAGAAAATAGAGATTTTCTTCTCACACGGAAGCCCAACTTCATTTTACAGCTAACTGAAATGAGTTCATCGTGGTGCTATTGACCTTAAAAGTGCGGTATATTTTGTAGCAGTTAGGAAGTTAAGGGTCGCACAATACTTTCTTTAAAAATGTGTTAAAATCATTACGCTGTAGATCTGTCTGTTTGATAAAGTATTTGGGGAATTTTCCATCAAAAAATACTGCTGAGTTACTCTCACGTCATAGGCTACTCTTCTGATTTCAGTCTTCCGTGGCCACCTCCCACGTTTCTTCTGCCTTGAGGAGAGACTAGAATGAGTGAAAGCGCTTAGCCCAGCTCAGGGTGTGTAGCAGACACTCAGCTACAAGGGTTCCCGCTCTCACCCAGGCCACACTCCCGCTCCCCCTGCCCGGAGGTCGGGAACTCTCCGTGGCCTCCCCCATGGCTTTCCTGTCCCCAAATTCCTTGGAAGTTTTCTTTTGTTCCATATGGTGGACACAGGGGATGCAGCTGGTCACCAGCCTCTAGCAGTGTGCCCGGGATTTCTCCAGGTGGAGTCCCAACCTGTGCAGAAAAAGGCTGTGTGCCTGCCTCCTTCCACGTCTCCCGCCCAGCGTACCCCGTACGGTGCAGGACATCGACTGAAAGGTAGTTATAAGCAGCAGTTACTTTTTCTGAATTATCCATATGATTTCTAGAATATCGCTTCATTGTGATATTTTTCTAATACTTTCACTAGAGAGTTGTTTTCAGATAATGAAAACACATATGACGGGTAATGTTTTGGGAAGAGTAAAACTTCCTGAGGTAAGTCAAGAAATAATTGGGGGTAGTTCCCAACACTAGAGAAAGTCAACAAGTTTTAAAAACAGAACATTTATAGGTGTGGAATCCCTCATACAATATCTAGAAATGGCTTTCCTTCCCTCCCTCCCACCTTCCCTCCCACCTTCCCTCCCTCCCTCCTTCCCTCCTTCCTTCCTTCCCTCCCTCCATCCTTCCCTCCATCCTTCCTTTCTTGTCTTTCAGTAACAGTTGAACAGTCTCATTTCAGTCTTTAATTTCTCAAAACCAAAGCAACAACATGAAAAAAAGTTTGTTTGGTGTATAGCTTGTCCAGGAATATGTGGTTTTCACTTCAGTTTCACTTTCTTGGGTTTGTTTTCAGTAGCTCTTTTTTTTACCTTCCCAACACCGTTATCCACTGTGCATATCTAGTACATTAAAGTTACTAGTGCCTGTCGTTTCTTTGGAGCCAGGTTCTGCCGTTCAGCAAAACAGCAGCCTTTAGCATCTTCGATTTTGTAAAAGGCCGTTTGTGACTTGGGCGTTCAGCCTCCATGTGAGGCATCCTCCCCTGAATGACAGATGCATGCCCTGATGTGGGTTATAGGTCACCTCCGTTGATGCTAAAAGCAGCTCCCCCATGTCACTAAAATGGGACCTGAGGTTATAAATTAGATACTGTCAAGTGGTATACTAATTTATTATTTTTAGATGAAAATCAAGTGACTCATATCAAAATTCGATATAATTTTGCCCTGTTTTAATTTTCTGCGCAAACACGGACTGGACGACCAGCAGTGTAACGTGATTGTTTGCTTTTGAGCACCTGGAAGCGTTCCAGACTGCGTCTCCTAATTTTTCTCATCTCAGCTAAGGCTTCACTGATACATATTGACAGCCACCAAGCCACGGTGGGGAGGCCAGGGCGGTACTGAAAACCTGTTGTGTCCAAACCCCAGGTCTTCTGCTTGCCTAGAAGTCAGGATCCTCAGAGGGCAGGTGCCAATCTTTCTCCCCAGGGGTGGCCTGTCATCTGGGGACAGGGTGCTGTGTCATGCCCTGTGACAACCCTATGCCTGTCCTGACGGGCAGGCAGGTCGGGCCATTCATCCTTTCCTTCTGTCACTCAAACAGCCAACTTGTATTAAATGCTTTCCCTGTGCCCAAACCTAGGTCAGGATTCCACAGACACAGCAGGAATAAAAGGCTTTTTTTAAAGTGTCTAATCTAAAGACATTTACTGTTCAGAAAAAAGAGAAGGAGGAAAGGAAGCTAGGAAGATAAAAAGTTAGGAAGAGATATGGTAGGTCCATACGATGGAATATTATTCCATTTATATAAATATAGGGAGATTCCAACGTAATTGGAATATTATTCCCATAATATGGAATATTACTGGGTGACAAAAAGGAGTGAAATACTGACACTACAGGCTACAACATGGATGAAGCTTGAGAACCTCTCAGGCTCAGTGAAAGAACCAGACACAAAAGGTCACGTGCTGCGTGCTTCCACTCACATGAAATGCCCGGAACAGGCAAATCCATAGGAATAAAAAGCAGATTGGTGGTTGCCAGGGGCTGGCAGTAGGCGGGCATGGGAAGTGGCAGCGGATGGTGGGGGGCTTCCTTTCAGGTTAGGGTGATGGGAGTGTTGTGGAGTCAGGTAGTGGTGATGTTTGCACAACACTGTGGTTGCACTGGAAACTCCTGAGCTGTGCGCCGTGGATTGGTGAACGCTGCGGCCGGTGAGTTATAGCTCAAATTTTACATGTTTTAGGAACTGGCGAGGGCCACCAGAGAATGAGCTAAGCTTCCACGATCCCCAGCTGATAACTGGAAAAGTCCAACTTTCTCTGTTGAAAACACAGCCAAAGAGGAAGAGCCTTCCTTCCTGCTGGGCCACGGGGGCCCCACAGGAGGTCCTCCCTGACCTCTGGTCCAAGACGCCAGCGCTGGGGAGGGTAGAGAAGGAAAGACCGACGGAGGGAGCCTGGTGTTGGCTCAGGTTTGAGTGGAGTAGCCCTACATCCGGGTGTCTGGGATGTGAGGTAATAAAGTGTCCAGTTGTTTAAGCAAAAGGAGGGAAGGAAGGGAGGGAAGGAAGGGAGGGAGGGAGTGAGGGAAGGAAGGGAGGGAGGGAGGGCGGGAGGGATCGAGTGAGTCGGACTTCAGCTGAATTGCTGCTGGGGTCGTTCTGAATCCAAATGTTTTAAGATGTTTAGATTTATTCTGGTCAACAGTAACTTGAGATATATTTTATCTTTGATGAGCACTGTTATGGGCTGAATTGTGTCCTCCGACATTCCTGTGTTGAAGTCCTGACCCCCTGCCCCTCAGAATGCCACCTTATTGGGAAATATCATCTTTGCAGACGTAATTGGTTAGGATACGGTCATACTGGGGTCAGATGGGCCCCTCATCACATGTGACTGGTGTCCTTACAAGGAGAGGCGATTAGGACACAGGCGCACACACAGCGAGAACATGCGTGAAGCTGAGGGTGGAGAGGACCACCGAAGGTGTGGTGGCTGCCCAAAGCCTGGAACAGATGCCCTCGCAGCCTCAGAAGGAACCAGCCTGCTCACACCTTGACCTCAGACTCCTGGCCCCAGACTGTGAGAGAGTGAATTTCTCTTGTTGAAGCTACCCGGTCCTGTGGTGGTTTGTTTTGGCAAATTCTAGCAAACGAATACAAGGACTTTAAATACAGTACTTTTTAAAATCATTTTTTTACCATCGCTTTAAGCTTTGTAAGTCTGCAGTCAATTTTATTGTTTTCACTGATAGATTTTTCTGGCCTGTGAACAAGGACAAGATTTTCCTAATCATTTGATCCAGCGTAACTAAAGGCAGGGCACTTAGCTTGACCTTTGCGGAAGTTAATGAATGAGTTAATGAATTAATCACACAGGCAGTGACCCGCTAGCCAGGTCTGTCTGAAGGGCAGAAAGCTGTCTGAAGGGACAGCAGTCAGTGGGGTGATCGGGTCGCTGACAAGGGTTATTTTTCTCAAAATCTGCAAAGCGTGATGTGTAATATACTTCTGCAGATACAAAAGAAGTTCGGGGGTCTCTAGCTTCATTTACCTAGGGATGTCATTTTTTCAATCATGTTGCTGAAAATCGTGTTCTTGATTAAACAACATGAACCACATAATCCCAACACCCTCATTCTTCCCACGTCAGATGCCTGACTTGTTACCATAGGCCTGAAGTAATTAGGGAGCTCTTACAAAGCAATGGATACACAGTGATGAAAGATTACGGTTGAAACCCCATCCGTCTGAGTGAGTTTGGTGCTTGCGGCATCTCTGCAAGCTCCCACACGCCAGACTGTATGTGTCTGTGGATGTGTTTCATCGGACGAGTATTGGTCCCAGGTTTTGGCAGTAACTTCCCATTGGTATATATAACAATACCGAGAAATTAGCGCACACTACGTATTTAATTATGGCGTTCTTGCCTTGTGAAATAGCTCGTTATTAGGTTAACAAAATATAAACCCTGTCCATTTTGTGTATGAGTATGAAAGTGTGTGTATGGAGGCGAGTACTTGGACATCTTTCTAGTTTCCTTTGTTAGTCATCAGTCTCCCTGCTCTCCCGGACCCCGGCATCTACAACAGCTGCTAGAGCAATCTTTCTGAAACGCAAAATTAATTATGTCCTTTTACCACTGATAACGGTTCAGTGGGTCCCCACAGATTTTAGGATGAACTCAAAACTCATCATGCATGGATTCAGCATGGCTGTTTCTCACCTGGAAGATGGGAATCCACCTAGGATCTCCTTTGTGGTTTTTTAGGGGACTTAGCTGGTATATTAGTGAGGGCTCGGGTGCAAACAGTGGCTCCCATCTGCTAGTTCAAGTGGAAAGGGGACGCAGGGGGATGGGAGGCGTTCAGATTGCTACTGGGACCGGAGGGCCGGCTCGGGCCAGCTCCCCAGGTGCCCTGTGGCCACCACAGCTGAGCCCACAGCCTCCGGCTTCTGGTCAGGGCCTCCGCCGCTGCACCAGCGAGTGGCTGAGTTGTGCGATTCTCCCTGGAATCATCACCCCCACCTCTGCCACAATTTGTGCTGGTAAAATAGATTCCCTCATACTTCAAACTGGTCTCCTCTGACTCCAGTTCAAATCAGAGACTCATGCAAGGGCAGCAGATTGGTAGAACAGACATCACGTCACGTTTGGAACCTCCCTTACCAGGGCTAGGAAACGCACGTATCTGTCTATCAGTCATCTATCATATCTTTCTATTTATGCGTCATCTATGTATCGTATCTTTCTATCCATACATCATCGATCTCTGTTTCTAGCATGTGCATTCTAGACAGGGTTGGGATGGATGTGCAATAAGCCAATACAGAGAGCTGACAAAATATTCACTCGTTACAGGAATACAGCAGTAACAAAGGCAGACTCACTGATTGCATGGAGCTTACATGCTCCTGGGAGGATAGGCACCTAGTAAGTTGGCATGTCAACAGATAACATCAGTTGTGCTGAGATAAGAAAGTGGAGTGGTTGGCGAGGGGATGTCGTCTTAGATCAGGCTTAGTCTTTCTGAGGAGCTGACCTTCAAGTGGACATGGGAAGGCTGGGAAGAAGGAGACTTGGGAGCTTTGGAGGAAGGACAGTCCAGGCAGTGAAATACCAAGTGTAAGGAAATGAAACGGGAAGGAAATCTGTGCGTAACAATCACCCAGGCGGGTGGTGCTGGAGTGAGGTGATCAAGGTGGGAACCACAGCAGGTGGGGTTGGAAGGAAGCGAGGGGACGTGAGGGCCTTCAGGGCGTGCTGTGGACTTGACTTCTGCTCTGGACGAGGCTGGACGCTCTTTGGCGGTGCTGATACTGGCGGGGGGCGGGGGGGATAACCGCGGGGCTCCAGGAGTGGGGAGGGTGACCAACTGGAAGGTTTGCACCAAGGCGGGAGATGCTGTGTCCTGGGCTGTGGCGGCTTCGTTCGGAAGTGTTTGCATTCTGGGCGCCTTTTGAAGGCAAAGATGACAGTGTTTTCTGATGGATTTATTGTGAGGTGAGAGAAAGAAATCAGATCAAAGATGCCTGATTCCTATTTAAGCCGAGCAGCTGAGTGATTTAGGAATCGTGGTGTCGTTTACCGGGAAGGAGAAGACTGGGGGAGGGAGAGATTTGCCATGGAAAATCACGGGTTCTCTGAGCCAAGCTGAGTGTGATAAAGACCGAAGCGGAGGTGTCAAGTAGGTAGCTGACTACAGAGGTCTGGGGTGCAGGAAGAGCGGCCAGGACCGGGATGGCTGCCTGGGAGCATCAACATACAGATGGGACTTGAAACCACGAAGCTAAATCAGATCACCAGGAAGGGCATGGAGGGAAGGAAGGAGGCGGTGGGTGCAGGGGTGTCGCGAGAGGTCTGGGAGATGAGCGGACAAAAGGACGGAGGTGATCGGGCGGTTTGCACACAAGCGCAGGGCGTCGCCTCTGCTGTGGGATAGTGGTGCGAACACTGCCACGACCTGGGCTATCCCGAGTCCCTGCCTGTCACACGCGCTGAGCTCCAGCTGCCCCAGGTCCCTGCACTTGCCCTGAGGGACGCTCTTCTCTCCTTCCTCCGTGCCCTTCAGTGCCTTGCTTCCCCCGTCCCTGAAGCCGGATCCCACTCTGCCGGGGTCCTTCCCCAAGCCGAGCGGGAGGCGCCCAGTTAGTGGGGACCCAGTGCCGCCCCTACCCACCACCGCGCGTGCAGTCCAAGGATGTCGCCTGCTTGCATGTTCAGCTCTCGTGTTAGAAAAGGAATTGCAAGCTCTTTTCAGAATGTTTAAAAACACATATAAACCCAATGGCGTTTCTCTGGGACTCCGTTTCCTTGTCCGTAAAATCTAAAATTCATTGGTTCTCTGACTTCCGAATTCTGGGAGAAAAAAAGGTGTAATTAGTTGTGCTTGGTGATTACTTGGGTTCTGGTAAGTAGGAGCTCTTTTATTTTCGGTTTATAGAATCAATTTTCTTAGGCCTATTCTTTAGTTTCCAAAGTAACTCAGCAAACAGACACAATAAATGCAAGCATTTTAATTGTATTTCACAGCATAAAATTTAGCATAAACCCTGAACTGTATTCTAATTCTATAAACTGGAATGTGTAACTGCCCACATCTCTGAGGAGTTTCATCTGGGGGACAGTCTTCAGGTCAGCAGAGACCTTGGATAACAGTAACTAGTGACAGATACCTGACTTAATGTTGGGTGAGCCTTGAATTTCACATCAGTTTATAGCCATTAAATATTTCAGATGTACATAATTTAACAGGAGTTTAGCATGTTTCATATTTTATAAAATAGAATTTCAGTTAAAAGCCAAGCATAATGAAAAGCATTGAAATGCCAAACTTAAAATACACATTCTTTACCAGGATAAATACAACCGAGGCAAGTCAGGACGCCTCACAGTAAAAGAATGTCCCAGACAGTCCCATTGGGGAGCACAGCCCTGGCGACTAGGCACTCGTGGTTTCTTCAGTGTGAAATGATTTCGCCACATTTCCTACCCTGGAAAATGCCTTTTCCTTACTAGATACATGGATCCCATGTTACTATGTCAGGGTCTTCTCTGATAAGCTGAGTTCATCACTCCCTCTTTAATTCTCATCTGTTTACAGATTCATGTGTTGTTTCATTGGTCACAATGCATAATGATAATTGTTATTTATTATTGTTTTGCGTGTCTGCCTCAATTCCTAGACTATGAACTCATGAAGGTAAGGGTCTTTTTTTTTTTTTTTAAAGTTCACTGTTTTCCCCTCCATGCCCGACAGAACAGTGCGTAACAAACGTTTGTTGTGTTAAATTCAACTGAAACCCTTTTGGAGTCTTTTTAAGCAGCTGTGACACACAGCCTCGTCCCCGGGGTCAGGGTTCAGCCAGTGCCTGGTGGTGAGTCTGGTGGTCACATCTCACCACGTGGGCAGAGCGTGGCTCCATCCTGTCACCACTTATGTGCAGGCAGTGGACTCCCGGAGGGCAGAGATGCCGTGTTATCAGGTCATTACCCACGACTGTCTTTATGGCGCCGTTTTCTGAAATATTCACAAACCCGCCCGTGAAACCTAGCCGACTGCCTCTGCTCAACGATCAAGGTGCTGCCGGGTGCCGGTCTATAGCCCACGGCTGCTCAGGGACCACAGTTCTTAATTATTTGTTTACTGTTTGCACCCTGCCTCCTTCCAGAAATCCCAGTTGTTATTTCGTGGGATTAACAGCTTCAGTAGAATGAAGAACTCGCTGGATCTTTACATGAATTCAGTTGTGTGTGTGTGTATCTGTCGTAACCCTCACAGCAGAGACGGACGTGGCCTCTGGTCTTGAGGATGCTTGGGCTTCAGTAAACAGGGAGGGCTGTGAGGGATGCAGGACGTGTCTCAGGTCTCTGTGTGTTCAAGACACGCTGTTTGTGTTATACTGCATTTGAGCCTTATTTAACCTTTTCCAAATCAGGACAGACTGCTCTCTGGGCCCCATAATGACAGATCGGTGTTTGGGTGTTTGTCATTCTCTGACATCGGAGTTTCAGTGGAGCGACAGACCCCTTGTCCCGGAGCCTGAGTTCACAGTCTGTCCCCTGCTTATCTGCACTGGCTGTGAACTTAACCCTGCTTCAACTTGACAAAACTATAAGGGAGTTGGGTTGCTATTACAGTTGCCCTTCTAAAACCAAATGTGATTTTCTGTCCCCAGCGTTGTCTATAATTACACCGTGGCATTCGTTCTGCATGTTTTAGTATGTACAGCAAGCATGTTCTTCTGATGCCATCTTAAGGCATTAGCGTTACTCTAAATGTGAAATTATTTAAGGCATTAG
>NW_021703773.1:24127404-24180506 GCF_005190385.1 Monodon monoceros
TTATTTAAGGCATTAGCGTTACTCTAAATGTGAAATTATTTAAGGCACAATACTATATCCATTTTCCATTAAGTTTTCTTTTTAAATTTTATGAAATGGGAAAAAGTGTTATCCTATCAAAAATTCCTTTTGATGGGGATTAATTCCTGCTTACTTAGCTGCATTGTTGTTTTTTTTTAACATTTTATCAATCCTTCAAGTATTGAAAATTAATATATACTAGACATTCAGGCAGGCATATTTCTTTTCCTAAAATGGCAGTGAAGAGAGAAGTAGGGATTGTAATACCTAAAACAGAACTTTCCTTGACAGCCCAATGAAGTAAGGAACTGACCGGGCTTCCCTGGTGGCGCAGTGGTTGGGAGTCCGCCTGCCAGTGCAGGGGACACGGGTTCGTGCCCCGGTCCGGGAAGATCCCACATGCCGTGGAGCAGCTGGACCCATGAGCCGTGGCCGCTGAGCCTGCGCATCCGGAGCCTGTGCCCCGCAACGGGAGAGGCCACGACAGTGAGAGGCCCGCGTACTGCAAAAAAAAACAAAACAAAAAAAAAAAACAAAGTAAGGAGCTGACCTACTTCCTTTCTCCAAAGAGCAGGAACATAAAAGATCTCAGACCACAACAGTGACCAAACAGTTTAGAGATCAAACCCATCCTGCACCTGGCTTTCACCTGAAGATGGGCGTTCTCCGTCCTTCAGCAAAACTGGCTCTCAGAGCCGGCCCTGCTACACTGCAGCAAGCGCTGCAGGAAATGCTGGAGCATTCTGTCATTTCAGCGAGCTTTTATTATCTTCTGTCGTTTCAATTTGGGGTGCTCGACGAACTTATTTTTGTGCAGACTTCAAATGCATAAACTGCTAGCTCAGCCCAAATTAAACCTTATTGCCATTCTCTTTTCTCTTTGGGATATGGCAGGGATCGCTCCCTAAATGGACCAGGAAGACACATGAGCTTAAAGGGCCTGAACAGAAGAGCCTGGAGCCAGGCTTGTTCGTTGCCCCCGTGGCCAGGTGGGCAGGTGTCATCTAGAAAGTTTACAGCAACCTTGGTGGGTACACCTCCTAACGAAAAATGGCCAAACTCAGATCTGTTTTCTTGAGAAAGATAAAATGTACAATTACGGTCTTGGGGCCCTCCCAATCTCCCTTTGGAGCTTTCTCCAAGGATCCCCCATAAACTCAGCTCATGTTCCACTGCGGAAGCCCGACACTGCCATTTCATGCTACTTATCACAGTTTAAGTTGCAAGTTTATCATCGTCTTCCCCAGTGAGCACGAAGGACGTCTGCCCTCCGAATATGCAGGGCCTGGTGCCGAATGAAGGCGTGGGGGTGCCTGTTCAATCAGCAGGGGAAAGTCTCCTTAAAAGTACTGAAGAGTCGAGCTTTGCCTTTTTTCTGGTCTCTTGAGTTGTCATCATATTGTTTATTTGCTCTTCTATGTCGTCCTAAGTAAAGAAAAATTGTATATTTTAATTATCAGCATGAACTTTACCATTTGTCCCCCCACAGTGCAATGCCGGTTTTAAATTAAAATGAGAGCGTGTGTAACTTGTATGCAGATCACTGGAATTAGTCCGTATTTCCTCATTTGTAGGCACGTGGGTGTTTTGTGCTTGATGGAACAGTGGAAACATTGCACAAAACCAACTCAGCTGTTTTAATTTTCGTTGTGATGTGCCGTATCTAACGTGGAATCTCTATGCCCAAGTCGTTATTTGCTGCCCCCCTTGTCTTATCACTGAGTTTCATTTGGTTATCACCAACTTACAGTTTGTTAAACTTGATCCAGAGAGGGTGAACTTGACGTTCTTGGGAAATTTAAGTCTTTTAGGGGGGTAAATGAACGTAGTGGAGGGAGAGTCCAGGAGAACGTTTACAGAACTGTTCCCAAGGCCCTGGGAAGGCCGTCTTCTGGCACACACCACCATCTCAGCTCACTCCACTCTGTTGTGGGCAGGCTGGGGATCAGGTGTCGAGTCATCACACAGCATCGTCTGAGCACAGCGCTCAGCGAGTCGGGGCCCCTGTGCCACATCGGCCACTCCCCTCCGCCCGCCGTGTCCACGAAGGGGGCAGACATGTGTCCTTCCTGGAAGGGTCCTGTGAGGCATCGGGAAGTCCAGGAGGAAACCTTAGATGGGGATAACTGTCTACTGACTCGGAGAGGAAAATAAAAAATCTCCAAACACTGCTGTCAGTTCGGGAGGCAGAAGTGTGAGATCAACGTGCCGGCAGATTCGGTGTCTGCTGAGGCCTCTTCCTGGTTCACAGACGGTGTCTTCTCGCTGTGTCCTCACATGGGGGAAGGGCTGGGGGCTCTTAGGTCTCTGTTATGAGGGCACTGATCCCTTCACGGAGGTTCCACCCTCATGACCTCATCACCTCCCAAAGGCCCCCTCCTGACACCATCACCCTGGGGATTAGGGTTCAATATGAATTTGGGGTTGGTGTCACAGACATTCGGTCTATAGCAACTGGGAAGTTGTTGGCCACAAAGACAGGACATATAATGATAAATCATGCTCCATAACATAAAAGCAATAGTGGGAAAGAAAAATCTGAATGTGTGTTTCAGTAAATTCTGGTAACTAAAACGCAAACCCAATATATACTAACACTGAATGATTCCTGGGTGATACCTTTAGGGAAAGCAAATTTATCAGTAAAAAAATGTAGAAAATAAAAAGACAAAACAATGAATTCGAATGAACATGTTTACAAGGTAGCCATAATACATGATTGTAGAAGGTGAAATATTTCAGTATAAATTGTTTATATCCTGCATACAGAAAAATAATAATTTGGAGACTGAAGGGACTGCCGTGCTCTTGCTTGAAGTGAAAGGAAGTAGTTCGCTGACTGTAGGAACACGATTAGCACCTGAACAAGCACTGGATTCTAGTAGAAACTAGCTTGAACCTCATTTGAAAGCCTTGTATCCATTGCTTTTCAGCATAGGTTAGAAGTAATAAATTGTGTCATTTTAGTTAGTAGAATAACATGAAATTTACCTCTGATGGGCCTGAAGCCTTCTGGCATGACAGTTTTGAGTGAAGACCGCCCACAGGGATGAAGTTTGCATCTGTGCTGTGGGGTCTTGTGCTGCCCTCCTGCTGGGGCGGCGTCTCCCCCGGACACTGGTCCGAGGTGCTGGGCCTCCACCAGCGCAAAGGCCCTGTGCTCAGAGGGGCCCCAGCTTGGTTAACACTCTCCTGTTACTGTTTGAACAAGGGGACCTGCATTTTCATTGTGCACTGGGTCCTGCAAATTATAGGCCTGGTAACAGGGGTGCATTCTATACAGTGTAATTTGTGTAGGTTTTTTTTCCTTTTTGCGGGGGATACTTCTTATACTTATGCCTATTTGCATGAATATAAGATTTTTAAAGAACCCTGCTTCTTAAAATTGCAAACTTGTAAACAGATCCATTCCCCACATTTTCATTAGATCTGGGGGCCCTTTCTTAGATTATACATAAGTGCAAGGGTTGCAGGACAGGACTGAGCGGCCAAAGAGTATGTGCAGAACACGACGCACCCTTTTAGATTTCATGGGTGAATGGGAGACGTTTCTGTTATGATGATCTTTTTACAATTAATATACTTCCTTCCTCAATTCAATGATCTTTATGATTCAGTCTTCTTAAAAACTATTAGTAAAGACAGAACAACAAAAACAGAATGAACTCTCTGTAATAAAGGAAGACACAATGGAAATGCCAGAATACTGCTTAAATATTTGGGTTTTCATGTTCTAGAACCGTGTTTGTGAGAGTGTAGAAAATAGATATTTGCCACAAGACTGCAATAATTTGCACTCAGGCTGAGGAATGTGCTGGAGGCTTTGGGGACATTGGACATAATAAAGAATGAGGTGTCTGATTATCTACAACATTCAACATTCACTCTGAGTAGGTGATGGTGTGGATTTTGCAGGAAAGGCGCCCCAGACACAGCTCAAGTCAGGCACAGCGGTTGTGTCCTGAGGGAGAGTTGCGTGAGCTAGATTTGTGGTGACCTGGTTAAATGGACACCCACGAAGACAGGAAGAAAAACCCCGGGAAGGGCGACAAAATGCAAGCCACGGCGACATAATGAAGCCAGATTACGATCTGAGCCCACAGTGAGCCCGGATCAGCTGTTGAGTAGTTGAGAGACTTTGATAAAACGGTCTGCATTAGAAAAAAAAAAAAAGGAAGGTTCTTCTAGCCCATCTTTAAAGGTAATTTTAATTTCCGGATTCTCTCATCAAAGAACATAACTCTCAACTAATCACAGAAGGATGACAGAAGGCTCGTCTCGAAACATTTTTGCCAACTGAGATTAAATGGTATTTTGTTTTAGAGCAATACTCCCTTTTCAGTGTTTTATTAATTGGTTCGATTAAGCCAGATCTATTTGAGGAAGGTCATTTTAGAGCAAAACATAATGATTTCTGAAACTTTACATTCCTATCCTTTATTCCTAAAAGTATTTTGTATGTGTGCGTCTGTCTGTGTGTGCGTGCTCACATGTGTCTAAAGGGTTGGTAGATTCTACTTTGCAATCTGGGGGAAATTCAGCCAACATTTATTGAATGGCTGCGATGCTCCAGTCTGGCTGGTCCAGGGGATGCTGAGACGGTCGGGACGGTGCTGCGTGTGGCCCAGTCAGAACGGCAGAGTCGGCCAGGGCGTGAGCAGACCCCCCCGAGTTCACTCCCTGTGAGTCCTGCTAGGTGCTGGCTGTTTTTTCTCCCAAGTCGCTCATACCAAGGATCCCTGGAAGGTTCCAGAATCCTTCAGATACTGTGCCCCTTCTTGACACAAACGAAGAGCATGCAGCTCCCGCTCTCCTGAGACGAGACCTGCCTCCATCCGGCGGTGTCCACCACTGACCCCGTGCCCTCTCCTGCCCTTGGAGGAGGTCACAGCGCAGGCTGGTCTTTCTCTGCAGCACGGTTTCTGTTCCTCCCATGGACGTGGCGTGTCCCCAGGCAGGGACGCTGGGCTTCCCCAAGCAGGTCACAAGGCCCGACTAGCTGACATTTCATCCTGTTCCCGTGGATGCAGACCCCCGACATTTCCTCCTTCCTTTGAGCTGCTGACCCCGTGTCGGTCACCTGGCCATCACATGCTGAGAACACACGTGCAGTCAGAGGCGAGCTTCCGCGTGGTCCACCCCCAGAGTCCCTGCACCGGCTCTGCACCCGCCCAGCCCCGTGGACACACTCGCCCTGAAGCGGCCCCCCCCCGCTCCGTGTGAGGGACCGCTTCCTTGCCTTCGCAGACCCTGCTCTGCATCACCGGCCTGTTTCTTCCCTTCTGGAGCATCTCCATTGGCACACAAGCAGGTGGCATCCCTCATCTTCAAAGAGAAATTTCTCTTGATCTCATGCCTGCTTCCAGCCCCTCTCGCGTCTCTCTGCTTTCCCTTCAGAGGAAGGGCTTGTCTCTGCTGCCCCTCCCTGCTCTCAGCCTCCTCAGTGGATGTGGTCCCCTCAGGCTTTCAGCCTCACTCACCAACGAGAACTCCTTTTGTAGCCTCACCAGGGGCTAGAACTGGACCAGCTGGTGTCTCTGCATCCTTGACTATTGGCTTCCTTCCTAAACAGCTTCTCCAGCTTCCCAGACACTTCTCTTTCCCTCCTCTGCCTTCCTCTCGCTCCCTCCTTTTCTCCCTCACACATTTCCTCCGTTTCCCCCTTACTTCACCGGCACTTCATCCTCAGTTGCCTTTTTAGTCCTTCCTCATCCTTCCAGCTTCTAAATGGTGTGGTGCCCAGAGCTCCGTCCTCATCCTTCCAGCTTCTAAATGGTGTGGTGCCCAGAGCTCCGTCCTCATCCTTCCAGCTTCTAAATGGTGTGGTGCCCAGAGCTCCGTCCTTGGGCCTTTCCCTTCCCTACTTATTTTCCAAGTCACCTCATCCTTCTCATGGCTTTAAGTGCAATCTATTTTTTGATGATTCTCTAATTGATACCTCCAACTTAAATGTCTCTTCGGCACCCCACACTCTTCTATCCTGCATCTACCCCAGACCTTTACTGATGTCTAAAAAGCATCTCAACTCTAACACGTTTAAAAGCAAACCACGGGCTTCCCTGGTGGCGCAGTGGTTGAGAGTCCGCCTGCCGATGCCGGGGACACGGGTTCGTGCCCCGGTCCGGGAAGATCCCACATGCCGTGGAGCGGCTGGGCCCGTGAGCCATGGCCGCTGAGCCTGCGCATCCGGAGCCTGTGCTCCACAACGGGAGGGGCCACAGCGGTGAGAGGCCCGCGTACCGCAAAAAAAAAAAAGCAAACCACATCTCAAGACCCAACAACACCAAATGCTGACAAGGACGTGGAGCAACAGGAACTCTCATCACTGCCGGTGGGGACGCAAAACGGTGCAGCTGCTCTGGAAGACAGTCTGGCAGTGTTTTTTTTGTTTGTTTGTTTTTTTTTACAAAACTAAACATACTTTTATTGTATGATCCAGGAGTCACGCTCCTTGGTATTTACCCAAATGAGTTGAAAAAAGTAGTACAAAAAGCTACTACTCACAATGTTTATAGCACCTTTATTCATGATTCCCAAAACTTGGAAGCAACCAAGATGTCCTTCAGTAAGTGAGTGGATAAATTGTGATACATCCAGACAATGGAATATTATCCAGCCCTAAAAAATAAATGAGCTATCAAGCCATGAAAAGACATGGAAGAACCTTAAATGAATATGACTAAGTGAAAGAAGCCAATGTGAAAAGGCTACACACTATGATTCCAACTCAGTGACATTCTAGAAAAGACAAAACTATAGAGACAGTAAAAAGACCAGGGTTTGTGGGGAAGGAGGGATGACTAGGCAGAGGACTTTTAGGGCAGTGAAACTACTCTGTGTGGACACTACAGTGGTGGACGCGTGTCTTTTTGCTTTTGTCAAAAGCCGTAGAATGTGAAGCGTACAAGGTTGTAGGTGTAAAGGATGGACTTTCGTTAATAATGTATCGATATTGGTTTGTCAGTTATAGTAGCTGTGCACATTAATGCTAAATGTTACTAATGAGGAGATTGAGAGCAGGGGAGACAGGCACATGGGACTCCTGTGCTGTGTGATCTAAAACTGCTCTAAGAATAAAGTCTATTAAATAAAAAACCCAGATCTCTCCACCCCTTCTCACTGCCTGCTCCTTCTGCGGCCCGACATCTCAGTGGAAGGCGATTCATTCCACTCGTTGGCTGAGCCAGAAGCAGTGGGTCTTCCTCGGTTCCTGTGACGTGTCCCTACTTTGAGTCCAGCCCCAGATTCTAGGTGCCCTTCCTTCAGGACACACCGGGGGTCTCAGCAGCTCCACACCTACCACCTGGTCCCAGCCTTAGTTAATTAAGATGAATTCCTCTTAATTTGGGTTGACTGTTTCAGCAGCTTCCTGCCGATACCTCTGCAGGAGCTTTGTCCACACAGCAGAAAGCCCACTTCTCCCAAGCCGTGTGCCATTGCTCCACTGACCAGAGCCCTCCAACGGCATCTGCCCTCCACGAAAGGGAAATGCCACCTCCTGAAATGCTGAACAGAAGCTGCCGTCACAGGGTAGGCCGTGAAATCTCAACACCTTAAGAGAACAGAAAACAATTTAGTTTTCCACAACCAGTCCGGTCGTTGGGGAGCTCAGGCTGGGGAGGGGACACGCCGCCATCAGCGACCATTCAGGGTCCCAGGCTCTGCCGCCACCTCTAGTGTGTGGCTTTCGTGGCCACAAACCGGCAGACAAGCCAGTGCAGGGTGGAGAGCCAAGCTGCACATGGCCCCTGTCAAGTCCATTCCTGTTTCTATGGCCAGAACTCATCACATGGCCGACGTAGATGCGACAGGGGTTGTAAAGCGCAGTGCACCCTCGGGCTGCTCTCCACACCCAGGAAAGGAGTGAAACGTGTGTGTGTGCTCCAGCAGGGAAGAAAAAGGGTGGTGATGCAGAGCGGGGTCTCACACAAGGGAGGGCTGCTTCAGGGGGAGCGTGTCCCTGGGGGCGGGGGAGGGTGGGGGGGCGTGCAGAGCCAGCATGGGGACTCTGCGGCTGGACCTTGAGGAGTTCCCCCTCTGACTGTACGTCTGTTCTCAGTGCTGACCGCCAGATGACCTGATGGCCGTTGCCACGGGGTCAGCAGCTCAAAGGAAGGAGGAAGCGTCAGGGGCTTGCATCCACAGGAGCAGGGTGAAAACTCATCTAGTCAGGCTCTGTGACCTGCTTGGAGAAGCCCACCGTCCCTGCCTGGGACATGCCGGCCATGTCCTGGCATAAAACGTGTGTGTGTGTGTGTGTGTGTGTGTGTCTCCGTGAATGTCCGCCCCGCAGAGGATGTGTGCACGCACATGCCTTCCCTTCCAGCCCCTCGCGCTCTGAGTGGCTCCTTCACCCAAGTGCCCTTGGCCTCTGGGCTCTGCCAGGCTGGGAATCCGGTCCCTGGTGCACCGCTCCACCTCTCCCCTGAGCAAGTTAGGGCCATTCATGGCAGCAGGAGCTTCTATGATCTGACTATTAATAGCCAAGTATAAAACCAGTGGCCAGAAGTGAGACTGCAGCTGACACAGAGCATCCCCGGGCCGGGTGCAGCGAGCAGCTGGGGCTGCAGAGACACTGGCTGGGTGTCTCTGCAAGGGCACCCCCAGCAGCGCTCCTTCCAAAGGCATCTGATCGCCCGGAAGCAACACCCACTTTCCTTCTGAACAGTGTCAAGCGCAGGGACACGGTTTCAAAGGCGCTTATGTAACGTCTCACGGTTGCTCAAGCGGTAGGCTCTCCAGGCCACCTCCCTCTGCCTCTTCTGCAGGTGGGGACCTCTTACAAGAGCGGCATCTTGTTCCTCATAATGAGACCAGATCCCTGTCTAAGAAAACAAGTCTTGGAAGGTTCGGGAATCTCCCGTCACCTCCTGGCACGTGGAAGGGACGCAGAGAATGGGAGGGAAGAGAGAGCCCACCGCCCCAGCCGTGCTCATGGGGCCCAGTGTTGGCCCTGAGGTGATGCCCTCGTGTTCTCAGTGCCCTTTTATTCGAACGGCGTCTTTTCAAGGCAGCTTCTTAGGAGCGACCCGAAGCCGCGCCGTGACGGCCTCCTTTCTCACCTTCCTGACTCCGCCAGCCTGCCAGCCCCCGTTCAACCTCCTGCCCCCACTTCCCGGCCGTGCCTTTGCTTCTGCTCCGAAGTCCTGGCTCTGAATACAGGAGCCCGAGTCTGGATGCTGTCGGTGGGCGCAGACGCTCTCGGGAGCTGCAGGTCCAGGGATGCGGAGCCCTGGAACCGTGTCAGCCGGGCCGGGCGCCTGCGAAGGGCTCGTGCCACAGAAGGGCAAAGGGGCACAAGGGAACTTTTGGGGGCGATGGATGTTTATTACCTTGATGGTGACAGTGGTGACACAGGTGTGTCCATATGTCCAAACTCATCAGACCATGTACTTCAAACGTGCACAGGTTTTTGTAGGTCAATTTTACCAGCTATAATTGTCAGCGGTTTTTTTTAAAAAGCACGTAGTCAGCTGGGTTGGAATGTAAAGAAGAGGAAGTCTTAAAATCAGCTTTGTGAATACACAGAGATTTTATCTTTTACTAGATTGGTTGAACTCAGACAACTGGCTTGGATAAAAGAAACAAAGGTATAGAGTCACGACCCGTTCCAAGCACAGACGTCTGTCTGCGAAGGCGGCAGTTGCTGTGGCGCGGGGGGCGGGCGAGGCGGGGGGAGCCGGCTGCTGGCTTCGACACTTGAGTGAGGATGGGCAGTACTTGAGCTGAGAGCTGAAGCCTGAGTAATTATTGATTTTCCAGATGATGAGAAGAAAAACTGACAAGGGCTGAATCTTGGGAGAAATACCCATCTTCACCTGCAAAGAAAAATAAAGATCGCGGAAGGAGCTGGGGAGAGATGCGTGTGAGCCTCATTAAAGCCCGTTTTAACGAGTTAAAACTGGTGTCAGGACTCCTGCGGGCAGGGCAGGGATAAGCCTGCGCTGGCCTCCGGCCCTGGGCGGCCGCTCCCTCGGGTGCAGAAAAGTGCCTGAGGCAGGATGAGCTGACATCCCCCCGCACTCCTGTGCTCGCGGGGCTTCCTGGCTGCCACCCCAGGTCAGGACAAACAGCAAACATGCTCTGTTTTTCCTAAGACCTGACAGCTGCCAGACGTTCAGCTTCCATAAATGCATTTAATTCTCCAAATAGCCCCGTGGTTTCCCGCAGCTAAAGAAACCAGTCAGAAAAGTTGGAAACCCACTCGAGGGCACACGATGGGAAACTCACGGGAGGATTCGGACCCTGACCCTCCTCCCCGAACCGGCTCCCCTGGAGTGTGTGCCGGGCGGTGGCCTCCATCCCTTCCCGTTCCCCGGGTCCCCACGTTTCTGTGAACACGATAAAGGCTCCAGGTTTTGGTCGCTGTTCAGAGACCCTGGGAACAGTTGTGATACAAAGTCCACGTGTGCCACTGATGCACCGGGATGGCTTGGTGCCCAGTGCCAAGGGTCCCAAAGCTGTTGGTTGAAGGTGTGGAACAGAAAACAGACTCTTCCTGACAGCACATCATGGGAGAGAACTGGGGGTGGGCGGAGCTTCAGTTCTGACTTTAGAAGCTGTGGACTCGAGGGTCCCAGACGTCACTGAGGAAGCCTTGGGATGTCCTACTTGTTGCCCCAGGAGAGTGGACAGTTAGGAGCCTGGAGCCGGGGGGGATGTCAAGCCTGTCCTGTCTCGTCTCCCGCCTGCATCCTCGGCTTGGCCCGTGTGGACACCGGGCAAGCGGGTGCTGGTCGGGCCGGGTTGGGGCCCAGCTCCGGACCTTGTGGCTGCGTTTGCGAGCGGGCGTGGGCCACAGCTCGTGGAGGAGCTGAGTAGTCAGTTTACTTCCACACAGATGCTGAGGGTATTTTTAAACCTAACAAGGTCACGTGACAGCAATCATCTGGATTTCCACAGCGTTTTGTGGCCCAGAGTCACCTCTGCAAGCACAGGGTTTCCGGAAGGGGGCTGGTGATACCGTCGTTTGTTTACTCTTCCTGGTGCCCTCGCAGTGGGCGTTTCAATCCGAGGCTAAGGCGTCTGTACCTTCCGCAGACTTCAGGTAAATGACGAGTGTCCACTGCACGACGGGTGACACGGCCCTGCATAGGCCTCCTGGGGCTGGAGGGACAGCAGTCAGCACTCGGGCCTAGCATCTTCGCGAAGAGAGGCAGGTTCCCGTGCGCCAGGCCCGGGAACGAGCATTTACATCCCGCTACCGAGCCCACGCCCCCCAGACGCGTCCCATGAGATCCTGAGGACGCAGAGGTGCAGCCACGGCCCCATCTGCCTGGGGCTCGGGGCTCCTAGGGAGCAGGGGGCCTTCATCCCGGTCCCTGCGGGTGTTCTCGTCAATCTGGAAGAGCAGAGCCTGTCAACATTCCCCAATGCGGCCCGACCAGCCGCCTGCCCCGCCAGCAGGAAGCAGGCCCGGGGCCCCGCCGCGCTCACAGTGCCGACATCACGGCATCTCTAAGGACGCAGGCCTGGGGCCAGGGCATCCTCTGGCCACACGTGGGCAGCCTCGCATCCCCCAAAGTGTCTTTGTGGGCAGGGTGCGTGTCGTCCACGTGACCCCTTGTGACAGGGACATCCACGGAGCCTGTGTCACGGCAGGAGCGAGGCTGTGGGTCAGAAAGGGTGGCCTCGGTCGCTGAGCCTTCCATCGCCGGAGGCGCTTGGCTGGGTCTGAACCTGCATGAAGAGGATCCCCCTGCAGCCACCGCGTGAAGCCGGGGCTGTTCTTCCCGAGTGGGGCAGAGCACGTGGCGGGTTGCCCGCCCCCCCAGACTCTGACAGCAGCAGAGGGGCGCGGAAATTCGAGTTCTGGGCATCTTCTTCCCTCCCTGCCAGGGCCCGACCCACGCGGCTGTCAGAGCTGGCACCGGGAGGTGGGAGGCGCCGCGGACAGCCCCGCGGGAGAGCGGAGCGCTTCTCTCCGTGGGCTCGGGACAGGCCCATCTGGGCCACCAGAGCCCCCTCCGAGGCCCCTAGCAGCCTGCGCCTGGGTGCGCGTGTCAGCAAAGCTGGGGTCGGGGCAGATTGCTCCTCCGTGCTGCTCTGGAAACCCTGACTGGCCACCTTCCAAGCCACCAAGTTGAGAGCAAAGGAGGAGTTTGATGGCAGTGAAAACTGGCAGCTTTCCAGCTGCAAACCTGACTCGCTTAAGCTAAGAGAGCCCTGGCGGCCAGGACTGGCCGGCGGGCAGCTGACGCCCGTGCGGGACCTGCGTTCCGAGCTGGCTGTGCTGCATCTCTCCGCCCCCCAGACGACACCTGCAAGACCCCTGCATCTGGACGGTGCAGACTTTCAAGGGCTCAACTGCATTTTCTCTAAGCACGTGTGGAGGCGGCCTGTGAATTCCTCATTTTTACTTTATCGTTCCACTTAATCTTCCTTAAAAGCCGCCGGTACAATTGGGGAAGCAGCTTCCAATTATGAAACCGTGCAGACTTGATGTGTGTGAGGCACGTACCTGCACCGCCTCTGCCCCCGACACCGAGGAGAGTGTGCTGGAGGCGGTCCGTCGGATCCCACGAACAACCCGCGGAGCCTGCAGCTTGGCGGTTTGGCTGCCACGGGGAGGGTTTCCACAGCAGCCTCGCCTCCTGCCTCTTAGGGTTACAGGTGTGCCTCAGCTCTTTCCCGACCATCCGGTGCCCTGGTGGCGGTGCCCACAGGTTGTAAAGAAAAGGGCACCAAGTCACCCCATGAACTGCCCGCCCTTCTGCCTTCTCTCTCCCCTCTGATCCTTCTGTCTTCTCCTGTCCCCCCATCTCACCTCCCCACCATCCCTGCCTGTCCCCCCATCCCTTCTGCCCCTCCTGTGCCCTCTGTGCCCTCCTGTTTCTCCTATCCCCCCATCTCCCCATTCCCCTCCCCTCCTATCCCCCCAGCTCCCATCCCCTCCTGTCCCCTCCTATTTCTCCTGTCTCCCCATCTCCTCCGTCCCCCATCCCCTCCTGACGCCCCTGTCCCCTCTGACCCCCCATCCCCTCAGCTCTCCCCACATCTGTCCTGCAGCATCGGTTCACCATCTGTTCATCAGATGGAGTCCCGGGACCCAGACCTCACAGGGGCTTCAGTTAATCTTTGAAAATGCAGAAGTCCTATAAGCATCTGGGTAACCGGTGGCTGGTGCTGAGCTGTCTACGCATCCAGGGCACATCTGAAGGAACAGTCAGTCCTGGGGACCTTGGGGTGATTTGTCTGTGGACGGGTCCTTCATCCTGAAAACATCCGATTCCTCGGGCATGAAGATGCAATCTCAGGATCCCATGGCCCTTTTCATCCATCTTGTCCTGAAACAGTTCCTTCTCTGGAGAAACAGGTGGTAAACCGATCATTAAGTCCCAGTGTAAGTGTGATCTCACGGTACCAGGTGCTCCAGGAATCCAGAGACCATGGGGGAGGGGGGTGTCTCACAAGGAGGGGCCTCCTGACCTGGTCCTGATGGAGAGCCAGAGCCAGGAGCCACCCAAGAAGAAGACACGGCACTCGGAGGACCTTGGAGACCTCGGGGAGCCCAGGGTGTTATTTATGTATTTTGTGTCCTGCCTCATTCTGAAAAGGATTTATTCGGGTGTAAAACACTACAAGCAGACAGAAGATAAGGGGAGGAGCTAAGTGCAAGTGAGGGGTGTGAGCCGCTGAACAAGAGGCGCCCAAGCTCCCCGGGCGAGGTCTCTGTTCCCTCCGGTTGTATCCTGGGCCCCAGGGGAGCCCGGACCCTAGACGGCACACAATGAGAACGAGTGAAGCGAGTGACCCTGCACTCTGGCTGTGGACGGGGCCGAGTGTCCTGGAGAAGAGGGCAGTTACTACAGGGGTCAGGATATCTAAGTGGCAAAAGCAAAGGATTGCTCTGAAAAAATAAACTAAAAGAGAAAAAAGAAAGAAAACCGGGTATTCTTGATAATCCAACACGACACACAAAAAATCAGGTTGTCATGGGGGACCTCCCAGAAAGGAAGGGAACTGGGAGAATTCGGTGCATGGAGAGCGGGTTCAAGGGCAGGAGTGGGGCTGACCCGAGGGCCAGGCATCCACTCGTGTCCCCAGAGTGTGTAAAGAGGCCGGCGTGTGAGGCCGTCGTGCAGTGCACGTCATGGTGAGCCGTCTTTGCTAATAACCCCACGGAGAGAAAACCTCATTCCACAGAAACAAGCACAGACCTTGCTGAGTTGGGAGCACGTCTCTGACCTGTGATCCGGCCCCGACCCTTTGCCCTCGGACACTGACTCCAAGACACCCTCACCCTCCCTCCTCTGTGCTCCCACAGGTACAGTCACTCACTTGCCTATTTCACTGACAAACCGAAAGAAGATGCCTTTTGCCTCTTCCATGGAATAAACGATTAAACCAAGACAGTGTTGGGGTAAGATTGCAGAGATGCCCGTGCAGAAGTATAGATGCCCAGCAACAGAATTCCCTCAGGATTCTCAGAGGGGACCCCTTCTGGGATGGAGATGCCTCTGGACGCTGTGTCCTGGACCCGTAATCCCTCCTGTACCCACAATACCCACAAGTGCGGGGAGCATTCAGGGGTTTGTGGGGCACTTCCACACCCCTGGCCCGGGGCCACTATGCGTGAGCCTCCAGCTTGCTCAGCGCACACCTCCGGGGGTGGGGGGCGAGCTGTGCGCACAGACACATGTACCTGGTGCCGTGGGATGGGTGAGTGACCTGCCTGGTGCACAGCACCTTCCTGACCTCAAAAACTAAAAAGCAAAGGCAAAGCAAATGTAGCAGGAGCTTCTTGGGCATTATCTCCTTTAAGGCTTTGCATGATCTTGGGAGGTGACCTCCTAGCCCTCGTTTAGTGGCGAGAACCCCGGGTCTTGGGGAGGTTGGGTGACCTGCCAACAGGGCCGCAGAGGCAGGTCTGAGCTCAGAGCCCTCTCCCCACCGCCGTTTTCCCATTGGCACAAAATCCCTTTAAAAAACATGGGAGCTCATCTCTCAGCACTGCTGGTAGGATTTTGTAGCACTTCCAATAACGGATAAAAAGTAGAACCTTTCTTTTTTTCTCTGGGATCCCATGATCCAGTGACAACATGTATATTCACAGGGAGCTGTACAAGTGTCAGGTTACCTGTGTAAAGTGTGGTTGGGGAAGCATCCAGGCACCTTCTGCTTTGACGCCATCACATCCAGGGGAATGTGCAAAATACATTTTCAAATACCAATAGTTTTCTCTTTGTTTAAAAAAGTTGCATTTTTTTTGACGTCCACCGGCATTTTCCAGGAGAGCTATATTTAATTCTCCTGGCACATTTTCTTTTTTACAGGACATTTAATTTCGCTAGATAGTTCTTAAGCAGAAGTACTCCATAGCCAAATGGTTATTGAACATCATCGTCATAAATCACTCCTCTCTGGAGCGCACGTGGGTGTTCCACAGGACACTTTGTCAGCAGTTCTGCACCCAGTATAGGCCTGCGGTGTCCAAGGGTCTCAGAAAAATCAGAGCCGGGCAAGGGAAGGAGTGTTGCTGACCCAGCACGAGTTCGTTCTGCGCGTTTTCTCTCAGGGTCTCACAGGCGAAATAATAACATATTATTGTGTTATTATTTGGAAAGTTCAGAGTCTTGGAAATAACAACTTTTGCCCACTTAGCCAAAACGCAAACTGGGCTGCTCTGAGAGGAGGAACCCTGGAGGGGTTATGTTAATGCGGGTAATTGAAGCGGAGCTGGACTCTGGGGTCCAGGAGAGCAAAGGGATCCTGCAGGCACAGGGAGAGCCCGGCACCTGGGGTTCCGGGGCAGACTGGGCACACGGAGGCGGCGTTGGAGGAAGCAGGCACCGCCCCGTGGAGCCGAGGAGAGCGCGGACAGAGCACAGACCTCGAGCTCTGTGGGTGGAGTTTGGGCAGTCAGGGAGGCTGCGGCATCAAGGACAGGGAGGACTCAAGCCACCTGCTGGCACGTCCTCCTGGCCCAAATCGAACTTCAGAAATGAGCGCTCACCCGCCAGCCACACGGCCGCCCGTTGGGTGCCCACCTCTGTCAGACTCTGGCAGGACGCAAGCTTGGGGGCAAGGATGTTCCCCTGTGTCCCTACCTCTGTCAGACTCTGGCAGGACGCAAGCTTGGGGGCAAGGATGTCCCCCTGTGTCCCTGACACCCAGACAGCACCTGGCATGTCGTGGGTGGTCAGTGCGTGTTCGCCATTGAGCCTGTGACTCTGTCCCCGCCACCTCCCTCCCCTGCAGACGGGAGGCTGGGCTGACGGTCAGCAGTGCTTTAACTGTTCACACAGACCCTGCGTCTGACGGGCCGGGCCTCGGGTAAGGATGTCAGGGGAAAGCGACCCCCCGAGCATTCCTGACATCACAGACCAGCCCCACACACACCCTCAGCAAGCTTTTTCTGAAAGTCATGTCTGCTCCTTCCTGGGCTTCCTGCTGGGTACCTATCGGTGGAGAATTTTCCATGGGATCTGGCACTGCTGTGTTTCCAAGCATCGTTTCCCTTCACCCTGATTCACAGGGTGACTGCATCTCTGTGCTCGGGCTCCACTCCTATCCTCGCGCTCCTGGTGGTTTTTACCTGATGACACCTGCCCTGTGTTTGCAGCCGACAGAAAGGAGGCAAGACCACTCCTCGCTCCGCAGAGGTGGCCGAGAGGGGCCACGCAGACACGGCTGGGTCTTTGCAGAGTTCAGGGAGGGGGAGGTCTCAGCTGGGCACCCCTGAGCAGGGGGGCACCTGGCACACGAGATGACAGGTGAGCCAGGCAGGCAGGTGCAGTCGCGGGGTAAGAGGCAGGCAGGAGTCAGGAGGCTCCGGCCAGAGGGAGCAGGCGTTGGGGACACCGCCCGCCTCTCCCGGTCCTGCAGGAACGTCACGCGTGTGCCCCCCTCAGTCCTCTCCCTCTGGGGACTGAGAATGGCTTCCGCAGTGACTCTTCTTCCCTCCGTGTGTCACATCCCTGCTGCCCAGTGTAGATGCAGGACAGTAACACCATGGTGTGCTCACTGTTGCTAAGAAATATTCGTGGGATGAGGCAGTACATGGATAAAAGGAGGGAAAGTGTCTGTGAGTCAGGAAGAGTCCTGCTCAAGTGTATTCACAACAGGGGCCACGACGAGGGCACAGCCCCAGTGTCTGTGGACGGATGAGTGGATAAAGAACACGTCTCACACACACACACGCACACGCACACACACACACACGGGAATATTATTCACCCATGAAAAAGGAGGTCCTGACCTTGAGGGCATTATGCTCAGTGAGATAAACCAGACAGAGGAAGACAAAAACTGCATGATCTCACTTAGACGTGAAATCTACAAACGTCCAATACGTAGAAGCAGAGGGTAGATGGGGGTGACCAGGGGCCGGAGGGCGGGGCAGGTGGGCAGGAGCTGGTCACAGGGACAAAGCTGCAGGGACGCAGGGTGAGCAGTCCCGAGACTACTGTCCAGCACGGTGACTGCAGGTGATAACGCTGGGTCACATCCTGGAAATTTGCTCAGGGAGTGGATCCCAGGTTCTCTGACCACACACAGTGGTCACCATGTGAGCCAGACGTGCCAACTAGCTTGGCTGTAGTAACCATTTCACTGTGTGCACGTGTCTCAAACCAGCATGCTGAGCACCCTAAATATATACAATTCTTGTTTAAAAATACAATTTTTGAAAAAGAGATAGTCCTGCTTGAAAGCTCGGACTGTAACTGGATGACCACACTACATGGTCTATGATTTTTCTGGGCATGAATGAGTGAAACTCGTGGGTTCCTAAGAAACTGAATTTACAGGGTCTTTTGGGGTGTTTTTTTCCTTTTGTTGTTGTTGTTTTTTAATTTTAGAATTTTATTTGTTTTTTTATACAGCAGGTTCTTATTAGTTATCCATTTTATACATATCAGTGTATACATGTCAATCCCAATCTCCCAATTCATCACACCACCATCCCCCCACCATCACTTTCCCCCCTTGGTGTCCATACGTTTGTTCTCTACATCTGTGTCTCTATTTCTGCCCTGCAAACCACTTCATCTGTACCATTTTTCTAGGTTCCATATATATGCGTTAATATACGATATTTGTTTTTCTCTTTCTGACTTACTTCACTCTGTATGACAGTCTCTAGATCCATCCACGTCTCTACAAGTGACCCAATTTCCTTCCTTTTATGGCTGAGTAATATTCCACTGCATATATGTACCACATCTTCTTTATCCATTCGTCTGTCGATGGGCATTTAGGTTGCTTCCATGACCTGGCTATTGTAAATAGTGCTGCAATGAACATTGGGGGGCATGTGTCTTTTTGTATTATGATTTTCTCTGGGTATGTGCCCAGTAGTGAGATTGCTGGGTCATATGGTAATTCTATTTTTAGTTTTTTAAGGAACCTCTATAAGGTTCTCCATAATGGCTGTATCAATTTGCATTCCCACAAACAGTGCAAGAGGCTTCCCTTTTCTCCACACCCCCTCCAGCATTTGTTGTTTGTAGATTTTCTGATGATGCCCATTCTAGCTGATGTGAGGTGATACCTCATTGTAGTTTTGATTTGCATTTCTCTAATAACTAGTGATGTTGAGCAGCTTTTCATGTGCTTCTTGGCCATCTGTATGTCTTCTTTGGAGAAATGTCTCTTTAGGTCTTCTGCCCATTTTTGGATTGGGTTGTTTTTTTCTTTAATATTGAGCTGCACGAGCCGTTTATATATTTGGGAGATTAATCCTTTGTCCATTGATTCATTTGCAAATATTTGCTCCCATTCTGAGGGTTGTCTTGTTTATAGTTTCGTTTCCTTTGCAAAAGATTTTAAGTTTCATTAGGTCCCATTTGTTTATTTTTGGTTTGATTTCCATTACTCTAGGAGGTGGATCAAAAAAATCTTGCTGTGATTTATGTCAAAGAGTGTTCTTCCTATGTTTTACTCTAAGAGTTTTATAGTGTCCGGTCTTAGATATAGGTCTGTAATCCATTTTGAGTTTACTTTTGTGTATGGTGCTAGGTAGGGTTCTAATTTCATTCTTTTACATATAGCTGTCCAGTTTTCCCAGCACTACTTATTGAAGACACTGTCTTTTCTCCATTGTGTATCCTTGCCTCCTTTGTCATAGATTAGTTGACCATAGGTGCGTGGGTTTATCTCTGGGCTTTCTATCCTCTTCTGTTGATCTATATTTCTGTTTTTGTGCCAGTACCATATTGTCTTGATGACTGTAGCTTTGTAGTATAGTCTGAAGTCAGGGAGCCTAATTCCTCCAACTCCGTTTTTCTCCCTCAAGACTGCTTCGGCTATTTGGGGTCTTTTGTGTCTCCATACAAATTTTAAGATTTTTTGTTCCAGTTCTGTAAAAAAAACTGCCATTGGTAATTTGATAGGGATTGCATTGAATCTGTAGATTGCTTTGGGTAGTATAGTCATTTTCACAATATTGATTCTTCCAATCCAAGAACATGGTATGTCTCTTTATCTGTTTGTATCATCTTTAATTTCATTCATCAGTGTCTTATAGTTTTCTGCATACAGTTCTTTTGTCTCCCTAGGTAGGTTTATTCCTAGGTATTTTATTCTTTTTGTTACAGTGGTAAATGGGAGCGTTTCCATAATTTCTCTTTCAGAGTTTTCATCATTAGTGTATAGGAATGCAAGAGATTTCTGTGCATTAATTTTGTATCCTGAAACTTTACCGAATTCATTGATTAGATCTAGTAGTTTTCTGGTGGCATCTTTAGGATTCTCTACGTATAGTATCATGTCATCTGCAGACAGTGACAGTTTTACTTCTTCTTTTCCAATCTGTATTCCTTTTATTTCTTTTTCTCCTCTGATTGCCGTGGCTAGGACTTCCAAAACTATGTTGAATAATAGTGGCCAGAGTGGACATCTGTGTCTTGTTCCTGATCTTAGAGGAAATGGTTATAGTTTTTCACCATTGAGAATGATGTTTGCTGTGGGTTTGTCATATATGGCCTTTATTACGTTGATGTAGGCTCCCTCTTTGCCCCCTTTCTGGAGTTTTTTTCATAAATGGGTGTTGAATTTTGTCAAAAGCTTTTTCTGCATCTATTGAGATGATCATATGGTTTTTATTCTTCAATTTGTTAGTATGCTGTATCACATTGATTGATTTGCGTATATTGAAAAATGCTTGCATCCCTGGGATAAATCCCACTTGATCATGGTGTACGATACTTTTAATGTGTTGTTGGATTCTGTTTGCTAGTATTTTGTTGAGGATTTTTGCATCTATATTCATCAGTGATATTGGTCTGTAATTTTCTTTCTTTGTAGTATCTTTGTCTGGTTTTGGTATCAGGGTGATGGTGGCCTCATAGAATGAGTTTGGGAGTGTTCCTTACTCTGCAGTTTTTTGGAAGAGTTTGAGAAGGATGGGTGTTAGCTCTTCTCTAAACGTTTGATAGAATTCACCTGTAAAGCCATCTGGTCCTGGACTTTTGTTTGTTGGAAGATTTTTAATCACAGTTTCAGTTTCATTACTTGTGATTGGTCTGTTCGTATTTTTTATTTCTTCCTGGTTCAGTCTTGGAAGTTTATACCTCTCTAAGAATTTGTCCATTTCTTCCAGGTTGTCCATTTTATTGGCATAGAGTTGCTTGTAGTAGTCTCTTAGGATGCTTTGTATTTCTGCGGTGTCTATTGTAACTTCTCCTTTTTCATTTCTAATTTTATTGATTTGAGTCCTCTCCCTCTTTTTCTCGATGAGTCTGGCTAATGGTTTGTCAGTTTTGTTTATCTTCTAAATGAACCAGCTTTTAGTTTTACTGATCTTTGCTATTGTTTTCTTTGTTTCTGTTTCACTTATTTCTGCTCTGATCTTTATGATTTCTTTCCTTCTACTAACTTTGGGTTTTGTTTGTTCTTCTTTCTCTAGTTCCTTTAGGTATAAGGTTAGATTGTTTATTTCAGATTTTTCTTGTTTCTTGAGGTAGGCTTTATTGCTATAAACCTCCCTCTTAAAACTGCTTTGCTGCATCCCAAAGGTTTTGGATTGTCGTGTTTTCGTTGTAATTTGTCTCTAGATATTTTTTGATTTCCTCTTTGATTTCTTCAGTGATCTCTTGGTTATTTAGTAACGTATTGTTTAGCCTACATGTGTTTGTGTTTTTTACGTTTTTTTCGCCTGTAATCGATTTCTAATCTCATAGTGTTGTGGCCAGAAAAGATGCTTGATATGATTTCAATTTTCTTAAATTTACAGAGGCTTGATTTGTTACCCAAGATGTGATCTGTCATGCAGAATGTTCCGTGTGCACTTATGAAGAAAGTGTAATCTGTTTTTGGATGGAATGTCCTCTAAATATCAATTAAATCTATCTGGTCTGTTGTGTCATTTAAAGTTTGTATTTCCTTATTAATTTTCTGTTTGGATGATCTGTCCATTGGTGTAAGTGAGGTGTTAAAGTCCCCCACTATTGTGTTACTGTCGATTTCCTCTTTTATAGCTGTTAGCAGTTGCCTTATGTATAGGGGTGCTCCTGTGTTGGGTGCATATATATTTATAATTGCTATATCTTCTTCTTGTATTGATCCCTTGATTATTATGTAGTGCCCTTGTCTCTTGTAACATTCTTTATTTTAAAGGCTATTTTATCTGATATGAGTACGGCCACTCCAGCTTCCTTTTGATTTCCATTTGCATGGAATATCTCTTTTCCATCCCTTCACTTTCAGTCTGTATGTGTCCCTAGGTCTGAAATGGGTCTCTTGTAGATAGCATATATATGCATTATGTTTTTGTATCCATTCAGCGAGCCTGTGTCTTTTGGTTGGAGTGTTTAATCCATTCACATTTAAGGTAATCATTGATATGTATGTTCCTATTACCATTTTCTTAATTGTTTTCGGTTTGTTTTTGTAGGTCCTTTTCCTCTCTTGTGTTTCCCACTTAGAGAAGTTCCTTTAGCATTTGTTGTAGAGCTGGTTTGGTGGTGCTGAATTCTCTTAGCTTTTGCTTGTCTGTAAAGCTTTTGATTTCTCCATTGAATCTGAATGAGATCCTTGCCGGGTAGAGTAATCTTGGTTGTAGTTTCTTCCCTTTCATCACTTTAAGTATATCATGCCACTCCCTTCTGACTTGTAGAGTTTCTGCTGAGAAATCAGCTGTTAACCTTATGGGAGTTCCCTTGTATGTTATTTGTCGTTTTTCCCTTGCTGCTTTCAATAATTTTTCTTTGTCTTTATTTTTTTGCCAATTTGATTACTATGTGTCTTGGCGTGTTTCTCCTTGGTTTTATCCTGCCTGGGACTCTCTGTGCTTCCTGGACTTGGGTGGCTATTTCCTTTCATATGTTGGGGACGTTTTCGACTATAATCTCTTCAAATATTTTCTCGGGTCCTTTCTCTCTCTCTCTTCTCTTTCTGGGACCCCTATAATGCAAATGTTGTT
This sequence comes from Monodon monoceros, assembly GCF_005190385.1. Lineage (NCBI taxonomy): Eukaryota > Metazoa > Chordata > Mammalia > Artiodactyla > Monodontidae > Monodon > Monodon monoceros. Next base: position 24,149,789 of record NW_021703773.1, read on the forward strand.
GCATGTAATGTTGTCCCAGAGGTCCCTTAGGCTGTCTTCATTTCTTTTCATTCTTTTTTCTGTTCCATGGCAGTGAATTCTGCCATTCTGTCTTCCAGGTCACTTATCCGTTCTTCTGCCTCAGTTATTCTGCTATTGATTCCTTCTAGTGTAGTTTTCATTTCAGTTATTGTATTGTTCATCTCTGTTTGTTTGTTCTTTAATTCTTCTAGGCCTTTGTTAAACATTTCTTGCATCTTCTGGATCTTTGCCTCCATTCTTTTTCCGAGGTCCTGGATCATCTTCACTATCATTATTCTGAATTCTTTTTCTGGAAGGTTGCCTATCTCCACTTCAGTTAGTTGTTTTTTTGTGGTTTTATCTTGGTCCTTCATCTGGTACCTAGCCCTGTGCCTTTTCATCTTGTCTATCTTTCTGTGAATGTGGTTTTTGTTCCACAGGCTGCAGGATTGTAGTTCTTGCTTCTGCTGTCTGCCCTCTAATGGGTGAGGCTACCTAAGAGGCTTGTGCAAGCTTCCTGATGGGAGGGACTGGTGGTTGGTAGAGCTGGGTGTTGCTCTGGTGGGCAGAGTTCAGTAAAACTTTAACCCACTTGTCTGCTGATGGGTGGGGCTGGGTTCCCTCCCTGTTGGTTGTTTGGCCTGAGGTGACCCAACACTGGAGCCTACCCGGCTCTTTGGTGGGGCTAATGGTGGACTCTGGGAGGGCTCATGCCAAGGAGTACCTCCCAGAACTTCTGCTGCCAGTGTCCTGTCCTCACAGTGAGCCACAGCCACCCCCCGCCTCGGCAGGAGACCCTCCAACACTAGCTGGTAGGTCTGGTTCAGTCTCCCATGGGGCCACTGTTCCTTCCCCTGGGTCCCGATGTGCACACTACTTTGTGTGTGCCCTTCAAGAGCGGAGTCTCTGTTTCCCCCAGTCCTGTTGAAGTCCTGCAATCAAATCCCGCTAGCCTTCAGAGTCTGATTGCCTAGGAATTCTTCCTCCCATTGCCAGACCCCCAGGTTGGGAAGCCTGACATGGGGCTCAGAACCTTCACTCCAGTGGGTGGACTTCTGTGGTATAAGTGTTCTCCAGTTTGTGAGTCACCCACGCAGCAGTTATGGGATTTGATTTTATTGTGATTGCGCCCCTCCTGCTGTCTCACTGTGGCTTCTCCTTTGTCTTTGGATGTGGGGTATCTTTTCTGGTGAGTTCCAGCATCTTCCTGTCAATGATTGTCCAGCAGTTAGTTGTGATTCCGGTAGTATCACAAGAGGAAGTGAGCGCACGTCTTTCCTTTCGTTTTTGTTTTGTTTTTATCAAATCGGCTTGGTGTGTTTCAGGGTTCAACTCCTGACATGGACAACTTGAAAAAGATGGATTTACAAGCTGTGCTAGAATTTTCAGCAAGTGCCTCATGGCTGGCAAGATTTCTCATCTCCACCTTTCTATCCCTCCCTAACATTAATTGAAAGTGACTAAACAGAACTTCAGAATGAAAATTAATGAGCTTGTAAAATACGGCACATTTGTCGAAATGCCAGGCGGTGTCATCTGCCCTGTGTTGGCATTTCTCCCGATCGATTAAGTTAAAGCGCTATTTTAAAATACCAGCCCCAATTCTTCCTCTTCCCTTTGCATTTAGCCTAAACTGCTTTCTAAGTGTCGCCTTAGCTACGAAACTGAAATAGTAAAACAGGTGCCGAGGGTCCAGCTGTTCCCTGTTTTTCTTTAGATGTTAGGTTTGGGCCTGTGCTCACACATGGGGTGGGGTACTAGGGAGAAACCTGCTCTTGCTACATTTCTTTTGCTACTTTTTCCTCACGTTTCTTTGAATCGAGACACACACATTAACCAGTTCTTAGTAGCTGATAATCTGTTCTTCACCCAGTGCGTACCCAAGACCACCCTCAGGCTCAGTGATGTGATAGGAGATGGTTATGGTGATTACAGGGAAAGGATAACAACCAAGAATGAGGTGCATAGTGCAGGAGAGGCCGGGCACAGCCCCTGGAATCAGACTTAGTTCCCCAGCAGCCACGTGTGACAAGTTGTACGGGGCAAGGGCCCATAGGGAAACTCCTGGAGCCTGTGTGCAGGGCTACTGGGGCTTGGTCATGTAGGTATGAGGCCAAATGATGCCACCTCGCCCCAGGCATCCAGCAAACAAAACAGGCATTCCCTGGTGAGCACACAGCAGCATCAAGTATCTGGTGTGGCCCAAGGCCCCGGGTTTACAAAGACACTCTTATCAGGCCGGACATCCCAAGGGCTCCGAGGTCACCTCCCAGGAGTGTCCAGGCCGGTCCTTTCTCTGGAATCTGTGGCGTTAGGACACCTGGACATGCTGAGTTAGCCCTTGTGCTCACCGAGCCCAGGCAAAGCTGCTCATCCTTGATAAACACTAGAAATGATTTCTGCATAATCCATCTTTTGTGAGCAATGTGAGATGCTCTTGGGGGCGAGAGGAAGTGCTCGTGATGGGGCACTGGAAATGCTCATGGTGTGTATCTGGTGGAGTTAATAGCCACAGGGAGTCAACTGAGAGTATATTTTCTTTCCTCTGGTCAAGGCTTCACATCTATTTATTTGACATGAGATAACTACGTTAGTTTGCTAGAGCTGCCATAACAAAATGCCACAGCATCTCCCAAATTCACATGTTGAAACCTAACCCCAATGGGATGGTGTTAGGAGGGGGGCCCTTGGGAGGTGATGAGGTCATGAGGGTGGGACCCCCATGATGGGATCAGTGCCCTCATAGCAGAGACCGCACAGAGCCCTCAGCCCTTCCTGCACATGGGGACACAGGGTGAAGACGCCGTCTGTGAACCAGGAAGGGGGTCCTTGCCCGACACTGAACCTGCTGGTGCCTTGGCCTTGGATGTCCAGCCTCCAGCACTGGGAGAAACAGATGATTTTGTTTTATAAGCCCCCCAGTCTATGGCATTTTGTTATAGCAGCCTGAACAGACTAAGATACCTGGACTGGGTGGTTTAAATAACAGAAATGTATTCTCTTATAGTCCTGGAGGCAGGAATCTGAGCTCAGGGTGTGGGCAGGTTGGTTCATGCTGAGGCCTCTCTCCTTCGAGCTGTGTCCTTATGGGGTCATCCCTGTGACCACATGCATCTCTGGTGTCCCTGTGCATCCAGATTCCCTCTTCTTATAAGGACACCAGTCAGACTGGATTAGGACCCATCCTAACAGCCTCCTTTTAACTCCATAACCTCTTCAAAGGCCCCACCTCCAAGTGTATCACATTCTGAGGTCCTGGGGTTAGAGCTTCAACACATGAATTTGGGGCTCACAATTCAGCCCATAAGAATAATCTTCTTTTAACAAACCCATCGGTACCCTGTACCACTCCCAGCAGTGGGTTCCAGACTCCAGTTTAAGAACTGGGACCAGCCTGTGACAAGATTTCCTTGCCTGCAGCCTGAAAAAAGTAGGATATTGTGGTGAGATTTAAAAAAACAAAAACAAAATGCATTGAAGTTAAAGGACCACTCTTTGCTCTGAGGTTGCATCCCTCCTGTATTTTCACGTTCTTTTATAATATTATTGGGAAAATGACGGTGTTTTTATTTTCATTTTTCCTCCTTGACGAAATAAGATGCTGGCGACCCTGTGTTGTTCACTTTAATTGGGGATTTTGACGTGGCCTCACTTCCTGCCAGGCTTCCCCACCCTCCGTGGGCCCGAGCCCTCTGGCTAAGGGTGGTCCCCACACATGGCAGTCCCGCCCTCGGGCCCACCCCCCTCTCCAGCCCCGCTTCTCAGGACACTCTCCCTGCCCCCTGAGATGGAGGGGAGACTTCCCTCCTCACGGTGCCCGTGCAGATAAAATCTGCAGTCTGGACGCAGACATCAGGATCCACCAGCCACTTGACCTTGACAAGTTCCCAGACCCTGGACCCCTTGTGCCTCAGCTTCCTGCTCCGTAGGATGGGAATGTTGTCAAGTTGTCCTGAGGACGCCCTGGTACGACGCATGGCACGGACTCAGAGTCTCCTGCTCAGCTGCACGACGCGGCATGCACCTCTGTTGGGGTAAATGTTGCTACTTACAGGCAAAGGTGCATTCTTGGTCCAGACGTCTGAACACATCAGGCATCCCGGGAGGGCTCACCGTCTGATCAGCTACTTTCAGAGGCTTCCAAACTAGATATTGAGACAATTGGTAATTCAGAGGACAAGTTCGAAGGCACCTGTTATCTGGCTCTTTGCAAAGACCATCCGTATGGAGCAGTAGCAGGTGAGGGACTGAGCTGTGGCAGCAGAGTTAACAGCAGGGGACTCCTGGGCCCATGAACTTCATGTGAAATAGGGTTTTGGAGAATCCTTTCCTTTACCTGAAGGTGCAGGTTCGCGTCCTCTCAGGGTGGACGTCAGTCCTTCTGTTCTTCTTCTCCAGATAAACCTGTTGGAGTTCTTTTATCACCACTAAGAACTACATGGTATCGCTTCCTCTCTTGTGAACTGGCTGCTAAAATCTAGAGCGGTGACATTTAGGTTCAAAATTATAAAAACGTTTTCATCCCAGGCTCTCTCCCTTCCTTGAAAATAGTTTCTGATATTACTTCCATGTTTTTAATCTGAACTGTCCTGTTTGACACATTTTAACATGAAAAGCCGTCTTGATTATTTTAAGAAAATAGGTTACAAACTACAAAGTAATTGGGTTAAAAATGCATGCTTTCCTTTAGCAATAGAATTGTCAATAAAACATGACACTTTGCACATTCTAATCCTGTGGTTCCCGTAGCCCTTTGTGTTATGTGTATTAGCTCCTTTGATGTGTGCCCTGATCTCGGGGGAGAGTGGACAGGGAGGTCATCACCTCCTTGTCAGAAGGAGCCAGGGCAGAGGCTTTGGAACCGTCAGGTGCTGCAAACGCAAACATTCAACTTTTCTGAGCTTTTTTTGGTGGGTATAATGAGGCTTGTAACACCTACTGCAGAGCTGTTGTAAAGTTAAACAAGCGTGTTTGTAGTGCGTCCCTGTCATTATCGCTAGTGACAGCCCTCTAGGAGAAAAGCACGAGGCAGAGGTTAAAGACTCAACGAGGCAGGAAGAGCGGGGCGGCCTTGACCTCCCACGCTGCTTCCCCTGGGGCAGCTTCCAGCCGCTGGGTCACACCCGGGATCCGAGCTTTGCAGACGGCCGGGCCTGAGTCCCTCGCTGCCGTGCCCTCCCAGTAGCTGTGAGGCGGCTGTGGACCTCAGCCTTCCAGATGCCAAGGGAGCAGCTTGCTGGGTTCAGCATCACACGCGCCTGCAGATGCACCCCTCCCCCGATGTGTTCCCCGTCCCTGGGCTTCCTGTGCTTTGGGATCTGGGGAGTCATCTCCGGGTGGGTTTGGATGTGTCTTGACTTACACTGGAAATTCACCACCAAAGTCTGTGGCCTTGCTCGGACATATTATTAAATATTAAACATAGGTGGGGTTGACTAACTGTGAGTAAATATTACGGTGCGTGGAGCGAGATATAGTGAGGTGCTACCGGCCGAGGAAGGATCTGGTGCTTTGCTCCAGAAGCTCTGCTTAGGAGGACCCATCTTCAAGGGCCGATGGGTCCAGGGTGCCCTTTCCCTTCCCATTAACCTGCACAGGTAAAGCGCAGCAGGGCTGTACACCGTGACGTTAAATATTAACACTTACTATACAGCTGAGGTATGTAAACTAGATATCAGAGAAACACGGGCAGCCTCTCGTCCTCCCCCAGGACTGAGACACCAAGTGACCACAGACTCGTTGAAGAGAAACGGAAACTCGTGACTCCCCGTGAATTACATTACGGTTGTGTTGTCACATCATAAATCCTGGGGATGCCTTACATTGTTTACGTATTTGTTTAACGTTCAAGAGAAACGCTTGCGCCTGTATCTCCAGGCGAAGCCTTAGGAATGTGCCGCGTGTATAAATGTCCTGGGGTTTTCCCCAGAAATGGAAACAAACAAATATAACCTCAAAACTAATATAAAGGGGAGGAAAGTACAGCTTTCATTTTGAAAGAGGCTCCTTTACAAGGCGCAATGATTTCTCTAACGTGTAAAATCCGCCGATTATTGAAACTCAGGCAGAAGTAACCGGCTCACCGTGCTTCCTGCTTCCGGGACCCGAGATTGCAGGTGAGGCCCCGGCAGCTCCCCTGGAGGCTCCCGTCTCGGTCCCCCAGTCCACGCAGCCCCTCCCAGCCCCGCCACCTGGTCCAGGCCCTCGCCCGAAACTTCAAGCTCTTGGACGAGCCAGTGCTGGTGCCTCTGGTGGTAAAGGAGGCTTTGTGAGGACCACGTGGAAGGAGTGAGCCTCTGCCCCCGGCATCCCACCTCCCCTGACCCCCTCATGCCCGACACACTCACCTCCCGCAGGAGCTGTTGGTCTGACACCCGAGGGCTTCCTTCAGGGTAGAGGAGAGAGAGGATAGAGCAGGAAAGTCGTGGAAGAAGGACGGATGGCCAGTGACCCCCGAGCACTGTGATGCCCGCTCCACCTGGTGCAGCCACTGTCCAGCCCAGAGCATCTTCTCCCCTCCTCGGTCCCCAGGGGGGACGACCCTCCTGGGAGCCCTGGGCTCTCCTTCCCTTCCTTCCTCAGCGCCCCTGGTGTCTGTTCTCATCTCCTCCTACGGATCCCTGTGACTCTCCACAAGATTAATGCTCTTTAACGTCCGTCATACCATCGCTTCCATCCATGCATTTGTAGTGATGAGTTAGCAACCGTGTCACTTGCTGGAGCCGAAAGCTCAGCTGTCCACTGCCCCCCAGTTGAGGGAAGGACCTGAACCATGAACCTGGACCCCTGGCCTTTCCCACGTTCCTCCTTTCTGTACGTCTTCTCGGCCAGGCCTGCTGTGCACTTGCTGGGCCCTGGACGTGCTTTTCCCTGCAGGCCTGGACTTGGAGCTCGGCCATCTGAAACGCCACTGTCTGTCTACCTGGTCACAGTCCCCCGGCCCTCAGAACAAACCCCATGGGGAGGAACAAGAGGATCCTGGGGACAGAGGACGGTGGGGGACCGTATTTTTCCAAGAACGGGCCCTCGGTAGGGCAGCAGAGGGGCGGCTCTGCCCCCCACTCCAGGCCCCCGGGGGAGAGCCTGGGGTTGGAGAGCTCTGGCCCCGTGCCCACACGTGGAAGTCGCCAGGACGCAGATGGCGACTCCTTACGGAACGGCTTCCTGACCCTCAGCCGGTCCACTCTGGCAGGAGCTGCCCGAAGACGACGTGTCCCAGGTGACGGGGACAGACTTACAGTCCCCACCTGTGTCTGTTGGCTTCATGCACCTGCTTGGATTGTCAGTTGTGGGGCAGATGAGGGCATCTTATAGTTAAGTTTTGAAAAATGTTGGAGGTTTTCATTAGCACATGTGGACGAGAGTACAAGATAAAATCGAGGCAATTCCTGGGTAGGAAGCCTTTCTAAGGATGACACTGAACGCAGGAGGATTCATAAAAACCAGTAGTTGACTTAACATAAGAATCAAATTTCTACAGGTCAAAAAGACATTGTCGACAAAATTAAAAAGCAGGAACGCAGCAGGAAAAATATTTGTGATATACGGACACAAAAATTTTAATATAGGGAAAATATCTCAAATCAATATGGAAGATACAAGTTAATATCCCTAGAAGGAAAAAATCAACAAAGGAAAGAACAGTTATTTCACAAAGTACAAATTTAATAAGCCATGAAAAATTTCCAGTATCACTAGCAAAGAAATAAATGGGAATTGAAAAAAACCTTAAAAAAAACAAGTCCTTCTACTTATCATGTTGTTAATTTTTCTTTTTAATGACAGCGGCCACCACTGTTTATGAGAGGACACATTGGTGCAGCCTTCTGGGGAAAAATTATATATCAGAAGCCTTAAAAATGTTCATTTGCTTTGAGCCCAAGATTCTGGCTCTAGGCATTTACTGTAAAGGATGTTCTCTTAACATGAAAAGTTGAAAACTACCTAGATGTTCAACAGTGGGACATTAAGTGAAAGAAACTATTTGAATAATGAAACGTGACGGAGCCACTCAGATGATGTTGCAGACGAATGTGTGAAGGGTGTGGATGCAGCAAGGCAGGAAGCTTCACGAAGGTGATCACTTTTGCGTGAGAAGGCGTGTTGGCGTAGAACCTGCTGTAATGACCAGGGCTGAGCAGGGATGTCTCGAAGAAGTGAGGCTGTAGGAGATTCCCTTTCTCTGCCTAAGGAAGGATGCATGTCTTAAAATGAAGATACATATTATTTTAAACCAATGCTCGATTGGCAGCCACGAGCCCGGACGAGTCCCCGTAGGGCTCTGCAGCTTCCTGGCCCCTTCCCCCCTCCCACTGAGGCAGCAGCCCCCACAACCGGTCCGTCCCCCTTGCTGTCGCCCCCAAGTGTCAGACCGCGATCACGGGTTCTCACTCAGATTGGCCACAGGTCACACACCCACCCTCCCAGTACTCGGGGGAAGGAACTTCACCAGTGGCCCTTACCTGGGTGTTCGTACTGTTTTCCTCTTTCCTCCCCACCAAACCCACCCGTAAACTCCCTGATGGCTGGGGCAAGGTCATCCGTCTTAGCCTGGTCACCAGATGCCACGCTCCCAGAACAGGGCAGTCCCCTAGAAGGTTACAGTCCCCCTTGGGCTTGCTGACCACAGGCGGACATCCCTCGTGGCCTCCCCCCGGTGGCCCCTCCAGACACTTCTCCATGGCAGGCAGCCACTCGCCTGTGGGGTGACGCAGGCGTGTTTATCTGCTGGCCTCACACAGACGGTTGGATGTTCACGGCAGTGAAACAGAATCTCTCTTTTCTTGGTTTTGAAACTGCATTAAGTTCAGAATTCCAGCAGAAAAATGAGAAGTCGGAAGGGTGAGAGCAGGTGTTGGGAGAATGGCAGCTCAGGGGTCCCTGGGGACGGGTCTCCCTGGGACTCTCATCCCGGCCCCGTCTGTGCTGCGGCTCAGCTCCCGTCCTGACCTCGGGGCCTCAGCACCTGCACCCGGGAAGCGGGGGCTCCGGGGGTAGACGGGAGCAGAGCGCAGGGCCGGGGGGCCTCCTGACACCGTGTTTCCCTCGTCTTTTCTGGACACCAGGAAAGTGGGCTCAGGAGGGGCTCAGAGCAGAGGCTGCTCTGTGGGGACCCCTCAGAGTCCAGGCGGGACGGGGGGCATGCCGTGGCCACGTAGAGGCCCTCGCGCAGATGTCAGGGACCCCCCGGAACCTGGCGTCAGGCCCCAGGGGTGTTGCCATTTGTGTACCTTTTACTGTTGTCAGAGCCGCAGGAGGGCCTGTTGCTGGGCTGACTGTGCAGGTTTCACAGCATCCACGCGATTCTCGTCCAGCTTGACTTGCTGCTCTGAGGACGGTGCACCCAGTTCCCTCTTACTATGGATGGAAGGATAGACAGGCTTCACGTTCTCCTCCCTGTGGTTTTACGTCGGTCTTAAGAGCTTTGCTACTTGAAAATAAAGTGCCCACCCCAAATTTGTTCATGAAAAAGCCTTTGCGCGTTGCTCTTGTGACCCGTGAGTGATCCAAGCATGCCTCTGTCTTGTGTGTTACCAGCAAATCCCACGGGCTCCTAACACGGAGGGACTTCCACCCCCCAGCCACTGTCTTCTCCTGAGTATCCTCAGGGTTCTAGCAAAGACCCAACCTGAGCCTGTGACAGTCCCTTGCCACTTTTCATGTCTTTATCCAAGGACATTGGAGAAAAGTGCTGAAATCCTTCATGTGGCTTTCAAGTACGATGTGATTTCAGATTTACCTTTTCTATTGTTGTCTTTTGGCAAACACGCAGACTGAAACGAGCAACCAAGTGTTGTTTCCTTCGCCCTGAATGTGCTTTAAAAATTTTGCATATGGGGCTTCCCTGGTGGCGCAGTGGTTGAGAGTCCGCCTGCCGATGCAGGGGACACGGGTTCGTGCCCCGGTCCGGGAAGATCCCACATGCCATGGAGCGGCTGGGCCCGTGAGCCATGGCCGCTGAGCCTGCGCGTCCGGAGTCTGTGCTCCACAACGGAAGAGGCCACAACAGTGAGAGGCCCGCGTACCGCAAAAAAAAAAAAAATTTGCATATGGGTCCATGTAGGCGATTAAAGGCATCCCTGTGCTGCCTTGTGTCGCCTGGGCTGGAGTGCAGGAAGACGTCCCGGGACCGCACGTGTGCACCACCCTGTCCAGAGATCGGGGTCCGCGTCCCCTCTGGCTGTAGAGTTAGTCTTGGTCATGACGCTCTGCTTCCTTTCAAGTTTCCATCCAGTCCCACCAGACGCAGAAACCTTGTCTCACACCCCTTCTGGGTCACGTGTGCTCCAGACACACGCACTGTGCCTAAAAGGGAGGCGTGCAATTACCCAAAAATGTCACCTGATTAAAAACCTCATCCTGAGAACAGGACGAAAATGCTTCTCTGATCCTTTCTCTTGAGGCACCGTGCAGTAGCCTGAGCTCGGGGCCAGAGCCCAGGTTAACACTATTAATGGAACAGAAAAGTTAAAATGACCATCACTGGTGGTGCCCTCGGGGACTCACTGAGTAAGATTTATGACAGTGACTCTGCACTGTCAGACCCCGCCTCCCGCCCGCTCCCTGGAGGGCTGTCCAGACGAGCCGGCTCCTGCGGGCCCCTGTGGCCCAGTTCTTTCGGTTGACGTTTCATGGATCAAATTCTCCTCCAACAAAGGACTTTGCGGTATTGAGGCTAGACCTTAATTCGTAGTTTTTACTCCAGACTGTATTTGAAGGACACGGATTTATCTTTCTTAATGATTTATAAAGATGAAAACAAGTGGAAAACCATGCGTTGCCTTTAGAAATTATTTTTCTCTATCGATTTTTTCCATTTTTTTCTTTGGTTATCACCGGGATTAGCCCCAACACAGGGCCCTGTGGACAGCTGTCTGGAGCTGGGGCTTCCTTCCAGTCATCATGGTTTTAGGTCAGTGGTGTTAAATGAATTCTGACCCTTGGCTTGGTTTCCTGACTCAATTCACAGTTTGAGTAGAACCAGAAGTCTGTCCGGAGGCCCACCTGTGTCGATTATTAGATTTCTCAGTTTAGTGAGTGTGTGTCAAGCATCTTCTCTGCAAGGCATCCTCTCCCCTTCCAGTGGGAACCGAGATACACAAAAGAGGACTGCACGTTAGCTGGCGACTCTGCCCAGAAATGTCGAGTGCGAGCTGAGTCGTCTCCCAGAATTTCCCTCCTCTAACAAAATTCTTCAGTGTCAAGGGCACCGTTATTTCGAGGAGCAGTTCCTTCCTCAGTGAGTCTAGAGGTGGAGCCTGGAGGTGGTGGCCGTTCCTTTTCCTTTCCAGAGATTTCTTTCTCTTCTTGTCTACGGCACACTCACGCTGTCCTTAGAAGCATCCGAAATTATCTGAGGAGAAGTCCCAGGACCGGCCAGGCAGCTGTGTGTGGGAAAGAGCCCCTGGTGGTGGGGTCTGCAGGGTCCTTGGCATGTCTGCCCCGGGGCAGGGTGGATCAAATGGGTCCAGGCCTGGATGTCGGGGGAGTGACCTGGGTTTGGACCCAGACCCCCCCCAACCCCGTCCAGTCTCTATGTACAACCTCGAGCAACTCACCCCAGCCCTCTTGAGTTCAGTGTCGTCACATCACAAATGCAGGCGATGGTTCAGACGTCCCGGAATTCTGTGCGGAGGAGGTGAGGTGCCGGCTGCAGTGTCTGCGCAGAGGGGCTGCTGTGTCATGGCTCATTTATTTCCTCATTTCCCCAATTTCTTGTCTGATTCCCTTGAGCCGTGGATTCCACACTAATAATCGTCAATCAGGAGTCCCTAGCACCCCGTTACGAAAGGAAGGGGGTCTCTCCCTAACACAAGAGCTTAACATCACCCCTGAGCGCAGAAAGAATTCAAATCTATTTTCTTCTCATGTCTTTTTAAATTTGTGAAGCTAAAACCTTAGTTTTGAGAACAGTGCTGACTTAATATTCATTTCAGGTTAAGAAACGTGACCTCATGATTTTCTGAACTTCCCTTAGGTAATTTAGTGTGAAATTTCAAGGTAGACAGCGAGTTTTCCTTGCCTTTTCCCCTCCCTTCCCATTTTTCAAGTCTCTCTTTATCCTGCTACCTTTCTGTGTTGAGGGGTGGCGACCCAGAGCACTCAGGGGCCTGGGAGGGGCCGCGGGGAAGTGGGACCACCTCGGAGGGAGCAGCCCCAGCCCTGCCGTGACCGTGACTCGGGCCCAGCACTGCTAGATCCTCTGAGCTTTCACGAGAAGCCAAAAATCTGGTTTCTGTCTGAAACTTCTTAATTTAGATGTTGGCAAGTAATTCATTAAAAAAAAAAAAAATACTGTGACTCACGATGGGGCCAGACGAAATCCATCTGTAGGTAGAGTTGGCTGCCAGCCTGGAAGTTTCCACCCTCCCTGTACAGGAGAGGAAATAAGACTTCAGTAGAAGGGCAGGTGCGCAGGGGCCGGCGAGAAAGACCCCCGCCCTCCTCAGGACGTCGGTCTCTAGCCCCTCGAAGCTACATCTCCGCATCCAAACTAGAGGCCGGGGTGAGGCGGACGAATGAGTCCTTGCTCACCTACCAGCATCTTCTTCCCACAACCACCCAGCAATGCCTCTTTTCACAGAAACAACACAAGCCATAACAAGGGATCTGAGTGGGTTTTAGTCCCAGGGATGCAGAGGTGGCAGCCTCTCCAGAGGAAGTCTGCACACCCTGTTAAAAAGCTCACGGGTGGCAGGAGGGCATGGGCTCAGGTGCCAGGGAGCCCTGGCCTGGGTGAGCTTCCCTGAGCTGAACGACCTCGTCGGCACGCTGACCCTAACGCTGCCTCCTGAAGTTTTCTATCCATCACGCGAATGCGTGTCACCGGAAACATCGCACTGGACAGTTGGACAGCGAGGGAGAATTTATGGTCCAGGGGTGAGAACTGAGCTCGGCTCTGCGGGGCTGAAGGGAGGGGATATTTGGGAGCCGGGGTGGGAGACCACAGCCCACCCGCCTTTGCAGATGGGCCTTTCCCAGAGGAGGCGTGAGCTTCCTCCCATCTTCACGACGGGCAGGTAGTTTTGCAACTGGGGGCAGGTGCTGCCGAAATCAGGCTCCTGGCCTCTGGCAGGGCCTGGGGGATGGGCCCCATCACCCTGGATGATGACATTTCAGAGGACGGCTCCTGGGTCCTTGAGAAACACAGCCCTGGGCTGTGAACCTGGCAAGAGACTTCTAAAGAGATTGACCCACATCTCCAAAGGGCGGAGAGAGGATTTGTAACAAGCTTCTAAAGTAAATGAGCTAAGGAACGGGGCTCAGGAAGAGGCACGTCTGTATCAGTCCTGCTCAGGGGACTGTCTCGGTCAGCACCTCTGGCCAAAGCCTGCGGGCTGGCAGATGAGACCCTCCACTGTCGCCGGGCTCGGAGCCCCGTGGGCAGAGCCAAGTTCCCACCCCTTCATTTAGGACCAGAGTGGGCTTGGCCCTGGAGGGGACACGCAGGTGAGCGGGGTCCCAGGGCTCAGGACACACAGACAGCATACAGGGACATGGATTCCACGCATCTCTGCAAGGCTAGCATTACCACCTGTGGACCAGGAAGGGGGGCTGCAAGGTCGTGTCCCCGGGAAAATTCACAGATCGGTAGTCACACATTTGATGGTAAAGGAGAAAGTGCACATCATGGAATGGGTGCTCTGTGGGTCCAGAAGTGGAAAGTTGCTCCCTCGGATAAAAGATTCTTGCTGAACTAAAAGCTGCCACCTGAATGTCCTCTTGCTGTTAACGGCATTGACCCACGTGTTCAGCACATAGATCTGGTCCCGTGGACAGAGCCCCTGCAGCCACGTTACTGAATGTCCTCAGGACCAGAGGGCAGAGGGGGGAGGGGCCGCCCTGAGCATCAACGTCCAGGACGCCGTGAGCGTCTCGCAGGGGCGCAGATATAAATGTCCTGCCCCTTTCCTTTCACTGCCTAGAATAAATGTTTGCCCAGGAGCAAAAATGCGTGTTGGCAGGCGCCATGCGTGCGGTGAGGGATGAGCGCCTTGTGTATTCTGCTTCAGAGAAATCATCCGGCCACCCTTGTCCTTGTAAAACCGACCCCGCGCCCCGCTGTCATGGCTGGTACTGACAGATGCGCCAGCCGGGGGCGCTGGGCTGACTCACGGAGCCTGTGCTGGGAACCCAGGAAGTCCTCACGGTGTTTAAAGTTTCCCGTTTTCTTCTCTCTTTCTCCCTTTTCCCTTCTTTGTAACAGGATTTCTAACAGGTCATTTCCTGAATGGTCAATATCCTCGTGTATTTCTTCATAAAATAAATATCACCTAACTTACACCAGATTCAGTGCCAAGGGCTAGAGAGAGAGAGAGAAATGAGACCCATGTCCTGCCCTCATAGTGTAGCGGGGGCTCCAGGCCGAGTGGCTGGTCATAGACCCCTGCAAGTCCGCCCACAGGGATCGGGAGGTGGAGAGAAGGGACATCCACTGAGGCTTGAGGAGGGGCAATCAGGGAAGGCTTTCTGGAGGAGGTGGTACCGGGTGAGGCTCAGGGGTGAAGGGAGTGGGCCAGTGCCAAGGGTGGAGGCGAGTGAGGGCCAGAGCTCCTGCAGGTGTCGGACGAGGCAGGAGCAGAGAGTCTGAGCAGGATGCTTCACAGCGTGTGCCCGGCACAGCCCCAACAGGCACAAGAGAGAGGGCTGTGGTGAGAAACAGGCTGGGAGGTGGCCCCGGCACCCGGGTCTGCAAACAGATGCCCACCCCCAAGGTGCGCACTTTCTAAGGTGTCCTGCAGCACGTTTTCTCAGTAGCTGAGTGAGGTTTTGAGCGATGAGGCATACGTTCGTAAGCAACTGCACTGACATTTGCACAGGTTATTCCTCCCACACTTGACCAGGGAACCCAGTCACCAGCGGGACTTACTAGCTGCAAATCACGTTGTGAGAAACAGTTCCTCCAAGGAGCGAGAGGGGTGGTCATGGAACCAAAATGTAAGGATTTGACCACTGCTGGCTGTCATCCATGGGACTCGCTGGGCGATGCAAGGCCGAAGGAGTAAACCCGAAAACTCCCTCCAGGAACTGAAGTCTAAAGACCGATCTTTGGGGCTTCCCAAAGCCCCAAAATTCTCATGTGGTTGAGAATCCGCATGCCAATGCAGGGGACACAGGTTTGAGCCCTGGTCCGGGAAGTTCCCACAAGCCGCGGAGCAACTAAGCCCGTGTGCCACAACTACTGAGCCTGCGCTCTAGAGCCCGTGAGCCACAACTACTGTAGCCCGCGTGCCTAGAGCCCGTGCTCCACAGCAAGAGAAGCCACCGCAATGAGAAGCCCGCGCACCACAACGAAGAGTAGCCCCCGCTCGCCGCAACTAGAGAAAGCCCGCACGCAGCAACAAAGACCCAACGCAGCCAAAAATAAAATAAATTTATTAAAAAAAAAAAAAAAAAAAGACTGATCTTTGGGATTCTCTTCTGGATCCCAAACCTCTTTAAGAATCTAGTGAAAATGTGGTCATGTCTCTAGGAAAATTCACAGATCGGCAATAACACAAAAATCAGCCCATGATCTGGGGCTTCCTGACTCAGGAGCTGAAGCCCCCATGAGCCCAGCCCGGGAAACAGCCGGGACCCTGACCGTCCCGGCCCCGCTGGAGACTCCAGGGGAAGGTGGAACCTTCCACCTCCCCTCCCAGAGCTGTTCTCGTCATCCTAAAAGTCAAGAGAGGCATAGCCCACACACTGCTAATAAAAAGCACCTTGGGGCTTCCCTGGTGGCGCAGTGGTTGAGGGTCCGCCTGCCGATGCAGGGGACGCGGGTTCGTGCCCCGGTCCGGGAAGATCCCACATGCCGCGGAGCGGCTGGGCCCGTGAGCCATGGCCGCTGAGCCTGCGCGTCCGGAGCCTGTGCTCCGCAGCGGGAGGGGCCACAGCAGTGAGAGACCCATGTACTGCGAAAAAAATAAAGCACCTTGGTTGCTGTGCTTGGAAACCATCTGTATCTTAGGAAGATTTAATACGTGTCTCATTGAACACTGCTGCTCGCAGAAGTATGTGCTATCGTGTGTGCATTCTTAACTGCGAGAATTTACAACGCACCTGGACTGAGTGTCAAGTTTTGACCAGAGGTATCCAGTCGCTTGGCCTGGGTCCAGACGTGTGTGTGTAAACGGTGGAGAGAGGGCGCAGGGGTGGGAGCAGATGCCCGGGGTGCTTGTGTGAGCTCCTGCGGTTTTGTCTCCCTGGAGGATGTGACCAGACGCGCCCTCTGCTCTGTCCTGTTCTGTGCACGTCCAGTGTCCCTCACGTGTTGCCGTGCGGACGGCCCACCTCGGGCTCTGGTGAGACCGCAGGTTCTAACTGGGGTTTGGGTGCCTACAGGCCGCATGGGGTCCCGGGCACTCACGTGCCTGCACCAAGTCCCACGCCCCCCGTGGCGCTCCCCGCAGACAATCCAGAAATAGGGAGAGAACATTTATGAAAGACGCCCAGCGTGTGTTAGGTGTGGGCCTAATGGGGAGGGTTAATGATTGAAAACGAGTAAATACAGATCTTTCAAGAAGCCTGAAATGTCCGTGAGCCTCTTCATCTTTCTTGTGACTTCACATAATGTAATTTTTTAATGTTGGGTAAACTCCATGATAAACTTCGGAGTTAAATGATTTATTTGGTTATTCCAACAAAACAGGGCAGCCTGTTCTGCTCCGAGGAACCCAGGACCCAGGCATCTTTTCATGTTTAGTTGAATTTACTTGGGGCTCCCCTTGTGTCCACTCCTCCAGTACGAAGGCCACGTGGCCTTTTGTGGCTCCTCCTTCAGTATGGCCTCCCCAGATGCTCTGTGCACCCATCTCCCAGCACTGGCATTTGCCACGTCCCAGGGTCACCCCCAGCACGGCTGCACGCACCTGGTACTCAACACTGCGGGTCATGGGCCTGCATGGAGTGGGCGGCCCAGGGAGAGAGGAAGGCTGCCGGGTGGTGTTAGAAACCCCCCGCCTCCCAGCAGCGAAGGAACACACAGCTTGGTTCAAAGCTTTGGTTCAAGTTGGTGTGAGTTTTCTGGGGCGGCCAAAGCAAAGTGCCACAGTCTGGGTGGATTGACAAACAGAAACTTACTTCTCCCAGTTCTGGAGGCTAGAATCTGGGATGGAGGCATCACAGGGCTGGTCCCCGAGGCCTCTCTCCTGGGTGTGTGGACAACCACCTCCTCCCCGTGTCCCCATGCGGTCACCCCTCTGTGCGTGCCTGGGTCCTCATCTCTTCTTACAACGACACCCGTCATATAGGATTCGAGCCCACCCCTAGGACCTCATTATACCTTAATCACCTCTTGAAAGGCGCTGTGCCAGCCCCAGTCACATTCTGAGGTGCTGGGGGTTAGGCTTTGACGTAGACTCTGGGGGACACAGTCTAGCCTGTGACCGTTGGCTGTGCTGCTGGTTATACACAGTGACGCTGCCCTGTCCTTTCCTGGCCTGTCTCTGTGCTTTCTCTACTTCATTTGGCATCAAATTTAAATTCTGGAAGTGCCTGCATTTTACAGGGATGGATTGTTCTGGTTCTTTCTTGTTTTTTTTTTTTTTTTTTCTTTTTGCCATACGCGGGCCTCTCACTGCTGTGACCTCTCCCGTTGCGGAGCACAGGCTCCGGACACGCAGGCTCAGCGGCCATGGCTCACGGGCCCAGCCGCTCCGCAGCATGTGGGATCTTCCTGGACCGGGGCACGAACCTGCGTCCCCTGCATCGGCAGGCGGACTCCCAACCGCTGCGCCACCAATGAAGCCCTGGTTCTTTCTTCTTAAGTGGATGCACGGAGCCCCATGCCTCTCACCTAAGTCCTCCGTCCCTCCAGCCCAGTTCAAATCCCTCTTCTATTACAAAGCCCTCTCCAGTCTATCCGAGGCCAAACTAAGTCCTGCGAGCTCTGAACTCTTCACGCTTGTCATCTGCAGGAGTCACGTGGCAGCGATACAGGAAGATACCTTGGTTTTCCAGACATCTTCAAGTATTCCCAGTGGACTCGCAGAGGAGGTTCAAGACACGAGCCTGGCGGGGACTCGGTTGCTAAGGCCATAGGCCAGGATGCGGCTGGACACGGGGTCTGGGGAGTGTGTGTCCATTTAGCCCTGTTCACCGAGTGTGCGGTTCACACAGGCCACAGGCCCTGGGATTCTGTGCCCAGAGGAAGGTGAGGGATCTGACACCTGGTGGCGTCTGTTCTTCCCGAAGTGCAGAAGCGCGAGAGAAGCAAGATGGAGATGAAATCGTAAAGCAACACAGAAAAGGGAAAAGTACCCACACATTGTAAACCAAAACTGGCAGCAGGAGGGGAGAGACGGGTGTCTGGACATGGAGAACCTGGGATCCTGAGCTCCCAGAAAGGAGGGAACCGTGACGCTTTCTCCAGCCACGTGCCCTCGGATTTGCCAGCTCACTTTCCAAAGGTGGTGGGTGCAGCCCTCGCTGGCCATGTCCTGGGTGGTCAGCACAGTCCTCGGGCAGCCGCCTACACCTCACCTTTCCCTCAATTCCCACCCCGTTTCTTAGCCCTCCTGCAGAGCGGCAGACGGCGAGGTCAGTCTCCCTTCCAGGATCTCGGCCAGATGGACCGAGCCCTGCAGATGGACCCGGCCCCCCGTGCAGCTGGGCCCACATTCACGCGGGGAGGCGGGTCCCCAGTGTCGTCTCCACCTGCTCCACCCACCTGGGCCGGGAGGACCCCCTCCTCTCTGTGGGTCCTACTCTTTTCACTTTCTGGTTTTCCTTTACCTCCTGTTCACATTAAACTGTCTTTACTCAAATAATAAGCCACATACTTATTCCTGTTTTCTTTGCTTAACATGAAAAAGGTAAAGAATAAGTTTTTTAAAAAAACAGGAAAAGCTGTCTTCTATCGTGTCCTCCAGTAGCCGCAGGTGGAAGGAATGTGGGGAACAGAGCCAGGTGACGGGCACCATCCCTGGGACCACACCCCGTGACACCTCCCATCTGTTGGTTTCCCTTTCTGTCCTCAGCTTCGCACCGTTAATATTTTAGCGGCTTCTGTTAGTATTTTTATTGAAGTAATTGTCATGTGAAGCAAACTTTGTCCATAGACTGTCTTATTTTATTTCTCTAATTGCTTCGTCTGCATTGCTTCTCTCCCTAATACACATGCTTCCCGAGGGAGAGAAAAGTTCTGTTTTTCTTTTGCTCCCTGCCCTGTGCCCGGCAGCACGGCCAGCACCTAACAGGTGATCTGTAGCCAGACATCGAACGGCACTAAAACGATATTCTCTTTTGCAGTCAACCTCTAATGCAGCCACTATTTGTGCTGCGTTTCCATCTTCTCGTTAAACTTCCTGTCGTGGACCCTAAAGGCAGGCTGGGTCCCAGTGCCCAGTTTACACCCAGAGATGCATCTTGTCGGCTTGACAAAGGTCAGCTGCGTTTCCTGGACTTGCGACGAGAAAAATAGACAGTGCAGGCAGGATGGTCCAGACTGGCCTTCTGCCCCAAATGCCACTGCCTGGCGGCTGTAGGATTCATATTCAGGGATAGTCTGCGGCTTCTGTGATTGGAAATCTCTTCAGCTGAACCCTATTATTCTCTCACTTCCCGTGGCTTGATTGGAAAAGGAGGAATTTAAAGATCTTTTATGTTTTCTCAAATTTGATGGTAATGAAACTGGATGTTGAAATCTGAGGTGAATAAATCATTGCTAACAGGACGTCTCAGGGCCCTACGTGGAAAGACTAGAATTGTGGCTGGAGAGTTTAGCTTCCATGTCCTTTGCCGGGTTAGGAAGGAGACGTGAATATTCGTAAACTTTTCCTGTATTCTAAGTGTTTCGTTTTGGATCGTGCAGCTGTCACACCAACCCTGGGAGAAGGCCGTTTCTAGGCTCTGGACGGGGAAACTGGGCCCCAGAGCATCACACCCTAGCGAGGGAGTGTTCTCTTGAATATACCGCTTTGCTCTGAAAGAGGAAGCACGGGAGAATAGGAAAGAACTTCTTACAGAGATGTGGCATTTTAAACAAGTAAACTTGGTGGAGCAGATGGGTGCTGAGACCCCGCTGGAGAAGGGACAGCCCAGTAGCCCGGCCAGCGTGTGCGTGAGACTGAGGACCTGACCTCACCTGCAGCCCAGCCTTTGCCTCTTCCCGGCCTGTCTCAGCAAGTGTATGCAGTAAGCCAGCATTTCTGCGATTAAACATGTTAGAATAACTGTCTGATGGGGCTCTTTTGCTGTTAGTTTCCTAAATACTTCAGAGGAGTGGCGTTTTTTAAATAATTTTTGTTCAAAAGAGGTCATGAATAAGTATAAGCTGCTACATAGGAAAAGCCACTGGATTGAATGACATTTATCCCTCCCTCCCTCCCTCCCTCCCTGTCTTCTCTTCTTCCTTCCCAGAGATCAAGACTCATGAGGAGTCTGTGTGTATCAGCATCCATCTCTCTCTCTTTCTTTCTCCCCACCCGCCTCCCCGTATCTGTCACCTCTACATATCTGTGTCTAGATCTCTGCCTGTGTATCTACCTGTGTGTGTATATATATATATATGTATCTATGTATCCCTCTAAATTATAGGGATATTATGTGTCTAGTGCCAGAATACAGGGTTTACAAATGTAATTTTGACTATGCAATTTTTTAATTCCTTCAGAATATAAAACCAGGGTAAAAAAAAAAAAAAAAAAAACCAGGGTAAAACAGAATAAATTAGAAGAAAGAGCAGTCTTTTGTGGGGAGATGTCCCTTTAAAGAAGGGTGGTGTTCCCTAAGGGGATAAAACAGTTATTTCAGAAAGAGAGAGCAGCGTATGGGAAGGCTCTGGGGAGAGAAACATCACAGTGTGTTTGGGAAACCTCAGATGGCAAAGAAAACCGCAGGAATCAAAAGGTGATGGCAGCTCACTCAGGAAGCCAACCTCAGCACGCCGCTCGGTTCCAGTGGAGCGGGGACTAGGCCTGGGGTCTAGAGCAATACAATTTTTAAATGATTATAAATTGTATTATTCTTTTTCTTTTTTAGGTACAGTTTTTTTTTGCTTGTTTTGGGATTTTGTTGCCTTTTAAAACCACCTTTCATAGAGAAATACTTGACAGTGTACCGCATAATTGTCTGACTTACACATTTTGTGAAATGATAAGTTAATGCTAACAGTAAGTTTAATTAGCATCCGTCATCTCATAGAGATGCAATAAAAAGAGAAAGCAAAAAAAGAGAAATGTTTTAAAAAAGGTGATGGGCGAAGAGACAGGAGGGACTGAGAATCGGCACTGAGAATCGAGCAAGTTCCCAGCTGACGCCGGTGCTGCCGGTCCGGGGATCACACCTCACAGCTCTGAGCCATAAGCAGCCATCAAGTAGCTGTGTTAAGTAGCAGAGTGGTGGGAACAGTTTCGCACTCAGGGAAAAAAAAAAAAATCTGTTTTCAATGTTGAAGATAAATTTTCCGGAGAGGAACTCTGGGCACAGGCACGGGTGGGAAGCCCTTGATTGCTCCGTTTATTGGGCGCCGACTCTGCCGGTGAGCAGACCCCGCGCCATGCTGCTCCCCTCTCGGCACGGAAAGCAGGCGGGCCTCCATGCTTCCCATCGAGCACAGGGCTTCTCAGCTCGGCGCGTCCACGCATGGGCTGCAGAAGGCTTTGCAGCGGGGGTCATGCTGCCCATCGTAGGTCATCTAGGACCTGCCCGGCCTCTGCCCCCTACACGGCAGGAGCACTTCTTAAAAAAAGTACAGAGAAGTCAGGCGGCTTAACGGAGAGCTCATGTTCAGACCCGGAGCTCTCAACTCGAAGCCGGTGATCCAAGCTCTTAGAGTAAATGGATGGGCAGGGCGGGGAGGGGGGCGAAGACTGGGGAGGAGAGGTGTAGATTATAGTGTATTTCTCGTGTTTTATGGCCAGTTTCTTATTTACTCTATTGCAATGGAGGCAGTATATTTTCCCAAGTGAACACAGAGCTAGAAACAACCACATCAGAGTGTAACCCAATGTGAGGATTTCTTAATGGGTGTTTCGCTTTTCAACATGGAGCCCTAGGGGTTTCATTTAAACATTCATCCGTGATGTTCTGAGTATGCTATTCAATGTTTCAGTGAAAGGAGCGTGGGTCCCACGTTAACTTAAACGTACGCAAAATCACGGTGTAACTCATACTTTAATTGTACGTTGGGACCACATTTGAGTTTGTCATCGCTCCTGGAAGCCTGGGACTCTGAACCACTGGGACTGATTCCCATTACGACACATGTGACCCTGGGAGGTGCTCTGCACACAGGGCACGGGGCACAGCTTTAAGGATAAAATTTGGCTTGGCCGTTCGAATAATTTACATTTACCCCTGTTTGACTGATCCGTTAAGCGGTCAGTTCATCCCACAGGCAAGGGTGGGGTAGGGAAGGCCTGAGGGGCAGCCAGGGCGGCTTGGGGCTTCCGCAGAGGTCCACACACTGGCTGACGTGCCCGCGGGTGTGTGCTCGGAGCACATGCAGATCCGACTCCAGGCCAACAGCCTGTCGGGGAAGGGCACCCTCTGTCTCGGGGCCGGGGGTCGGGGGGTGGGGGGAGGGCGGGAATTGTCAGTGGAGACCCAAATCCAGGACCAGGCGTGACCTGTGTGTGGAGATGCGTCTGCCCACTGAGAGACCGTGCCCTTGACGGAGCTGCGGGCTTCGTCAGTGTTGGCTGACAATATTTGTCATAGACTGAATGTGTGTGTCCTCTCAAATGCATGTAGTGAAGCCAGACCGCCAGGGTGACGGTGTTAGGAGGTGGGATTGGGGATGGTTGCACGTTTGCATTTAGACGAGCTCCTGAGGGGGGCCTGTGATGGGGTGGGTACCTGTGAAGAGTCTCAGGAGAGCGCTTGCTGCCCTCTGCTCTCCCCCTGCGAGGACAGGGTGTCCGCTGTCTGCAGCCTCACCAGAACCCAGAGCCCGGTCACGCTGCCACCTCGATCTTGACTCCAGCCTCTAGAGCTGTGAGAGGTGAGCTTCTGCTGTTTATAAGCCTCCCCTGCCCCACCTGTGGTCTTTTGTTGCAGCCCCCAAAGGACTGAGACATTGTTCCAAAGCCAGTGGGTGGGCTGCAGGCTTCGGCGCAGCTTGCTTCCCTGCAGAGCAGGGCTCTGCGAGCCCCTCTGGGTGCGCTGGGCGTCCGCTATGGAAGAGTTAATTGGATGCAGCCTCGCGACCATCCGACTCGCTGGCTTGGCTCCCACATATCTTCTCTGCACAGGTTACGGCACCTTCACGGAGCCCACTCAGGATGCTGACTCTCCATCTTGGCCGCTGGGATGGTCATACATATGTAACAGATGCACAGAGGCTGTTTTAAACAGCACGTCCATCACTGTGCAGAATGGGTGAGCAGTAAACGGCACTCGTCCTGTGTTGGGAAAAAATCATTCCAATTGGAAGGTCAGTTATTTCTCTTCATCACAACCCGGCAGGTCACGGATGGGACCTGAGATCTGAGATGAGGTCTGGGAACGATCACGGGAGACCCTGAGCCCGGGCTGAGCCACGCCCCAGTGCCACCCCTTCACTGAAAACCCCAGGACATTCCCGTTAACCCCCCAGACGCACACGCTAGTAACTGAGGCAGCGCCGCAGCTTCGCGTATCAGAAGGTCTGCTTGTGTTCCGGGCCAATGCCTATTTTTCATCCATTTTAGGACGATTGAGCAAAGAGTTACAAGAGTCATTTTGAAAACAGTGGGAGTCTTGAAGCTCTCCGTTTGCGCCAATTTACTTAGGAAGGACATCTGGGAAGGATTTGTTCCTGCTGTGCTTAACTGTAGCTCTGAAAATTAGACTTCTTTCCATCCTCTAACTTACTGCAGAGAGGATTTGCACTGATCGGGGCCTTAGAGGTTTGAACTCGAAGTTCACCTCTGAGTGTTTATGATCCTATAATTATTCATCTTGTTTAACTTCATTAGCTTTACTTTGTGTTATCAAGACATTATGTCATGAAAGTGATGATTAGATTGTTGAAATCACTGCAAAATGCTGAATTATCTAATTTAACAGCTCAGGGGTCTGAGTTGCTTTAAGGACCGATGCCCCTTGGGAGAGCGACAGTGTGTGGGCCGCCTCCCCAGTGCCAGATGCTAAGAGGGGGGCTGGATCCTCGGGTCACGTGTTTATTTTCTGCACAGGGATCTGAGCCCCATGTGGCCACCGGGGCCATTTCTTCACCTTTGTGAACCTCCTTACGACGCTCCAGAAATCAGATTCTTAAAGTCTCCTGGCTGGATATCAGAATCTAGCCAGACCTCCTAAGTCCGGGGTCAGTGATTTTCAAATAAGATGGACATCACCGTAAAGGGAATTGGAGGAACATCGCAACCCTGAGACGGTCTGGGAGACCCGGGCTTCAGAGGCAGGTCACAGCAGGACTGTTTCTGTCTGCAGACCCCTGTGTGCAGTAATGACTATCATTGTTATTAACCAGGGCCTTCCAGGCCCTCGAGATACAGAGATGGAGAAAAGAGTTCCACTTCTCATTAGGGAGGGGGAGGTACATCACTTAAGAGAAGGTGCCCCCATGCCCTGATGGGGGTGCGCGGAGGCTGTGATGGGACCACCTGATGCGGGATGCCCTCCCTTCTGACCCTTGCTTGGTGAAGCCCGTCTTCCTCCGGGGCCAGCTCCCCTGGGGGGCCTCTCCTGAGTCCAGCTCTGTCCTGCACACACACCCACATGTGTGAGCTCCCCGGGCAGGCCCCAACACCTCCTTCACCCCTTCTCCTCAGACCCCGGGCCTTGCCAAACACCGATTCAGTGAACACGTTTAAATGAACACGTAGGAGACCTGTAAGGCGTGTTCCGGGGCGCAGGAGGGCATCTGCAAAGCTGGGTGTCAGACATGGTCTGGGCACTTCAGCCACATGGAAAGCAGCTACACCTGGGCGAAGGTAGTGCCACCTCTTCAGGAAGTACGGGATGGGACTGTAGGTTATCTCCAGACCCTTCAGTTAGCATCACTGAGCTGAACTAAGCAGTCCCCTTTGGAAAAACACAGCTCAGTGCATAGAACTCAGGCGTGTAGCTGCAAAGGCTAATCTACCGCACAACAGACACGTTATAAACAAGCTTTCCTCCGAGACGGCGCCTACACCTTCTTCGTATCACCTGGTTCCAGGCGACGTGAGTTAGTGCCACATGAGGACGAACAGGAATAAGGAAGATTCGTAGCTCTGACTTACTCCTGAGGCGGGGACGCCACCGAGGGCATTGTGTCCTGGGGACCTGGGGTGGCACTGCCAGCGCCTTATGTCCTGGAGGAACTTTAAACCTTCTCTCGTCACCCATCCCGCTGAGTGGTCACTGTAGGCTACCACATGGGACGAAGGGCAGCTATGTGGAAAAAACGACATTGGATTCTTACCTAACGTCTTAAATCCCAGGGGCACTAAATTTTAAACGTAAGGAAACAAAATCATGAGAATTTCAGGAGGTAATTTGGGTGACCATTTGTATCATCTTGGAATTGGTTAGGACGTTTTGAGCATGATTCCAAAAAAAAAAAAAAGACAGAATAATGGAAAAGCTATTATATTTGACTTCATGGAACAATACTAGAGAAATTCTTTTTTAATCAAAATTAGACTTAAAAAAGGCAAGTTTAAAATAGAGGAATCAAGGCTTCCCTGGTGGCGCAGTGGTTGAGAGTCCGCCTGCCGATTCAGGGGACGCAGGTTCGTGTCCCGGTCCGGGAAGATCCCACATGCCGCGGAGCGGATGGGCCCGTGAGCCATGGCCGCTGGGCCTGCGCGTCCGGAGCCTGTGCTCCACAGTGGGAGAGGCCACAACAGTGAGAGGCCTGCGTAATGCAAAAACAAAACAAAACAAAATAGAGGAATCACTAGCAGAAATTGGTAAAGAGCTAATATCTAACATTAAAAGTTTTATAAGATATTACAGAAAGAGGGACAAGAGAAAATAGAACAGGTACTTTACAAAGACCCTCAGAAAATGAGTGTATACAGTCAGAAGGCATTCACGTCCACCACAGATAGCATCTGTGCACCCCCCCGTGAAATTCCCCTCTTCGCCTATCAAATAGGCAAAGGTTAATAATAGCCAACGTTAGCAAATTAGCAAAGATATGGGGAAATGGGCTCTCACTAGTTTAATATATGTATCATATGTATGTATATAGTATAGGTACATGCATTAAACGTCTCTAATGTTCAGTGTGGCAAGTTAAAATAAGCGTAATCCTTGAGATAGGAATTCCACTTCTGCAAATTTATGTCAAGGAAAAATGTAAAATGTAAATTCCTTGTTCACATCTGAACCCCAGCGCCTGGAATAGTAAAATACTCAGAAAACTTTAACTAGATATTTATGGAATCTTGAAAAAAGCCAAACAAATACACATAGACATATGTACAGAAACACATATAGTTTATTTTTGTAACAGCAAGAATTTAGAAGCCATAACGAATGTTCCATCAAAGAGAACTGGTTAAATAAACTTTAGTACATCTGATAAACAGAGCTCCGTGGGCAACTAAAATTGTGGCGGGGATGCATGTGTATGATGAGCTTGTGTGTGTGGAAAGAGAGACTCCAATAATAAGAAATTATACCTACGATATTGTGTTAATTAGGCTGAAAAATGTAGCATAAGTACTGTCATCTTACTTTTGTAGAACATGAATCGAAGCATCTGTGTATACAAAGAAAATACTTAGAGGAAGGATATTAAAATATGGGCAGTGCCATATTTGTATGGAAAGGTTGTAGTGATAATCTCCTTTATATATATTTTAGCCAATTTAGAATTATTTTATCACGTATAATCGTTAATTCTGCAGCCAGAAAAATAGGCTATTTTATTTTAAAAAAATAATGATGTACTTTCTGAGCAGTGAAAGCAGGGAATAAAGTATTTTAAAGTCTCAAATATGGAAAAAGTGTTGCAAAAAATAGTACTGCTCCTACCTACTTTGTGCCGGATACTGTAAAACATAAAAAGAAAAGCAACAGTAGAAGATAAGTTGATCAACATAGACTCAGATTGTATAGTGAGAGCCCTGCAGGATGGCGTCTTGTGTGGACGCCCTGTGTTCCATGGAGGGAACTGGGATTTGGCGGGTGATTGACCACCTCAAGGAAAGAAGAACTTAGTGGCACAGAACAGGTAGGAAGCTCCCAGTCTGAGGAGCCTCGCTTGCCTGCTTGTGTTTTATTTTTTAGGAATTGCATCAGCTCTTTAATGAATGGCTAAATCTCACTGCTGTTTCACTCCCCCCGAGAGCTGGATGGACGGCTGGGCTCTGCCTTCCTTGAGCCCTCGGGGTTTCAGGCTCTCTCTCTTTAAGGGCATGAAAGCTTCTTGGTATTTGAATGACCACGTCGCAGCCCACATTAGCTGCATGGTGACAGGAAATATGAATTAAATTCCTGGCCAGATGACCACTGGCAGTTCCCAGCAAGCATTTTCCAGCTGAGTAAACTAATCAATCTATTTATTCTTCATGGATGACGGGGCCCATTAGCTGCGGATGCCTTTGGCAGGAGATTCTGGAGACAAAAGGTCATTTGCTCTCCCCCTCCTCTCTTTAGATGTAATATGTTCATAAAGGAAGACTCATACAGCCCGTGTTGAGATTCAGTGTCCGTAGTTAGTGATGAAATATGTGGACGTCGGGAGAAAAAGCCTTCTGTTATTCAGTAGCCCTTTCAGAAGCTAGGAAAGCATAGACTCTGATTTAAGCATCCGTTAATAAAGGACCCGATCGGAATTCATTACGGTAGCATTTCAAGTATTTGTGAAAATGGATGAGTGATGGTGGTTTCTATGACCCGAAATAAATTTGATTCTGAGCATCCAGGCCACCAGGGCACAAAAGGGGAGCCATCCCTGGTCACAAGATGTTTATGGCCCCCTACCATAGAGAGCATGCCAGCTCTTCAGAAGTCATAAAGCTTTTCGCAATTCTCAGGTATGGAGAAATTTCTTACATAGGATCCATATGAGACATACAGCACCACAGTGTTTGAACAAAGATCCTTCACCTGTTTTTAAAATAGAGATGGCAGCTGCTTTATGGGTGGTGTCTCACAGCGCCACCTCTCTACCTGGCCAGCAGTGGATGGTCCACATAAAACCCCTGGAGAGCATTTTTTGCAGGAATCATTTTGCCATGTCGGTGGGGTTGAGCCAGGAACAAAGGCAACAAAAACTAAAAGATGCATCTGTTCATTCAAAAAACGTCCATTGAGGCTACTCAGCATCGTTACTATGCTAGAAACTGAAACGACAAACAACAGATGCTCTGCCCCTCCTGCCCCAAGTTCACCTTCTACTTGTCCCGGGCCCTGGGGCTCGTGCAGGACGTGAGACGTAAAGGGAAACCTTTTGTGTCGGGCAGAAGTGCCGTGGCCCCGTGGGATGTGGACACAGGCTTCCAAACTGCATGGGGGTCAGGACTGTCCCCGGAGGAGACGTAGAGCCGGGTTCTGAAGGGCAGGGAGGAGATGGCTGCTCAGGAAAGGATGGAGAGGAAAGAACAAAGGGCTCCAGGGAGGACGCGGGCACGTGCAGAGCCTCGGCGGGTAGAGCCATGTCCACACTCGCTGTTGCACATGGCAGGGACTTGGCGAGAGAGAGGGGGTCATGGGGGGGAGGCCGGAGAAGTGAGCAGAGAGCAGACTACGGAGGGAGTTTAGTTTTATCCTGAAAACGAGGGGCAGTTTTTAGAGGATTCTAAAACGGAAAATGAGAAGATCTCCGATTTTCACGTTGAATAGACGAGTGAGAACGTGGCTTGGGCTGGGCAGGGCCGTGGTTCCACGTGTGCAGGCAGGAAGGGCTCCAGGGCCTTTCCCGCCAGACCTGCCTCTCTTTACACACGTGGATGTGGCCCCGTCCCGAAATCACATACAGCGACGGCAGAATGAAAACAGCATAAACACACAGGACAAAGAGGATGTGGGACATGACGCTCACCCACAGAGATGACAACATTTGTTGGAGGGGAAGCAGATCAATGAATAATATGGGAAGTGGGTGAGGAGGGAGGGCCCCTCCCAGCAGAGGGAAACTGACAAGGAGGGGAACCTTCTCACACAGGGGATTCTCCAGAAAGGCCCCAGAATGGAAGCCAGCGGAAACCTGCAGAGACAGAGACAGGGGCATGGACCAGGGCTGTGGGAAGTCTGGGCACCAACCCCAGTCCTCTACCCCTGGGAACCAAGTGGGCCCCAGGCTGACCTGCAGCAGATGGAGGGGGGCTCTGGAGACAAGTGCAAGGCACTTGGGGGGCTGGGGGTGGGCAAGCGTTCCCCCTGAGCTCTCTCCACCCCTTCTCCTCGCTTCACAGGCAGGCTTACACCTTCCCAAGCCCAGGGGGGATTTGAGGGCTCCCCTGGGAGAAATGGGCCAGCTGCAGAGATGCTGACGGCTGAGTGCCGCCCCCACCGAGTGAGAAGCCGGATTTCCTCACCCAGCGCCCCCATAGCTTTTCCGTGCTTTGCTCCAATCAGTTGTAGCTCCCACCAAAGACTTGAGAAAAGCCTCTAACAGGACTGGCAGAGACTGAAAGAGATGCTGAAATAATCAGAAGTAACAGAAGAAAATTGCAAAACAAAACTAACCAAAACCACCACTTCTCAGAGATGAGAGAAATCCAAAGCACGAACAGGGTGCTCTCGAACACCGTGAACAAGCAAGGTCTCCTGTGGATTAATATTGGATTTCATCCACGTAAGATTTGGAAGATCAAATTGAAAAAAAATCTCCTAGAAAGTAGGAAAAAAACAAAGCAATGGAAAATAAGAGTAAAAAGATAATATGCTCACAGTGACTCTCCAGAAACACCGACACATGTTGAAAAGGTTCTTGGATGAGAGTGGAGAAAACAGAGCAGGAAATTATCCCTGTGGCTATGGGGGGGATCTGAAGAAAAAAACTGGCAAATTTTTGGATAAGTTTGATCACATTCGTAGAAAAAATGTTATGGTTGAGAATCTCGGGCTCTGTTAATAGTAGGAACCTAGAAATTATGCACACCAAAAAATAAAGTAATTAGGGCTTCCCCGGTGGCGCAATGGTTGAGAGTCCGCCTGCCGATGCAGGGGACACGGGTTCGTGCCCCGGTCCGGGAGGATCCCACGTGCCGCGGAGCGGCTGGGCCCATGAGCCGTGGCCGCTGAGCCTGTGCGTCCGGAGCCTGTGCTCTGCAACGGGAGAGGCTGCAACGGGAGAGGCCACAGCGGTGAGAGGCCCGCGTACCGCAAAAAAAAATAAAAAATAAGTAAAAAATAAAGTAATAACTCCAAGGAAAGCAATAAGTTGTATAAGAAAGGAAATATAATATTACCTTATTATGTGAGTTTTCAGCAAATAATATTTACCTAGAAATAATGTGAATACTAAATATTGATTTTTTAAAATAATTTTTTATTGGAGTATAGTTGATTTACAATGTTGTGTTAGTTCAGGTGTACAGCAAAGTGAATCAGTTATACAGATACATACATCCACTCTTAGATTCTTCTCCCATATAGGCCATTACAGAGTATTGAGTAGAGTTCTCTGTGCTATACAGTAGGTCCTTATTAGTTAACTCTTTTATGTATAGTAATGTGTATATGTCAATCCCAATCTCCCAATTTATCCCTCCCCTCCTCACCCCCACCCCCGGTAACCATAAGTTTATTTTCTACATCTGTGACTCTATTTCTGTTTTATAGATAATTTCATTTGTACCCCTCTTGGGGGGCTGGGGGTGGGCAAGCGTTCCCCCTGAGCTCTCTCCAC
>NW_021703773.1:24180516-24250479 GCF_005190385.1 Monodon monoceros
CGGCTGAGTGCCGCCCCCACCGAGTGAGAAGCCGGATTTCCTCACCCGGCGCCCCCATAGCTTTTCCGTGCTTTGCTCCAGTCAGTTGTAGCTCCCACCAAAGACTTGAGAAAAGCCAAGTCCATCCATGTTGCTGCAAATGACATTATTTTGTTCTTTTTTATGGCTGATTAATATGCCATTGTGTCTGTGTACCACATCTTCTGTATCCATTCCTCTCTTGATGAACATTTAGGTTGCTTCCACGTCCTGTCTGTTGTAAATAGCGCTGCAGTGAATATGGGGGTGCGTGTATCTTTTCAAATTAGAGTTTTCTCCAGATATACGCCCAGGAGTGGGATTGCTGGGTCCTATGGTAGTTCTATTTTGAGTTTTTTAAGGACCCTCCGTACTGTTCTCCATAGTGGCTGTATCCATTTACATTCCCACCAACAGTGCAGGAGGGTTCCCTTTTCTCCACACCCTCTCCAGCATTAAATGTTGATTTTAACAAATGTTACAATATTGGAGAGACAGAGAAGAGGAAAGAAGATACCGGTTGTAATGCAGATGCAGCTCAAAAGCAAAAATTTAAATACCCCAAAATAACTGTCTAATCATGGTCATTATAAATCAGGAGGATAATAGTAAAAGGGGGCTGCCTCTGGGGACGGCTATTCAGGATGGGAAATAGGGCTGAGACCCAGCGTTGCCGATTTTCCTCATAAGCCCTTTGGTGTTTGATTTTTGTAAAATTTTATAATGTGCAAAATGTTATAAAGATGAAATTTTTCATTAAAAGAAGAGAATGAAATCAGTTTGAAGGGAGCGGAAACCCCGGAACTTGGGCGCTGGTGACGGGGATGGAGTGGGAGCCGGTGGATGTGAAACATCTGTCAGATTCAAAGGCTGACGTCGGATGTCGGATTAGCGGGTCCGAGGTTTCAGTTCGGGAGGATGAGAAAGTTCCGGAGACGGTGCTGGTGACGGTGGCAGAACACCATGAAGCCGCTTAATGCCCCCGAGCTGCCCGCTGAACGGCGGCCGAATGGTCAATTTCAGCAGACTTTTAAAGGATCAGCTGGCTGGGTGGATGTTGGAAGGAAGAGAGAGAGGAGTGAGGTCTGGTCCTGGGCTGGGCTTGATTTACCTGGAGACCGACCCGAGGTGCGCTAAGAACCGGGAAGAGCTCCAAGCCCGTGAGGGAAGCAGCGGGGTCGGGCTGGCGGTCCGTCACGCTGGCCCAGCGCATCCCGCAGAGCTGCACGAGGGCTGTTTCGCTCGTGGGGCCTGGAGCTCAGCAGTTAGGAATTGGGATGGAATTGGGATGGTCGGGGACACGGCGTGTGCCCACCCGCACGTGAACCGTGGGGGCAAAACGCCCAGCTTCCTGGGGTGAGCGCTCGGGGTGGGGGGCTGAGGCCAGGCGGTGGGTGGATGGAAGGAGGTAGTTTCTTCCTAACAGAGGCACTCAGGCATCTTTGTTAGAAAAGCTCTTAGACAGGGAAGAAGTGGGCAGGGGTGCCCGCGGGAGGGCAGTGGTGAAGAGAGTGGCCTCGTCCCAGGCGGAGGCGGGGAAGGGCCTGGCGGGGAGGAAGGTGCAGATCTCGGGGGCATCGGAGGACGTACAGAGGGAAGGTGGTAAAAGAAAAGGCGAACCTTTGGAATCACGGTGCACGAGAGGGGGTGGGGGGCCTGAGCAGGACCCAGATGGACCGGGAGACGGTGTTGAAGTGACAGCGGGGGCGGAGGCCACATGCTACCAGTGACCCTGTCCCCGTGGCTTCATCAGCTTCATCCAAGCCATGCTCAGCAGCCTGGATGGGACAAGTTGAGTGACTGCATCCTCGCAGGCCTCCGGTTCTGCAGAGTCGATGCAACAGAAGACAAGCTGCTCGTCTCTCACAGCATCTTTCGGGGACAGCAGCTTCCTAGACCTTCCTTTAGGTAACAGCCGAGCAGCCGGGGACCGTGCGGTTACAGTTGGGCAAAGACATCCTGCAGGGGCAACATCCCTGCAGGATTAGAAGCAGGTCCGCCCCAGGTGGCACCGTCTTCTGAAAACCAGGAGGCCTGACTGTAACCACCAAAGAACAGCCAACCCACTTTGCATCCAGACTCAGTGAGCACAGGGAACCAGACACGAGTCATGGAAAGAAAATATGGACAATTCTCGCTGAAAACATTAATGCTGGGGCACCAGAACCCCAGGCTGTGAGCACAGAGCATGTCCAGGTGGACTTTTCCACAGATGCGTCAAAGCAGGAAGGAGACTCAGATGCTTATGTCCGTTGATGGGCTCATAGCACCCTTGGCGGAGCATCTGCCTTAAAGGAAACGTCATCCCGACATCAGCAAGGGGGCTACCGAGACGTCAGCCAGTTCAGTCTGCAAGGATCTCTGCCACGAGCAGTAATGTTGGCGAAAAGCAGATGCAAGCAGTTTTTGGGGTGTCCTGGGGAGACGCAGAAAACGCTGTCACCTACACGGCATCCTGTTTCCTTCATCAAAATCACGCATAATCTCTTTTTATCTATTTATTAAAAGAATCCTGCTTTTCTTTCTTCCTACCTCTTTTGCTGGAGAAAATGATTCCATTTTTGTGAAAGTTTAAAATGAAACAGCTTCCCTGGTGGTGCGGTGGTTAAAAATCCACCTGCCAATGCAGGGGACACGGGTTCGAGTCCTGGTCCGGGAAGATGCCGCATGCCGCGGAGCAACTAAGCCCGTGCACCACAACTACTGAGCCTGTGCTCTAGAGCCTGTGAGCCACAACTACTGAGGCTGTGCTCTAGAGCCTGCGAGCCACAACTACCGAGGCTGTGTGCTGCAACTACTGAAGCCCGTGTGCTGCAACTACTGAAGCCCGTGTGCCTGGAGCCTGTGCTCCACAACAAGAGAAGCCACCACAGCTAGAGAAAGCCCGCACGCAGCAATGAAGACCCAACACAGCCAAAAAGAAATAAATTAATTAATTAAAAAAAAAAACAGTCATGACCTTTGTGTATGGGGTCATATCCAGGGCCACCTCTGCACCCCTTCTGCCCCTCCCGAGACCCCCGTGTCCTGCCCCGCAGTTACAGAGTGTTGTGTCTGACCTCGTGCTTCCTCTTTTGCATGGCCCCCGCCTGCCCTGAGGATGGGCTTCTGCCCTTTCACCTCCCGTCAACCGCGGGGTTGGCCGCCGAGGACTCCGGTGCGACTATGGTGGGTGGGACATGGTGTTTGGCTGAGGGGTCAGCCTGAGAACACAAAAGGGGGTCTAAGCCCTCACCTCTGTATGAACCCAATATTCAAATCTGTCAGCCTGCAGACTGAGCCCATAATAAGCGTAAACAAACTGTGCTGCGCTCAGGAAGACACATCAGGAACTGCAGGCTGGCATCACTGCCCTCGTAAGGGACCAGTGAGGCAGGGACCTGGGAACAGATTTCAACAAAACTAAGAAGTCAGCTTGCAGACAGCAGGACCCCAGGGAGGGGACTGGCAGGACGTGTTTTGAGAGGTACCAGGGAGACCAGTCACTCCACATAGGGTTTATTTGGAGCAGCTCCCAAAGATCAGTATAAACTAGACGTCAAAAATGAGTTGGGAAAAAAAAAAAAAACAAAAAAAAACGGGTTGGAAGAAGCACAGTGAGGAGACAGGAGAAGACATTCCAAGAGAAGAAGGAACCCTTAGGGCAGGGCGTCCGGGACGGGATGATGGGGAACTCCCTTGATGGGCTAGGGGTCGTGGTGGGAGCTGGGGGTGACCTCAGAAGCATCCACAGGCCTGGACCCCAAGGCCGTGCACTCTGAGTTTCCAAGTCCGGCAGTGGGACCACCTTGAAGGTTTGGGCGGGCGTGTTTGGGGCGCAGAGAAGACCGCAGGGTGCCTGGGCTGGAGCCTGAGTCCAGGGGCAGGAGGCCAGTTCCTGCCTGAGCAGAGACGTGTGTTCCATCTCGAATCTCAAGGTGGGAACAGATGGAGGCGTTCTGAGGGATGAGGGATGAGCGTGGGCCATCCCGGACACAAAGGTTCAACAGAGGACAGGAGGGCCTGAGGTCTGACCCTGGATCCGAGCCGCCATTCTGAGCACACGGTCGGCGTTGATTCAAGGCTGAGCTAGTCCGTCCAGGGTGCAGAGAGGTGCACAGGAGGAAGGAGGGTGAATCCCTGAAAGGTGTCTGGGGCGGAGCCGCTGGCGTGTTTTCTCATCTTCCTTTTACTCCGTTATTTAAGGAGCTAACGTCAGAAAAGGGGGAGTTTCTTTCTCTAGATGTAAGAGAAAGCCCTTCTTCCAGGCAGCTGACCTTTGGGAGTGACCCTTGCTCACTGACGCAGCGACCGTGTGGCCCTGTTCTCCAGTCTCTGTCTGTCCATCCCTCCCATGACCATGTGTCCACCTTGATGGAGGGGTCACAGTGTCGCCCTAGGAACTGGGGAGAAAGATGGGCAACAGATTGTTCCAGGGCTGCGACATCTTTCAGAAGAACCCGGATCACGGGACTGAGCACAGAGCTGGCACGTGGTCTTATCCAGCCCCCGAATCTTCAGAGGGAAACACTGATGCCGGGGGGAGGGGGAGGGGCAGAGGTGGCCACTCTCCCACCAGTCAGAGCCGGGATTGGGTCGGTGTCGACACCGGTTTGTGGTGGTCGCCGTGACCTGTGTTCTTGGGAAGAAGATTGCACTGACTTCCCACGAGCTCGCAGCGCTCAGGAGAGCTTTCGGGTCAAGTCAGCCACGTTTTATAACAGAGTCCAGCCTCAATCTGCTCCCACTTTGCACGGCCCTTTTTTAAGTGTCATTATCCTGCTGTGCTTTGTTGCCCTGTGTAAGGATGCAGTGGAGTGAAAGTAAATAACCCTCGTCCAAAAATGCCTAAAATAGCCTGGTTATTTTCCTATTAACTTTGAATTTTTCTTGTGACCTTACGTGGGGTGGAAGCCCGCAGAGACTGCCCGGACCTGCTAATGAAGAGCTAGGTTTTCTCTGCAGCTCCGGGAACGCGGCAGGTCCTGGGTCAGCACTTCCCGGTTCAGCAGCCACGCTGGATGGGGCTCAGCTGGACAGGGGCACAATAGCCCAGCCCCAGGCTCTGGGCTCCATGTCGTGGGGACAGCTGTTGCTGCTCCTGGGGACTTTGCCAACGTGCTCACACGTCTGCGTGTCTGAAGGGGGCTTGAGTCTCCAAAAAATGTGATGCGCTTCCCACAGCTATTGCCCAAAATTCAGACAGACCAGTTTTGTTATAAATGCGGAACAAAGGCTTCAGGAAGGCATTTGGGCTGATGAGAATGTCACAGCACCGCTGTCACCCAGACTCACCGAGCGCGGCTTGCTGGGTGCTGGACAGTTCACTGCGGGCTTTCCCAAGTCACACTGTCAAGGTCATGACCCAGATAGTTCTTGGTTGGGGGAAGGGCTGTCCCGCACACCTTAGGATGTTTCATAGCATCCCTGAACTCCACCCTCTGGTTACCTATCAGGGCAATAAGCGTGTCTCCAGACATTGCCAGATGCCCCCTGGGGAAGCATCCCTGGTCGAGAGGCTGGTCTTTATTACGGCCCAGTTCTCCCACCCACCCTCCCCTCCAGAGCTGCAGTGGAGCTTTCCTCCAGGAACCCTGTGTTCTTCAGGCTCTGCCTTACTCATCACACATTCAGTTTCCCTCGATTCCACTTTCTTTTTTTTTTTTTAATATTTATTTATTTATGGCTGCGTTGGGTCTTCGTTGCTGCACGCGGGCTTTCTCTAGTTGTGGCGAGCGGGGGCTACTCTTCGTTGTGGTGCGCGGGCTTCTCATTGCGGTGGCTTCTCTTGTTGCAGAGCACGGGCTCTAGGGCGCGCAGGCTTCAGCAGTTGCAGCGCGTGGGCTCAGTAGTTGTGGCTCGTGGGCTTAGTTGCTCCGTGGCAAGTGGGATCTTCCTGGACCAGGATGAAGCCACCAGGGAAATCCCAGTTCCACTTTCAAAGTTCTCTCTCCTTCTGAAAGTCAGGATGTGTTCCTTCCCCCTTAAGAGCTGCTGATGGTTTCCATTTGCCCTCCGAAGTACATCGACCATCCTTTCTGGAAACATCCCAGACTCGCAGCTCACCTCTGTCCCCCAAGACCGTCGTTTCCCCTCTGACTGTGCCAGGACCTGGGGTCATCAGTGAGGTGTGAGTGGCATCCTGGGGTCCCAGGGGGCTTCTGCCTCTGAGCTTCTGGAGGACGACGGCCCTGTGGTCCAGAGGATCGGGATGCTGCTGTGCGTTGTGACAGCAGCCTTGTGTGGCAAAGATTGATACAATTTTGACCTATTGTCTGGCGCAGCCACATTTGATCACTTATAACTTTGAAAATGCCCCTCACTCATCTGATGACCTTCCTGTGTGTTTAGGTTATAAGCTTCCACGTGACAGTGCAGAGTTTTCTGATGAAATTAAGTCCAGGGATGCTGGTGAACCCCGCCCCTCTGACACCGAGAGACCAGTCACCTGCTACTGTCACTGTGTTAACTGGAAGATTTGATTTAAGATCGAGGTTTTAACGGCTCGGACAGTAGAGCGCCAACAGCTACAGTTCACGGCACCGAGTCCTGCCACCTGTTGGGCTCACGGGTCCACCGACATGGAGGAGATGGGCATTTCGTCTGTGTCCATCGGTGACGCGTCAACTGACTCCCTGAGAGGTGAATCCACTTGTGACAAGGGGGGCACCAGTCCTGGTTCCAGAATTCAGTCTCCCTCCTGAAGACCGCCCGGCCATCCCCGTTGTGTCGGGCACTGTCTCACCCTGATGGTCAGTCCTGAGAAGGTATTTGTCCAGGAGAGACTGAGAGCCAGAGGAAGTGGACTCAGGAAAGATGGATTTCCAAAATCCCCCAAGTTCAAGGGGCAAGTTCAGGAAAGAAGACGAGTGTGATGAGGTGCTGGACACCCTCCCTGTCTGCATGCTCATCACTGCAGGTGTGCAGACCCGTGGCGGATCACTAGGAAATCTGTCTGGTCTGTAAGCCAGACAGGGCTCCTTCCAGGCAATTTCAGGCTCTGACACCACATGGACAAGAGGACACAGCCCTCTGTGTAGACCACCAGCCCCTCTCGGTGCCCGTCACTCGAAGGGCTGTCAGAGTCTCACATGCATCAGAACCACACAGAATCCATGGGCTTTGAGGAGACGGGCAATGAGACCAGCACGGTCCTGACACGCAAGACAGCATCCGTGGGCTTGTTGTGGTCCCGCTAAGCTCATGGTGAAAGGTTACAACAAATGTTGATTAACTCTTATCCCTTAACTGTGTATTTAGGCTCGTCCTTTTTATTTGATGCCCCCCTTCACCTGTTTCTGCAGAAATAACTTATTTTAGCATCATACAGTTGAATAGGATGACTGAAGAAGGGCCTCCCTCAGGAGCTGATCTGCGGAATATTCCATTCACGAAGAGCTCGGGATAGAAATGTGCTGAAGCCCGGGTATCAGATCGGCTCTCTTCCTGGAGTGAAGTGTAGCCAAGTCACGTTCGTAAACCCCCAGGATCACTCGTAAAGAAGAAGAGATCACAGGACACACACTTCAGTGTCACCATGGCCGTGTGTGACCAGCACCAGGCCCTCTGTCACATCAGCGTAGTTAGAGCTGCTGGTTCGTGATCCCCTTTGTTTTGTTCCGGGATTTTCCCAAATCGCCACCATTCCTCCTTCTAACCTCCCGGCATATACTCCGTAGCCAGTGTCTGGTTTCTTCCCGTCCTAAACAGTCTTATTCTCGAAGGAACAGCGAGTGCTAGTGGAGTTGTAAAGACAGTTGTTTGAAGATATTTTAATAGTTACCTTGTTATAATTCCATGGTATTGTAAATTAATTTGGCTCAGCAGCTAAATCAATATTTCTCTGGCCTTTAGTTACCGAGCTCCAGTATTTTCAATGTTTCGCCAGGCACGATCCAGGCGTCACCACAAGAAATACCACCCACGGCTACTGACCTCCCACCCTGGGCCTGTTGACCCTGCAGCCCCCGTGACTCTTAATGAAAAGCATCTTAGGCTAATTGTTCCGCTTAATCATTAATTTCAGCTGTTCGATTTGAAAATCACTGCTTATATTTGTTTGAACTTAGGTATTTTAATCGTGTACAACGAACAGCTAAATTATATACTGCTATAGCTTGAAGAAAACCGATGACTATAATCAAAACACCAAAAAATTGTACGTAGTGTTGAAAGCAGGGAATTTTAGTGTTAATATATACATGTTTTCCACTTAAAACACCAGAAAAGCGAAAAGGAGCACTGACCTCGGGAC
Source organism: Monodon monoceros (assembly GCF_005190385.1). Taxonomy (NCBI): domain Eukaryota; kingdom Metazoa; phylum Chordata; class Mammalia; order Artiodactyla; family Monodontidae; genus Monodon; species Monodon monoceros. The sequence continues at coordinate 24,188,768 of NW_021703773.1, forward strand.
CTGAGAACCCAGGGTTCACCCTTGGAGCCGCGATTTCTGACTCTCACTTCAGCCAAGTTGCCGTCGCCTCTCTGAGCCTAGGTGCGTAGTCTGTAAAGCAGAGTAAGAAAGCTAAACCGGCGGGCTCTGGGGGGATTAAACAAGGCAACCAGGTGTCACACCAGTGCATGCCCCGCTGTCCTCTGGCCCCGTCCATCCCCACCCCTCCCTCCCCTCCTGCTTAGAACCACCTGTTGAACCGCAGTGTCTACACCACACGACCCACAAGCTCAGCAAGATGTTCCTACCTTCATTTAAGTAGCTTCCAAAACTGTTTTCATGAACTTCCCAGACCCTGAATTTATAGAAAGCTAAGCACTAAGTCCCCGCATCCAAAGATAATTTTCTCACGGTCGACTCTGCCCTTGTGACTCGTTGGCTGTGCTGCTCTCGTTGTGTTACGTGTCCCCCACCCGTGTGATAATTGGGGCACCCGTGCGTGGCGTGTGTGCAGCCACATCGGTATCGCCTGCTTCCAGTCTTCTGCTCCTGGAGCCCGACAGCAGGGCGAGGGTCTGGCAGAGAAGTGGGTGCTATGGGGGATGCGCCGGGCTTTGATGGCGCCTCTGATGGGACCCATACCGCTCGCCCTGCCGCCAAGCCCACATCCGGTCCTGACCCCTGCCCTCTGTGGACCTCCCCTCCCCCAGCACAGGGCCCTTCTGCTAGGCAGCCCCTCCCCCTGCAGGACCTCGTTCTCAGGGCTCCTTCAGGCGCACCCTCCCTGCCACCCCACCATCCTCTCTAACGGCGCCTTTCACGGGCTGTTCCTTCCCACCTTTCCTGTGGACGCGCACCACCCTGAGGGCCCACCACCCCCGGCCCTCAGGCTGCCTTCTGCCCAGACACGTGCTGTGCAGCCGACGCTCGTATCTGATCTCACGGACTCAGTGCTTCGAGATCCCCGAAGCTCCCCCCGTGACCGGTAGACGGAGCAGGTGGGACCGCACGTCCTCCACCATGTCTGGCCCGCTGAGAACTGCTGTTCGCCTCGGGCCCTAATCTGAGGAATGGTGATAACAACTGAGCCTTCCCAGAGGGCTCCTTGTGAAGTTCAGGGGTGTTCACATGTGGAATTACTGCATCCGTGGCCCTGTTCTTGGGCGTAGTACAAACTGAATGAGTTCAAGGCGATGATTAGCTGTCATCCCCACCCCGGCTCGGATACATCCTTCCTGCTTCACGGCACTTCCTGTCCGATACCCCATGTTTCCATCGCTCGGGTCCACATGCCATTTCCTGAACGTGCAACACCTCATCAGTGCCACTCCCTTTCCCTGAATCCCTCGCCCCAGCCGGGAAGAGCCCCCAACACCCACTCCAGGCCACCTCCTCTGTGGCACCCTTGCCCTCCCCGTGCAGGTGGTGGCCTCCTCCCCTGGGTCCCCGTGCTCCTCGCAAGCCTCTGCTCTCACGTTTACCAGGTTATGTTCTGGTTCGGCCCCTGTCTTCTCACTGGACTGTGGCTCCTACACAGTGACGGCACCTCTTGTTCATCTTGTGGCCCTTTGCCCTGTTCAGTCCCTCTACTATCAATTACTCGTTAATAGCACTTTTAAATAAATAAAGTCAATAAAAGAAGAAACAGGGCTAGAAGGATGACTAGAAGAACGGGCAAGTGGACGGATACATAAGAGAACAGAGGAAGGAATGGATGACTGTTTATCGTAACATAAATAATCTTCACCTATTAGAGGAAGTGCAGCTTCAGTGCTGACATAGGATAAAACAGACAGTTTTCAAGATGAGTCAAATAAATTTAAGGACAAGCAGAAATCACTCTGCATATTTTATTTAGATTCTCAAAAAGCTGTTGAGTGTTTCACATTAAATCTGTCAAATGCAGTTATAATAGAAATGAAAAAACGTTTACATTAGAAAAATATCGTCTTGAAGTCAAGAAATACGAAGTGTTGCAAGGCCCTTCTCTGGATGGAGAAATGACGTAAAGGGAATAAAATCCTCACCCAGCAGTACTGGACTATTTGTCATACTTATAGATCATCTTGGGCTAGGAGACATCCCCAAGTCTCTGACTCCGTGGTTCTCTTGAACAACCCAGGGCCTCGCCAGGGCACGCGAGCAGACACGCCTCAGATGGGCCTAAGTAAGGAAGTGCACGTACAGATGTGTAGCACCAACTGTATCCTCATGAAACTATGAGTCCTTATCTTAATTTTTTGCAAAAAGAATCTTGAAACGGTAATAAGCTGTTCCTTGAAGACACCAACCATCAGGATGCTGAGATCTAAAGCAAATAATCCACAGGTTCCACTAAACATGGATGTTATCAAGTGAAAACGTGGTAACCATATGAAAACACTGCCCCCTCCTCTTGTTGGGAAAAGATGTTCCTTTGAAGTTCTATAACGTCAGAGTTTGAGCTGGTCAAGAGAAAGAAAACGGCAATATTTAGGGTTGGAGAAAGGAACTTACGTTAGGAAAGATAGAGTCAGAAAAAACGGGGAAAGGTTGGACAGAGGGTTACGTGACCTTTCAGCGGGATTGAAGCAGTGTGGCTTGTGCATGGGCAACACTGTGTGTCTGCAGTGGCAGGCTGGTCTTGTTTCCGTAGCCTGTTGGCGGGTGGCGACTGGGGCCAGCGTGTCCGAAGCTGCAGCCAAGAAGAGGCCCCGAGGAGCTCTTCGTGTCCAGCCAGAACCAGAAGCTTGAAGGTAAGAGTCAGGACGAGACCCCACAGAGCCTGCCAAGTCCGGGAGACAGGAGCACGTGGAGTGCTGGGTGCCGACAGGCCGAGATACAGCGCAGCCATGAGCTGGGAGCAGAAAGCCAGCGGGACGGGCGCGCTCGCTGGACCACGCTGCGTGCTTGGCGGCCTCCTCAGAACTTTCACTCTCCCTTCAAGTCCAGGTGGCTTTTGTCCTCAACACGTCTTGACATGAAGGCAGCAAACGGCTTGCGAAATAAGTTCAAAGAGCCTTGGTCACTGTCTTCCACGTGTCCAGTCTATGTGTGTGTGTGTGTGTGTGTGTGTATGTTTACACACACACACGCACACACAGGCAGCAGCACTGCTTCTCCCTGTGTCTGTCCATATCTTTTCTCCCATCTATGAACTTAGCTTGAGTCCAGGCAGCCAGGAATTGGTTTTATGATACTAAACATTCATTTCTAATTCTCTCCTCCTGGCTTCTATTGTTCCTTTATGCCTTAAAAGAATAACTTCATGACTGAAAGCAAAGTGTTTAAAATAAGGATTGGGGACGCGTGATGGGCAGTAGAGTGCTGAAGGCCGAATATAAAAATAACTTCAGAAGAGTCTGAGATGTTTTTAGGTGATAGAAATGTAATGGACGTTTCATAATGTAAGCTAGAGGGACTGTTAATACTTTTCAAATTATTTTAAATGCCCACTTTGAACATCAACCACATGGTGCCCTACGGTGCCAATGTCAAAGACGCAAGGGTTATTAACCTGACCTGGAGTGACGTTTGCTAGGTTCTTACCGTAGTCTCCATGGAAACTGACCTCCAGTGATTAGTGGAGCATTTGAAGTTTTAAGTTAACATGTGCTTTTTTTTTTTTTTTAACATCTTTATTGGGGTATAATTGCTTTACAATGGTGTGTTAGTTTCTGCTTTATAACAAAGTGAATCAGTTATACATATACATATGTTACCATATCTCTTCCCTCTTGTGTCTCCCTCCCTCCCACCCTCTCTATCCCACCCCTCCAGGCGGTCACAAAGCACCGAGCTGATCTCCCTGTGCTACGTGGCTGCTTCCCACTAGCTATCTATTTTACGTTTGGTAATGTATATATGTCCATGCCACTCTCTCGCTTTGTCACAGCTCACCCTTCCCCCTCCCCATATCCTCAAGTCCGTTCTCCAGTAGGTCTGTGTCTTTATTCCTGTCTTACCCCTAGGTTCTTCATGACATTTTTTTTTCTTAAATTCCATATATATGTGTTAGCATACGGTATTTGTCTTTCTCTTTCTGACTTACTTCACTCTGTATGACAGACTCTAGGTCTATCCACCTCATTACAAATAGCTCAATTTCGCTTCTTTTTATGGCTGAGTAATATTCCATTGTATATATGTGCCCCATCTTCTTTATCCATTCATCCGATGATGGACACTTAGGTTGTTTCCATCTCTGGATGCTTTTTAATTTTTATTTAATTTTTTAAATTTTAGGTCTTTTTAAAATTTTTTAATGAAATATAGTTGATTTACAATGTTGTGTTAGTTTCAGGTGTACAGCAGAGTGATTCAGTTACACATATACATATATTCATTCTTTTTCAGATTCTTTACCCGTATTATTAGGTTATTATAACCTATTATTATAGGTTATTATTATTAACTGATTATAGTTCCCTGTGCCATACAGTAGATCCTAGTTGGTTATCTCTTTTACATGTAGTGGTGTGTATGTTAATCCCAAGCTCCCAATTTATCCCTCCCTTTCCCCCACATTTCCCCTTTGGTAACCATAGTTTGTTTTTGATATTTGTGAGTCTGTTTCTGTTTTGTAAATAAGTTTATTTGTGTCATTTTTATGAAAATTAGATTCCACATATAAGGGATATTATATGATATTTGTCTTTCTCTGGCTTACTTCACTTAGCATAATAATCTCTGGGTCCATCCATGTTGCTGAAAATGGCATTATTTCATTCTTTTTTTATGGCTGAGTAATATTCCATTGTGTATATGTACCACATCTTCTTTATCCATCCTTGGACATTCTTTTATCTGTCGATGGACATTTACGTTGCTTCCATGTCTTGGCTACTGTAAATAGTGCTGTTATGAATGTTGGGGGGCATGTGTCTTTTCAAACTAGAGTTTTCATCTTTTCCAGATATATGCCCAGGAGTGGGATTGCAGGATCATATGGTAACGCTATTTTTAGTTTTTTAAGGAACCTCCATACTCTTCTCCATAGTGGCTGCACCAATTTACGTTCCCACCAACATTGTAGGAGGGTTCCCTTTTCTCCACACCCTCTCCAGCATTTACTATTTGTAGACTTTTTGATGACGGCCATTCTGACCAGTGTGAGGTGATACCTCATTGTAGTTTTGATTTGCATTTCTCTAATGATTAGTGATGTTGAGCATCTTTTCATGTGCTTTTGGGCCACCTGTATGTCTTCTCTGGAGAAATGTCTGTTTAGAACTTCTGCCCATTTTTCGATTGGGTTGTTTTTTTGACATAGAGCTGCATGAGCTGCTTGTATTATATATTTTGGAGATTAAACTCTTGTTGGTCGCTTCATTTGCAAATACTTTCTCCCATTCTGAGGGCTGTCTTTTCATTTTGTTTATGGTTTCCTTTGCTGTGCAAAAGCTTTTAAGTTTAACTAGGTCCCATTTGTTTATCTGGTTTTTATTTTCATTACTCTAGGAGGTGGATCGAAAAAGATATTGCTACGATTTATGTCAAAGCGTGTTCTGCCTACGTTTTCCTCTAAGAATTTTATAGTATCCGGCCTTACATTTAGGTCTAATCCATTTTGAGTTTATTTCTGTGCATGGTGTTAGGGAGTGCTCTGATTTCATTCTGTTACTTGTTTCCGTCCAGTTTTCCCAGCACCACTTATTGAACAGGCTGTCTTTTCTCCATTATATATGCCTGCCTCCATTGTCATAGATTAATTAATATGTGCTTTATTTAAAGATTTTTTTTGATGTGAAGACTTTTTTTTAAAGTCTTTATTGAGTTCGTTACAACATTGCTTCTGTTCTGTGTTTTGTTTTTCTGGCCCCGAGGCATGTGGGATCTTAGCTCCCCCACCAGGAATCAAACCTGCGGCCCCTGCACTGGAAGAGGAAATCTTAACCACTGCACCCCCAGGGAAGTCCCAATACGCGCTTTTCTATGGCAGTGAGGTTTCAAAAATCTTCTGTGCGGTGATACTGTAATTTACATTTGTGGGGTTATTACACTTTGACACAGTTGTGTCTGGCCCTCTCGTGTGCTGGTAGACTCAGAGAGTCTGTATGCATCTCCTGTTTCGTGGGTGAAGAGGCAGAGTTCCAACAGCCCTGAAATGACCCCCCCAAGGTCACAGAGCCATGGAGGGAGGAGGTGGGGGCCATGGTCTCCGCCGCTGAAAATGTCCACAGAGAGACAAACGCCAAGGCAGTTCAGCCAAAACATCTACTGGGCAGCAACAGAAGTAAAAAAAGGAATGAGGACGTGGCGGCCTCTGGGCTGGGCATCGTGTGGAAGGAACATTTCTGGCCGTTGAATTCCTTCCGTGAATGTCCTGCTCGAGCCCTTCCTCCTGCACGTCCTGTCTGTCTTCAGGCATTTGTTCCAAAGTATGAACATAAATCCATTCTCTGCACGAAGCCTGTTAGTGTGAACGCTGCTCGAATCTCTAAAGAATGCGCTTTTGTTCCCAGTAACAGGCATACTTGGTTAGGAAGCCCAGGCCCCTGGTGCTGCAGGACTTGGCCGCGTGGGGTCTGTTTGTGCACCAGGCGTGCTCTCCCTACCCCAACCCGGGCACCCAACAGAAGAGACCAGGACGGGGCGGGGAGGCCAGGTGTGCTCGGTACCTGTCACCTGCCGACGCCAGTGCTGCAGGGACCTCGCCACGCGGTCATCCTGCCTTTATGCTGAAAGCTGAGGCCCACATAGTTTCTCTCTGATTCCATGTCTTTTTGTCCTTCTGCTCTGAGGGGTTAGTATCGTGAGAGTGGTTCTGTGTATTTATTTTTTTATTGAAGTATGGTTGATTTACAGTGTTGTGTTAATTACTGCTGTACGGCCGAGTGACTCAGTGACACATACATATGCATTCTCATGAGAGTGGTTCTAGCCAGGTTCACGTGGCCCCTTTTCCAGGTCAGTGCAGTAGGCAGACTACAGATGTAAATAACTGGAGGAAACAGGAGCCAGGAGGGAGGAGGGAGGGAGGAAGTAGGGGCGGATGAAGCAGCGGTGATGGGCTCAGAGTCTCATCTCCATCGGCACGGGGGCAGCCCCGCCGCCCACTTGGCAGAGGTCTGTGTGGAGATGCCCCGGGGGTCTCTGAACAGACCGAGAGGTCCTGGAATGATTTCAGGGAAATGGATCAACGTTGATACAAATGCTGCTAATGTATTTGAAGAATTCAATTACTGCCCCATCTTCACTGGCAAGAATTCAGAGGCTCACAACATAGACGCTATAGCACCAGGAGCCTTTGGCTCTCGTGAAATATCGTATTTTCAGAATATGACTGCTGCCCACATTCATCCATCACGCAGAACAGAACGATAGACCTGAAGTCAGCACGTGTTTGGGGAGCAGAGTCTGGGTCTCGTCAGGTCCTCAACGCGGGATGGAGAACTCCCTGGCCTCGAGAACACAGTGACTTCATTAGCGGGAGAAACCTAACTCCCGCCCCATCTCCGGTCAGTCAGTGTTGCCACAGGTACTGTATCCTTCTTGAAATTCACTTTCAAAGATCTTGATCTTGGTTGGCCAAAAGAAACCCTACTGGGCTTCCCTGGTGGCGCAGTGGTTGGGAGTCCGCCTGCCGATGCAGGGGACGCAGGTTCGTGCCCCGGTCCGGGAGGATCCCACATGCCGCGGAGCGGCTGGGCCCGTGAGCCATGGCCACTGAGCCTGCGCGTCCGGAGCCTGTGCTCCGCAACGGGAGAGGCCACAACAGTGAGAGGCCCGCGTACCACAAGAAAAAAAAAAAAAGAAACCCTACTGTGTAATAGTCTGCGCCACTGAGCAGTGAAGAACTAGGTATTCAGCATGTTGTAACTAAGCCATTCATTAAACTATACGCCTGAAAACTAGGGTAGGACCTTGCTTTCAGTGGTCTGAGACCTGAAAATTGTTACATTTTAGAATACATCCTCAGGTCTTTTTGAAAAAATCTAGTGAATGGATTTAACTTTTCTCATCTTGGAGAAGTAATTTTTTTTCCGGTCACGAAGCCTGATTCACGGCTGTGTTGCCCTCCTGTCTCTCTTAAGCCCCAAATCCGATGAGTTAAGCCTACTTTCACAGTGTTTTAGGTAAACGAACTTGAAACAAATCTTTCTGTCAACATTTAGAAAATCCTTTCTCCCCTCCACGACTATGTTAGCATCTCCGTTCATTTCACCGCTTAGAATTTCTTCCCATTCGAATTCATCCCACATAAAATGTCCTGAAGTACAATTTCGCGCACGCCGCTACCCTACTCAAAATGTTTAAGGTGTCCCCGGCACATCCTGAAGATGTCAGGTGTTCTGTACTGGACTTAGTGAGGTTCCTTAGCCTCCAGGCCACGACCCCGCACCATCCGGGCCAAATCTGTCATCCCAGCTGCGTTCCTTCCACCAAGACACCCTTTCTTCCAACCAAATCAAGCCTCGCGCCTTTCCCCAAACATCACATTCTCGTCCGCTTTGGTTCTGTGTTGGTCTTGTTAGCAGTGCACCTCGCCCCCGCACGCACCTTGGTCGAAACCCCACAGGCATCCAGGTGCAAACCTCTTGGACCACTTCCACGGCAGCCCGTCTGCTCCGTCCTGTTTGCTGTCTTCGCTGCCCACCTCCCTGAGCCCCGCAGGGAACTCGCCTGTCTGGGATTTGAGCGGCTCCAGGGGCTGCTCTAAGGCTGCCCTGAAAGGGAGCTTCCCAAGGGGAAACACCCTCCTGAGAAGGAGGCCAGTTGTCTTATAATCTTTTCAACTCAGAATAAAACACTCACTCGAGAAAACTTGAGCCCCTCCAAAAAGTGACAAACAGAAAATGGTGAAACCACTTGTCCAAGGCATGTGTTCCAGACGTGTTCACTTTGTGGTTTGTAAACAGGAAAGCTGGTTCCTTTCCCTGGAAGGCGGCGTGACGTCCAGCTCCTTTACGTCCCATGATGGGAGCTGTGATCGTCTGCGGCTGCCACGCGCTCCTCTTTGAATTTCGTATCCAGCGCGTTTAAAACAGGAAAACATGCCTGTATGTCGCGCATGCGTGAGATGTTTTGAATAAAGTTTTGACCGCAGTTCATCCATCAACATCAAAATCAGAGGGTCCCAGAATAATGACACCTGAGCAAACCCACACAGCATCAGAATGTCAGTCAACGGCACTTGAAGAGAATATCAGATTTATCCTGTAGCTCAGTCGGGCTATACCACCATGATACTCCACTGGGGGGAGGGTAGAGCTCCAGTTATTAAAGTTGGGAATACGATGAAAATTCTATTCCCATATATGGAAGAGACCAAAGGTTGCGAAAAAGCCAGAGAGATGAATGATGATCAAGAAGCAAGCATGTGGGTTTACTGTAAATGATCAAAGTGGCGTGTGAGCATACCGGCAATCATAATCGCTGCTGTTTATTTACTATGCACCAGGCACTGAGGGCCGGGTGTGTCCTTTATCCCGTGTAGTCCCCAGAACACCCCTGCAAGGTGAGCGGGATTCTGCCCCCGTTTTACAGGCGGCGAGGCTGGGGCCTGATGGAGCTGATGGACTTTGGGTGATTCCCGACGCCACGTGGCCTCCAGGAGGGAGAGACATACCCACTCTGGTTCCAACAGCCTGAGCTCAGCGGCCCCAACGCCCCGGCACCAACGCGCGCTGAGGCTGGAGGCCCATAGCCGTTGCTCGGCTGTCGGCGGGCACAGCGGCCCCGGCACAGAAGCCTCCGGGAGCCGTGGGGCTCTGCCCTCTACAGCCCCGCCATGCACACAGACGAGGTGGAAAGACGCCTCTCTCTCACTCCACGTTCACCACGCAGCCAGCGTGTGATTGAACATGGCTCCTTCTGCGTTCCATGCGTCCTTCCCTAGGGTTCAGGGTCAGATCCCCAGGGAAGCTAAGCCTAAGGGGTGATCAGACTGGTGCCCACGATCCTGAGTCTCTTCGGTCGGCCCCACTGCCCAGCCCGTACAGGCTCCAGTGGGGACCGTCCAGGGCTGGGCTGGGCTCCCTGACAGCTTCTGGGTCTTGCGTGCAAATGACCTTTACAGAACCGCCCCACGTACCTGGGACTGAGACCGCAGAGTCTGAGTCACGGTGAAGCACAAAGATGAGGCGCAGCCAGGCTCCTCCCCAGGAGGGGAGGGGCGGGAGGAAGGGGGCTGTGATTCTTGTGAATCCACTCTCTCTGCCAAGGAGAGCGATCTTCTGACACAAAGAGGGGAACACATGTTTGTGGAGAGAGCTGAGGTCTGAGAAAGGCCAGGAGATTGTCTGACAGCATAATTGTCCTAAATGAGTTTGCCTGCAGACGAATCCACCCCGGGTAGCTGACGAGCTAGTGGGTCTGGTCACTGATGCACCGACAGGAGGAGTTTGGAGGCACTGGAAGAGGTGCCCGGAGATGGGTAAAATGTGCCGTCCGGTTTTCAAACTAGGGAGAAAGGGGGTTCTAACAACCAGTTATGTAGCGGTGAAGTCTGCGTCCACCGCAGGCAGAGTCACACAGCCTGCCTTTTAAGATGCAGTTTGTGAATATTTAGAAAGGAAAGCCACGATGTCCGTGATGGAGGTGGATTCACTCAGATCGCATGATGCCGAGAATCCGCATTTCTGTGTTTATAGACTTACACACCTGCATCTTCCTTCCATGAAGCCGGAAGACTCCCTTTACCAAAAGGGGCGGGTGGTGGAGTGGACGTCCCGGGGATTGGGTGAATCAGAGGGCCTAACCCTCCGTCTGTCAGCTCAGAGGGTGGGCAGGCCCCGGGTGGCGCGGACCCGCCCCACACTGGTGGGGGACACAGCCAGGCTGCAGCCCGAACTATGGGAGGACGCGATTCATTGTCAACCGAGGAAAAACTGAAGGCACTGGGAGTGCTTAGCTCAGAAATTGTTTTCAAATACTAGAAACACTCCGGGATGAAGGGTGGGTTGCGTTGTTTCAGAAGCCGGTGGTTCAGAGTTCTCACGATCAGAAGTAGGACCACGTGGATGAGCCATCGGAAAGGGAATGAGCCACTCTGGACGCAGGGAAACCCTTGTTGCAGGAGTTGATCAAACCACCGGAGGGGCGGCTTGCCAGGAAGGCGGAAAGAGGCAGCTCCCTCAGGGCGGGCCGACAGGGCAGCCACCCTCATCCATGGAACTGCATTCATTGATGGCCTGGAAGGGGCCGGGTGCTGGCTGGCGTGTCTGCACCGTGGAGTTTACTGTCCAGTGCAGTTCCAGCTGGAATGCAGTGGATATACGCTCTCTCAAGGTCACACAGGCTGCTGGGGACACACCAGAAGGCTGTCCAACCAGTGCCGGAGCAGTCAGGGGAGGCTTCCTGGAGGAAGCAATTTGTAAATGAATTAAGTGAATTAACCTGCCAAGGGTTAGGGGGAAAGAGTCCAAAGTTGCAGAGAATGCAGAAGCTTTAAGGAACTGCTGGGGGGAAAGAGAGACGGAGCCACGTAAGACGAGAAGGGTCTTCCAGGAAGTGAAGAGCGGGGTGGAGGGGGGTCACCAGGAGCCCGCAAGGAAGTCCTGGTGGTGACATCCATGAGGCGCTTCGCATTTATCTGAGCTGAGGCTGCCGACGGGAGCAGTGGCGGGGCAGTGAGGCCATGACCGTGGAGGGTGTTTATATGAAAATGGTTAGGATTATTGTCCTTGGATAACTAACAATAATTCCATAATATTCTGTCTCTGTTACAATTTCTCCACTTCTTCCAGGAATGTCTTTTATGGCTTTTTCAGTTTTTATAGCTTTGCAGCTTTTACTTTGCTTTTCAAATCCAGACTCACTCAAGTTTCGTGTGTTTGCATTTGGTTATTTTATCACTTTTGTGTCTTTAAATGTTGGACCTTCTGTCATGCTGTCTTTCGACAGAGCCCAAGCCGGATGTGTAATTTGCTCCTTCTACCTCTGTGTTTCCTCCAAACAGAAAATCATGCCTGGATTAGACTCAGGCCAAATGATTTTGGCAAGAATACTTCTTAGGGACCATGTGTCGCTCACATCACACCACACTGTGAGACACATGTTGGCAGGTATCTGCACCATCAGTGATGGTGAACTGTGTCACTCACTGGTGACAACTCTCTCCCTTGGAAAGGTGTATTTACCTGTTTTCACTTAGTGGACAGTTGCGAGGTGATAGTTCAACTCTACATAAATATCCTGTTGGCCAACAAACTTCACACAAGCCCTTGTCTGATTCAGTCATTACGTTGGTTTTGAAAATGGTGATTTTCTAATTGCACCAGTCCTTCTAGATTTATTAGCTAGCCTCCAACGGTCAAGAATCTTCCTTTATTTTCCCTTTCTCTTTTTTGAGTATTATTATAAACCCAAAGATTTTGAATTCTGAATTTTTGATTCCTTGATTTAAAGTATTTAATTTATTCGTACAGTGAGCGCTGTCTCATTTCCTGATCACATCAGCTAAGTGCACGACGAAGCTGAGAACTGTCGAGGTCTTGTTCTCACGTGGACCTGAGCGGGTACATAGACAGGTAGATGAACAAGACAATTCAGGTCTCCCAGGGGGGGAGCGATGAGACATCTGGGCACAAGCAGTGTGGGTCTTCTGAAACGCTTAGATGACCCCAACACCACAGACTCGTGTCTGTCTTTTAGGGGGCACGATCTGTTTTCAGATTAATGAATGGGTAAGTAAATCTCAGCATCTAACACAGAGGTCGCAGGTCAGTTGGTGGGTTGATACATATTTTTTATTTCGATCAGCAGAGATTTACCGTTTTAATGTAAACAGGTGTGTGGGGCTGTAAACTCCAGCAGGTCCTGACTCTGTCCTTCCCATCCCCAGCTTTTCTCAGCGGGTGGAGACGGGTCTCCTGAACGGGAAAGGTATGAGGGCTTCTATGGGTGCAGAGCCCTGCGGACTACCCCGGGGACCGCCCTCGAGATGCTGACTCCGTGGACGGGGGAGTGGGGTTGGAACTGCATTTCCTGCCCCCCATGCTCCCCTTCCTGTGCTCACTGACTTCTGATGACCATGCCCTGGTGTCTGACAGGTGGCCGCTCAGCCCTTCTTTACCAGCTCTTGGCCCTCAAGTCACCTGTCCCCAAGCCCTGGCTCCGTAGTAGCCTTGACTGTCAGAACCGCCTGAGGATCCTCGGGCAGGCGGGCTTCTGCGTGTTGAGCTCTGGTAGAGCTCGCTCGGTGGGCGTAGCAACCCGGCACCAACCCACGTGTGATGCCCCGTCACTGTCAACGTGATCGACAAGTGTGCCCAGAACCTGTGGCGCGAGGGAGGTGGGGCAGAAGAAATAGCCCCCTTGTTTGAGCTACCCCTGGTCACTGAAGAATTTCCTGAAGGTTAAGCTAATCTCTCTTCAAAAACTGTACCGGCATATACACGATCATTCCCCACGGTGAGCTGAGGAAAGCACAAGTACGTCTTCAAAATAGCCTGAAATGACCAAGCAGTGTTGAAAAATGGACGTACTCTTTCTGTAAACACACGGGATTTGAATGAGTTCAACAACGAAAGCACAGCTAAATAATTCAGTGCTCACGTTGAGTAACCCATCGGACTGAGGTTTTCCTTGTTTATTATTTTCTGGAAGGGAGCAATCAGACGTGTCCTATGAGTGTCCTCATTCACTGCGAAGACTCCACGTGGGTGACGGGAAGCCCCCCGGGAGGAAACAGTACGGCTGCAAATAATTCTGTCTTTACCCAAACTTAGGGACTTCTGGACGTTGAGCTGATCATTGGGCATAAATAAAGTTTGCTCCAGTGAGAGAGGCCTGTCCTCTGTCTCTGTGCTAATTCTTAAATTTCAAGGAGACTTAAATAAGTTTATTAAAACGTCTGTACTGAGCACCTACTGTGTTTCAGTCCTCATTAGACACGCACTTCCCTCCGGCCGGACCACACTGACACTTGGGGACGTGGGGTGTTTGTGGTTTCCAGACGAAATAATGAGAATTAAAATGCTCAGTTCTTTAAACCCGTGCAGTCGAGTATGATTCAGTCTTAAAAGGGAAGGAAGTTGGGGCAGGTGCTGCCGCGTGGGTGGATGTCGAGGATGTTTGCTGAGAGAAGTAAACCGGTCACAGCAGGACGGCTGTTCCGTGATTCGTCCTCCACGCGGGACTGGAATAGTCAGACTCACAGAGCCGGACGCAGCGGGTGGGGCTGGGGTCTGGGGCAGGGGCGGCCGAGTGAGTTTTTGCTGGGGACAGAGTGTCGGTCTTGTAAGACGGACAGCGGGTGGTGGTACAGCGGTGTGCGTGGGGCTGGACGCTGCTGACCTGTGCGCTTAGCCACGGGCAGGATGGCCCATTTCATACTATGTGTAGTTTACCACAACTTTTAAAAAATGAAAATGAAGTGTCCAGTTCTTAGTAAACTTGCACAGCACTTTGCAAACGATTTATGTTTTAATTATATTTCAGCACTGACCAACAGGAGGACTTTTACATTTATAAATTACACCAAACTGTATAGCTTCGGACATGATAATATTGTGAATGCAGTCTCTGAACTGACTTCAATGAAAGCTAATATATATTATATATAAAATATACATATTAATGTGTATTTGTGCGTGTATGTGTGTATACGTGTACGTGCACATCTGTGTATTAAAGAACATTAATGACTCAGCCGTGCCCACCATCGGCAGAGGAGGAGTAAATCCCTGCCCCCTGCTGGGTGAGAACGTGACCTCGTGTTAACTCTCCAGCGGGTCCCTGGAAATTTGATAAGGGTAAGAATGATGGCTGGGTCACCAGGCAGCATGGCCAGCGGTAAGAGTGATCCTGCTGGTGACTCATTTCGGGCTGAGAGAAAGATAAGCATCTGATGGGGACCATGGGGTGCCGTGTACAGGTCACTCCCCTGCAGGCCCAGGAGGGAGGACGCATCTGTGCAGCAGGGTCGGGGGTGTTGGCCTCTCCGGTCCCACAGCCCCTGCAGTGCCCAGCGTGCTGTCTCCTTGTGTGGGAGGCCATCCCCTGAACACCTGGCGTGGCCCAGATGGCAAGCTGGGCTCCTGTCCTGCGTCCAGATGCGGCTGTGCAGGTCGTGAATCAGAATGAGTATCTCCGTGTCCCACTGAAAGGATAAACCCACAAGGAGATGCCTGTGGGGTGGAGGCTGCAGGACCCCAGCGCCATCCAAGGCAGCCACGAGTTCAGTTCTGAGAGGGCGCATGGCCTGAGCTAAGGGCCTGCAACCAGGGGACAGCAGAGACGGGGAAACAAGACAAAACGCAGAGTCACACCTGAGGCAGGTCCCTGTGGGGTTGGTGGCCTTCCTGTGCCAGCAGGACAGAGCTCTGAGCCACCGAGGGAGGGTTAGGGTCCCTGCAGGAAGCAGCACGGGCTGCCGGGTGAGGAGATGCAGGCTCGTCGAGTGCAAGACAGGTTCACTGCGAACGCAGAGCCAGTGACGGAGGGACTGTGACACGGACCTAAAACAGGTCTGGGGAAGCTCCGCGCGGAAATAAAGAAGAGGGACGTCCATCCGAAACGAATAAAAATGATGAGGGAAAAAGAGAGTCAAGAACAGATACCAAAAAATGAGGGAACCAAATAATGGTAAATTACAGTCACTAAAGCTTAACAATAATGCACCAGGCAGGATAAACTCTAGATCGATTTATGAAAAGTATGCAACAGAAGTTAAGAGACAAGGAGGAAGAATTTAGAGACTCCAAAGTACATGAGGGAGGACTCCCAGAAGAATTGATTCCAGGGAAGGACAAGGAAGCAGTGGCCAGAGAACAGTCGTCAGCCATCCCCAGACTGAAAATGTTTACCTACAGCCTGGAAGGGAAACACTGCAAACCTGGACAGACTGTAGTTAAACTCAAGACCATCCGTGATCAAGAGAAATTCATACTATGAGCTAGAAAATCTCCAAAGGAACAAGGATCAGGCCCCAGTAAATTCCTCATTAGCAACAATCACATGAGAAGATGGTCAAATTATAGCCCTTAAGTGTTGAAGAAAAATAACTTCCCATCTAAAGCTTCATGTCTAGATAAAAATTTAGTTACTGTAGAATACTATAGTATCGGATATACAAAAGCACAACCTTTTATTATACTTGAAATGTTGCTAAACTGTATATTTAAGCAAGAAAAAAATAACAGAGGGCAGGTACAGGGTACAAGCAATGATAGCAAGCAGCTAAACCAACAGAATTATTTTGTAAGCCTGATTAATTATTGAGGATTAAAAATAACCTTTTGAATGCTTCTTTGAATAATTGAAAGAAATGATTTCCTTAGGATAAAGCGTTGAGACTCTTCTCTGTCTCAGCAAATAACTTTAATAAGGACAAAATGCATAAAAAGGGTGATAAGAAACACTGTGTAGGATTACAGGTGCATTCAACCAGGAACATGTAATCAACATGAGCTAATGTGCTCTTTACGACATACATCAAATTCTATAAAACCCAGAGGAGAAATTGACAAATCTACGGTGGTAGATTTTAATATATGTTTTAGAGACAAGTCATTAAGCCAACAACAACAAAAAAGAGGCTATAGATGATTCGAGTGACACAATGACAAATGTACTGTAACAATGTATCGACAAATACTGAGTAAAACGTTTTCAAAAATCAACCACAAAAAACTTAAAGAATGAATATAATACGATGAAACTATTTGTTCTAAACATAATGCACTTAAGCTAGAAATCACAATATGAGCAAACACACCTGTACACTTGGAAAACAATCAGATGCCGAAAGGAAATAGTCTTCTCTGTAATTCATGACTTAATGACACCCCGATGAACGTTATAAAGTATTTGGAATTAAAAAGGACCGAACAAACTAGTATCAATACTTGTGGGAATAAGGCTAAAATATTAATCAGACTGCAATTTTAAAGCTCCATAGATGCATTTATTGGAAAATGACAAGGATAAGGGAAAGTAAATGAGTTAAGTAAATAGCAAAATGATCTGGAAAAAAAGAACAGAGTACACCAAATACAGAGAAAGAAAATGATCAAGGTAAAAGAAAAATTAATCAAAATGGAAAGCAGAAAAAGCTTGAAAATAGAAAAACTGATCCCCCAAAGCAGAAATTTTTAAAAGTCACAGTAGAAATTTTAAAAATAATACAGTGAGCCATTTCATGATAATAAAATTTTAAAATATAGATTAAAAAGGACAATTTTAAACAATTAAATTGGCTGGAGAATAAACTGAGAACCCCAATAAACCAAATACTAGTAAATAAAACCATAATAAAAATAATCTGAATCTCCACTCTTCTTGAGGAAGGGGAGCAGATAAAGAAGGGAATGGAAGGGAAGGGAGGGAAAGAATGTTACCACTAGAAGGGGAGCCTTAAGGGGAGCCTCTAGAGAACACAGAAAAGGGAAGATGCTCAGCCAATACTATGAACAGTGTCTTCTTGATACCAAAACAGGCCACGGACGGTACAAGGAAAGATAATTACAAGTCAGTTTTATTTGTGATCACAGATGGAAAACATTAAATAAAATGTTAAAAAAATCGAAGGTGCATAGTAAATAAAAATTTAAACACGGTAAATATGCACATACTCTGAATTTTCATGTACTGATTACTCTTGAACAAGTAAGGTTGAGCTTGGGAATGAAAAGATGGTTGAATATCAGAAAACGTATCAGAGCACAGGTTTAGGGGTAGCATGAGGCAGATAGGAGCTGTGTCAGGACGTGTATTTTACTTCCCATACGAGCAGACGCAGCTCTCTCACTCGAAGCTTCCCGGAGCCCCCGTCATCCGTCCAGCGGGCACCGCCCCGCTCCAGCGAGATGTGGGCACCTCCATGACGGCTTCTGTCGCCCACGGTAAGCTCCTGGGGTCCGAGACCGTGTTACTGGTCTTTGTGATTGCAGCGCTTGATAAAGTACAGGAGATACAGGAGACACTAAATGATGCCGATAGAATGAAAGGCTGGATTAATTGAAAAGTACTCAGCGATGCTGAGGGCTGCCCTTTTGTGAAACGTTCTCACAACAGCAACTTACTAAAAAATAAGTCCTGAAGACGACCGTCGGCAGCCACAGCAATGCCTGGAGAAATGCACCGGCGCATGCTGTGTCCGCGTGGCAGACCAGCCTTCGGCTCAGGCCAGCCAGCAGCAGGCACGGCATCCACGACGGAGCAGAGCTCTTCTCTCCCAAGCCCATCCCCGTGTAGAAGGGGGTCAGCGCGTGCTCCCCCAGCACCCTCTCCTCTCAGGCAGAAAGGCAGAGATCTTGTGTTCACTTTTTTTAAAAAGATTCAAGAAATACTCATCTAACTCAGCCAAGGTGATTGGGTCATTAATGGTGGGGTCAAAAGTAGATGCTCAGAATACGTTTTATTTATTTATTTAGAAATATCTTTTATATGTAACATGGGCAAACTTACGGTGCACAACATGTTAATTAGATACACGGATGTGTTGCATTGTGATTGCCATGGTAGCGATAATTAGCACCTCTGTCATGCCACATAATTCTTCTTTTATGCTCTATAGTTGAATTTTCTTTTTTTTAAATTAATTTTATTGACATACAGTTGATCTACAACGTTGTGTTAGTTTCTCCTGTACAGCACAGTGATTCAGTTATATATACATTCTTTTTCGTATACTTCTCCATTATGGTTTATCCCAGCATATTGAATACAGTTCCCCGTGGTGTACAGTAGGACTTGTTGTTTATCCATCCTATGTATACTAGTTTGTATCTGCTAATCCCAAACTCCCAGTACTTCCCTCCCCCACACCCCTCCCCCACACCCCTCCCCCTTGGCAACTACAAGTCTGTTCTCTATGTCTGTGACTCTGTTTCCGTTTCATAAATAAGTACATTTGTGTCGTATTTTAGATTCCACGTGTAAGCAATATCGTATGGTATGCGTCTTTCTGGCTTACTTCGCTGAGTATGATGATCTCTAGGTCCATCTCCTTTCTTTTTAGCGGTTGAAATCACTGTTTTACTCTCTTAGCGCGTTTAAAGGTTGGAACACAGTTATCGTGTCTGTAGTCACTGTTCTGTGTGTTAGCACTCTAGGAGCTCTTTACTGCTTGTTGCATTAGGCTGCACCTTGGATTCATTACCTGTGCCTTTCTGGATAATTTCCAGGTGGACACTGGTTACTATTGTGCTGTGGAATGAAAGCAAATAGAAGGTGGAGAGACAATTTATAGGTGAAAACGTAATTCATGTTTAATGAGAAGGGTTATGTGACAATATGGTAAAATAAACCACTGCAGTACAATTTGCCTTTTGGGATAATTCTATTACTCATTAATTGTTTCACTATATACTTTAAAGATAAGGTTCTCTGCAAAAGGTTTTTTTTTTTATAAATTTATTTACTTTTTATTCATTTATTTTTGGCTGCGTTGGGTCTTTGTTGCTGCGCGCTGGCTTTCTCTAGTTGTGGCGAGCGGCTGCTCTTCGTTGCGGTGCGCAGGCTTCTCATTGCAGTGGCTTCTCTTGTTGCAGAGCACGGGCTGTAGGCGCGCAGGCTTCAGTAGTTGCAGGACGCTGGCCCAGTAGTTGCGGCTCACAGGCTCTAGAGCGCAGGCTCAGCAGTTGTGGAGCACGGGCTTGGTTGCTCCGTGGCATGTGGGATCTTCCCGGACCAGGGCTCGAACCCGTGTCCCCTGCATCGGCAGGCGGATTCTTAACCACTGAGCCACCAGGGAAGCCCCTCTGCAAAAGATTTTAATCCCTCAATGAGCCATGATCCCTTTGGTTAGGTTTTAATTTCAACTTTAATAGGCATTAGAAATTGTCCTTGCTAAAAATAGTAAGAAAATAATAATACAGTTTAAATATTAAAAGACGTCGTTACATTTAGTAGAGGAACTTAAGGCATGTTTACGCTGTGTGTGTGAACAGGCACGCGGTTCTAGAATACAAGGAAGTTGTGCTGATGTGCTTTGCCAGGCGGGGGACTGTTTAACCAGTGCGAGGTCTCCTGGTGGCAGGAGCCGGGATTATGTTCAGAAAACCTGGATCCACAAGCTTTGTGGCTGCTGTACCTCCAGCAAACCCAGAATACCTCCAGACTCAGGGACTCGGAGTTTAAAATGAGAATCAGACTACAGATCCCAGCGTGTCATCGCTCTTCTGTAAGATCCAGGATAGTTTACAACCCGCCTGTGTACTTTGTTTGAGAAAAATCAAAGTTAATCATGTGAAGTGTGTACCTCCGTCACTAACACAAACACAAGTTTGTTTCCACTGAGAAACGGCTTTCAACTGCAGATTCCATAGAAAAACAAAACGACTCAGTGGTGATTCAAAGGCTGTTTGTCTTTAAAATAAAAGACAACATTCAGCCAGGAATGGAACAGCAACTTCGTAAATATCAAGCACAAGAAATAATGAGAGGAGTTGGAGAGGGCTTATTTCTCGCCCTGGACCAAGGATTTCTGCTCTTGGGGCGTCAGGAGAGCCGGCTCTGTCTCTGGGCGTCAGGGGGGTCCCACAGGGCGAAGCCCCCGCAGCCGCCCCCTTCCTGTGAGGAGCAGAGGAAATGTGTGCACGTGAAATAAGGTGACGCTGTAAACTGGAGAACGCAAGCCAAGGTGGCGATCATTAACCCCATCACAAACGTTCATTTACTGCTCTCGGGATTCAAGTGTAGAGCACTCAACTGACCTGCCCTTTGTGCATCTTCAGGCCATCAGTCAAAATTGCATCTCCTCTCGGTTAGAACCATTGTGTTCAAGCCCTGATTCAAATGTTTAGGATGCTTTTAAAGGCTGGAAATCGCTAAATTTAACTTTTTAGCAATGAGTAGAGTAGCGTTTTATTTCCGGACTCAGCGATGTGTGCCCGACGGGCATGGACAGCCGCTGGGTGTCCAACACCACGCTCGCCCCAGCCTCACCCCCTCAGGCCGACAGTGCCACGAGCCGCAGTAACAGGGCATCCACAGCAGCACCACCTCGGTGGACAGGACCCTCGCACCCTGGTTCTCTGCGGGCAGAGCGGCTCCTGTTTCTCCCCCTGAAATGTGGAGGGGCTGGGTGAGCCTGGTACCTGCTGCTCCCAGGATGGAGCGGGGCTGAGTGTTTCCTCTCCCTGCAGACTCTGGGGTGTGCGGGCCGCTCACTCACCCTTTCTTTCTTCACTTTGGGGTTTTCATCCACAAAGTGCAGAGGCCAGTGTAGCTCCATCAGGGACTGCTTTGGTGCTTAAATCGGTTGATGATCGCAAAGCCCCGAGACGGTGGTGGCACCAAGAGCCCCGTGCTGGCCGGTCACTGTTCCAGTGTCGTCCGGGCTCGGACAGGATGCCGGCCGCCTGGTGCGGTCTCCACCACACACTCATGATGGGAACAGGTGTTCCTCTCCCTGCTTTTCCTTTTCTCCAGATCCCACTGGCATAGGCCGTTTGTAACGGCCAGTTGCCAAGATCAAGAGTATAGCACCTAAAAATTCCGCATTGATTTGCTTTGCTTTCTCTACAAAACCGCTGCCAAATTTAATCTGAGAAGCTGCTCTTACGTTCAAGAAATGCTACGTGCCGTGAAGGAGAGGGCGGAAGGATAAAGCACCGAGTTACTTTCAAGGGCTCAGAGCGAAGAGATTAGTCCAGTCCAGGAAACCACAGTTTTGCCTGCGCGTCTCATTTTAATTGTCCCGTAACGATTCCTGCGGTGTAGTCTTCTGAAATTGTTGGCTGGGGGGTAGAGAGAAAAGCGTGCTGGGTATTGAATTTGTGAAACTTAATTTCTTTTTATGCTTTTCTAGAAAGCCAGGGCCATTTTTTTTATTAATAGTAAAACACATATGAAATTTCCCCATTGAAAGCACTTACACCAAGCTATTTTTTCCCGTCTGTTGTATTTGGCATGTTCTTGAGTTTTGGAAATAAAATGCCAGGGTGGCAGTGGTTCACGCAGGGCCTGTTAGCCTGGAGAGCACGTTTATTTCCCCTTGCGGTGTGTTTGGCTTAAGCTGGGTTCAGAGGGAGTTGGCCAGTCCAGTTTAACTTTGGGGCCCTGGGTGATCAGGGTGCTGGCTGTGAATTCACTCATGGCCACAGGAGACTGCTCATCCCTGGGCCTCTGGACCTCCCATGAAGATGACCCTGCTGCCCGCTCCCTTCTTGATTCAGGCGCATTTTAGTCCAAAGACTTCTAAAAGCACCCTTTAGGGGCTACCTTGGCTGGACCACACGTTCCAGAGTGATGCTCTGAAGAGCAGCAGATGCAGGGGAGCTAGAATGGAAAGCTCATGTCTCCTCCAGAAAGTCTGCCAGGCTTGCCTTCCTCCAACGCTCAAAGGATTTAATGTTGAAAATCGACCACTTAAGACGCTTCCTGCGTTCCTGGGGACGGCACCCATCCAGTCCTCTCTAGGTGCTCTGAAACTACTCTTGTACCCACCCAGCTATCCCCATGGGTGAAGCATGTTGGTCACGGACACACGTGATCCACAGCGGAGCGTCAGCCATGGATGAACGGCTCCTGCCAGCCCCCTATGTGCGCAGACCGCCGAGCCTGCGCCTTGAACAGCGTGGTTTGGAAGTAAACCTTTGCGCAAGGCCTTGTTGCTGAGCCTGTGATCGCTTTGCTTGGCGCTGGTGTGATTGTTGCAGGGGTTCAGTTGCACCCACTGTCTCACGAGCCACCTGGGAAAGCCCTTCAGCCTGACAGCGTGCTTGAGGCACGTTCGTAATCAATACGGGAAAACTATCAAACACTGGGCAGTAAAAGCACAGACTTGCTGATTCGGGAATTTTTTTCTGGGTCCACAAACACGCGTTCAGCCAACCTCTGAAGCCTCCTGAGGTGCCCACACCGTGCTGGCTGGCCTCAGCCGGGCTGTCGGACACAGGGCTGGCCATCGTCTCTGCAGGAATCCAGATTTTATCAGATGCGGCAAATGTTTATTTGTTGCTACCCTTCCCCCAGGACGCGTATGTAATCTAGTACAACGGGCGAATGTGCTCCCCAGTCCCTGGGGCACCTGAAGCGCTCCAAAACGGAGAGGATGATGCCTTTCTGAGAGCCGCCAGCCAAGATTCGTCATGTAAATATCATTAGAGAGAAAAAAGGAAACAGGACGTCACTGAGCCCCTCCATCCCCCAGCCCCCGCAGCAAAGACATTTTGCAGACAGTTCCAGCACCAGCACCTAATTAGGAGTCAACTGGTCCGCGGCCGAGCGTGGGGAGAGGGCCGCATGGGGTCGTGTGTTTGCCATCAGGGGACCAATCGTAACCGCCAGCAGCTCGGCTCTACGGGGAGGTGTTCTCTTGGCAAACACGGAACTTTCTTGGAGGGACCTGAGGAAATCGCACTTAGCTTCCCTGGCAGATTATCAGAGTCCATGAAGACGGGGTCATTGAATTGCAGAACAGGTGATGGGAGAAACCAGCCTGGACGGTTTCTGGATGGTGGATGGTGACCCATCGCTGGAGGCCAGCGCTTCAGTCCACCTGAGTGTCTCTGTCCCTGAGGGAGGTCGGGCCATTTTGCCGACATCGATCACAGGGCCGTTGAAAATACTGCTCGGCAAATTAAAGTGAAGGCATTTTGAACGATAGAAAGTGCTGTATGAATGTGAGTCATGGGGATCGTTCTTATCCTGCTGTCATGGGCGGGGGGACCCCGACGTGGGGCTGAGGACACCCAGTGAACGCTCACCTGCCGCTGGGAATGGAGCCGTGATGCTGTCCGTCCAGATGCACACACAGATATTCTCTCTCTTCTTTTTGGAACTTTAGTGTTGCCAACATTGTAACAGCGACGGCACCCCCTCTTCCTGACTGTTGGGATTTCTGATACAGAGACCCAGTGCCCTCCAAAGCTATTCTCTTATTTAGTAAACAGATGCGCAATTTCAGGTCAGGATATTGGAGTTTAAGATTTCCCACATTAGCTGTGAGACTTAATCAAGTTCCTTGATTGTGCACCTACTGCAACCCCAGGGTGAAATAGGGGTAACGAGGCCTGTTTCCTAAGCATATCTGTCTTAAATGAGATCGTCAGTGAGCAAATGTTTTTATAATCTCTAAAGCTCGCAGCAATATCAATTACTTCTAATACTGAGAAGTCAGATCCTCGTTGGTTTATGGCACAAGAACACAGTTTAAGTGAAGCCCTGTTTCACCCTGTTTCTGAGCAGGTTCTGAGGGGACCTCACTTTGTGGAGGTCCCGGGATGCTGGGGTCCTCTTGCCTGGGGCTTCCCGCCTCTCCAGACTGGGCCTCGGCCTCGTATGGCCGCCAGCTCCTTCCCCCCCCACCCCGCCCCCGGTCCCTGACTATGTGAGGAAAGGTTATTTCACCGCCACCAACATTTTCAGTAAATATGCACCCAGCTTGGGCTTCCGTGGTGGCGCAGTGGTTGAGAGTCCGCCTGCCGACGCAGGGGACACGGGTTCGTGCCCTGGTCCGGGAAGATCCCACACGCCGCGGAGCGGCTGGGCCCGTGAGCCATGGCCGCTGAGCCTGCATGTCCGGAGCCTGTGCTCCGCAACGGGAGAGGCCACAATGGTGAGAGGCCCGCGTACCGAAAAAAAACAAAAAAAAGCACCCAGCTTGTATAGTAAAAATAAATATTTTCGCCCAAAATGGATACAATAAAATCCTTACTTTGTGCACAGGATTTGCCATATGATGGGCGTTTCCACTTCAAAATGCTTGTCTTGTCCCCAGAGGCAACTCTCGTCTTCTACCCTGAACTTTGCAGGGACAGAGCTGCCACCTGTATTTTTATATTTCAGACACTGTGGTCCTTCTCTCTCCCTTTCCCTGCCTGGAGGGGCAGAGCGGGGCCGTGTACTGGAAAACATGCAGATTTGGGGGTCAGAGAGGCCTCACGTACATCCCAGCTCTGCAGCAAGGTGACCGAGCGACTCTGCTTCCTGGCTGGAAGCTGCAGAGCCCTTCCTGATCTTAACGTTACTGAGAATTAAAACCACGAGGCCAGTTGCAACTGGCTTTTCTCTGTTGTCTCACCAGCTCCCCTGCTTAGATTAGGAGCCCATCTGCCTGGATTGAGGGGAGTTTTTCTAAAGTATAAAATTGTTGGTCTGACTTAACCATACCCAGACCCAAAGAGCTGTGGTTTGTGAGGAAAACCCACTGCATACATATAAGGGGTGACTCACCACTCAGTTTCAACCATGCAATTTTTCTTTATATATATATATATATATATATATATATATACATATACATATATATGTTTTTGTTTTTTGCGGTACGTGGGCCTCCCACTGTTGTGGCCTCTCCCGTTGCAGAGCACAGGCTCCGGACGCGCAGGTTCAGCGGCCATGGCTCACGGGCCCAGCCGCTTCGTGGCATGTGGGATCTTCCCAGACCGGGGCACGAACCCGCGTCCCCTGCATCGGCAGGCGGACTCTCAACCACTGCGCCACCAGGGAAGCCCCAATTTTTCTTTTTAAAAAGAATTAATTATGTTGAAAATATTTTAGGGAAACTAGCAACAAAGGAAGAAATCGTTTGCATAGGGGAGCAGAAACAGGGCAATGCATATCAAGATCTCTCAAGGGTGGTGTTCGACCTCTCCCAATACGTGCTTCTTGAGAAAATCACTGCGTCTGCGGGCTGAAGACAGTGAGGTTCACAGAAGGGAAGGCAGCAGCGCTCGCTAAAAATACGCTGCTCGTTGCTATGGAAACTAGCTCACAACTGTTTCCTGAGCAGGATCGAGCTGGAATGCAAATGGGGCCTAATACTGATATCCTGATATTAATCAATATTCTTTATTAGAAATAACATCACTTTCATGAAATATAGACACGAAAATAGGAGCATTTCGTTAAAATATGCTTGGCCATTTAAAAGTAGTTCTCAGTTTTACAGAAATCTCAGCTTCCGTCTGGACTTGGATGAGAACAAACAGGAGAAATAGGAAATAATGATCTGTGCCAGAAAACTTGTGGCTTCGTCTTCAATGATAATTGACCAGGTAGAGCGTGCTTTTTAGGAGCTAGGAATTAAAAGGGTAAAGCAGAAGCTGCACAGAGTGTGGTCAGAGTGGAGTTGAGGTAGCGGGCAGCCAGGCACCTCACTGGCGGAGCCCAGGCAGCTGTGCCCCGGGCTGCGGACCAGCCAGCGCGCGGAGAGGTCAGTGGAGTAGCAGGTGCTGACATGTCCGGGCTCCCAGGATGAGCACTGGTGCTGTCCCTGCTGACGGGGCTGCGGTGCCCCCAGGGACACACCGAGCCGGGCGCTTTCTGTGCTCTGGTTTTAATTCCGTCAGCACCCAGGCAGGTGGGTAGGACTGTCTCTCCGCACTGACTGGGGACCAGGGCTCAGAGAGGTTCAGGCACTTTTTCAACGTCCCAGAGAGCTTCAGGCACTTGTTCAACGTTGCACAGTCATCACTTGCTGAGCTGGGATTCGAAGGCTCCTCCAGTTCCCAGTTCCAAAGCCTGTGTGTTTTCAGGCACAGGGCATTACCCTGTTTTCTAGACAGATACTGAGGCCATTGCGGCAGAAGGATGGTCTGAGCGAAGGGCTGAAGTGTGGAAACAAAAGTACAACGCAGGCAGAGTTCCTGAATCCCACCTACCTCTGTCTACACTCTGGGTTCAGTTCAACATGTGCAGACACCTTGAACAGCATGGTGAGGGCTCTGGGAGATGCCGAGTGTTTAGGAGAACTTGGAGAGACTTCTGAGGCTGCGAACCTGCTTCCTGTGTCCATTACTAGGCAATGAACCTGAATCCAGTTTTGTTTGTTTGTTTGTTTATTATTTGTTAAAATGTAGTTGATTTCCAGTGTTGTGTTACTTTCAGCAGAGTGACTCAGTTACACAGATATATGTTCTTTTTCAGCTTCTTTTCCGTTATAGGTTATTACAAGATATTGAATATGGTTCCCTGTGCTTTACAGTAGGTCCTTGTGGTTTATCTGTTCTATATTTAGTACCATGTATCTGCTAATCCCAAACTCTTAATTTATGTCTCCTCCCCTCTCTCCGCTTTGCCCTTTGGTAACCATAAGTTTGTTTTTTACGTCTTTGAGGCTGTTTCTGTCTTGTAATTAAGTTCATTCGTATCACTTCCTAGATTCCACAGGTAAGTGATATCATATATTTGTCTTTGTCTGACTTACTTCACTTAGTATGATAATCTCTAGGTCCATCCACGTTGCTGCAAATGGCATTATTTCATTCTTTTTTATGGCTGAGTAATGAATCCAGTGTTTTTAAGGTGACAGTATTTTGGTATTTGAGTATCTGCTATGTGCAAGGCAGTGCTCGGAATGCTTTAGAGATTTTAACTCATTTAACACCTATAATACCCCCTGACGCTGTTCTCAGTTCAGATGGAGACGGAGGTCAGTAAGGTACCGAGGGCAGACCCTAGTGGTGGGCAGAGCAGGGCTGAGACGAGCCCTCTGGCTCCAACCTCTGCTCTCAGCCGCTCTCACCTCTCATCCTGCTAAGAAGTGGAAATGTTGGCGTTTACCTCTCTTAATTTAAAGAAGAAAAAAAGAAGTTGGTTAAAGTAAGAGGAAAAAAAAGACCCTGATACAACTTCCACCAAACGTGTAAGTTACAGACGTGGTCCCCAATTGCCCTGCCAATTAACTGGGTGCCCAGTTTGAGTTCAGCCTCTATTTTAACATACCATTGAATTCTGTGCCGTAAGGTCTGTTGAATCTAAGTTTAAAATGGACTCGCAAGACAAACTATTTTATGAGCTGAATGTTTCATCAAAGCTAACTTTTCAAGAACATGTGCAGAAGCCAGAGGATGGCACATAGGTGTCTTTCACAGTGGATGCGCTGCCATCCTAGCACAAGTGCAGAAACAGAGTGGGAGCTCTTCATCCACAGAAGGGAAAAGGGAGGAGACCTGTTAGCTGGAAGATGTGCGTGTGCTGTGAGAATCATTTAAGAGCAAAAGGGGGAAGTTTGCAGGAATTAAGAGAGACGGTGGGCTGTTCTGATAGGAAGGTGGCTGACCTGCCACTAGCTTAGCCCGAGAGCATTGGTTCTTCTGCTCCGAAGTGGGTCGTGGGTGCAGCTTGGAGCTCCATGCCCCCATCACCCCAGCAGGAGGAGGGCGATGTTGCTAGAAACCAGCTTCTGTGGATGAGGTACCAGGCGCCTCTTGACTTACAATGACCGATAGCTCTTTTTATGTTTATCCCTGAGGAATTCATTGGTGTGTGCAGTACTATTTTATAACACAGATTCTGATAACTGTTCATTTAATCACACATTCTAAAGTGCTACTTTTATGCCCAGATTGGAGGAGTAACTTCTGAAATAGCTTTTAGAAAACGAAGCCAACGTAAAAGAACCTACGTCTACACAATAACCTTCCCCCCACTGGGATTTTCTAGCCAAATGGGTGGTGCTTATGCAGAAAAATGAAATAGTCAGTGGTTACAATTCAAGTATGTAAAAGCCACTGAAAGGAAAATTTTATAGTAGAAATGTAATCTGAGGATAAAAATCAAGCTCAAAGAAACACAATTTTGAGGAAGTAATGTTTAAATGAAGAGATTATTAGTGTAATTGATGTGCAGCGTTTATTTAGTGCTAATCTCTCCATTAAAATGCATTCCGAGGGCTTCCCTGGTGGCGCAGTGGTTGAGAGTCCGCCTGCCGATGCAGGGGACGTGGGTTTGTGCCCCGGTCCGGGAAGATCCCACATGCCGCGGAGCGGCTGGGCCCGTGAGCCATGGCCGCTGAGCCTGCGCGTCCGGAGCCTGTGCTCCGCAACGGGAGAGGCCACAACAGTGAGAGGCCCGCGTACCGCAAAAAAAAAAAAAAAAAAAGAATGCATTCCAAGTTTTCATAGATTCTACAGATTTAATTATGGACATACTATTTATAGTATAAAATTATACCTTACTTATGTCTGGGCTTGTTAAATAACACAAGTGTCTTCAGCCTCTCATTTCAATAAGTGTCACTGTTGTAACTGAAACTTGTTTTCCAAGTTTATAACATAGAGTGAAAGTGGGCTTTACTAATCAAGCAACTCCTATGGGGACTGTCCAGGTGCCAAGGAGGACTTTCTTAAACTGGAGGTGCAGAGTGACGTGTGGCTTTTCCTCAACCGGACCAAAGAGATGTCTTATCACTACTTAGATCCGAACGCTATTGACCCTTTCAGCCATTCTGACTGTACCACTCACCCACGCTATCCAGCATCTAGTCATTTTCATCACATAGATATGCTTAAACCTTTTTCCATAAATAATAGTTTTGAGAGTAAACACATACATCGGTGAAGGTTACTCTTCTAATTGTGATGCTGTTAACTTCATTGATCATTCGCTTAATATTTTGTCTTTGCTAGGCAACCGTTAATTATACTGTCATTTTAGTACTACAGATAATACTGGGCAGCTCGAATATATACTTTTAAAATAACATTTTTTTCATGTTGCAAAAGTAATTCGTAATCATTATAGAAGGTTTAGGTAACACAGAGGAACATGTAAAGATACAGTCCTTCCCCCCAAAGAGGATCCCAGTGAATGTTTGGATATTTATATTTCCACCCTGCCCTCCCTTCCTTCCGCACGTAGTTAATTATAGTATCAAACATCATTCTGTATTTCTAGCCTTTTCACTTTATGTTCTAGGGGTATTTTTTCAAATCCCTAAGTCTTTTTCTGTAACATCGAGGTGGCATGACTAAATGTTCAGGGTCACATTACTTAGAAGTGGAACAGATTAAAAAATAAAAACCCATCTTGATCTTTTAAATTGCAATCTTAGCTCTGTAACAAAACAAATAGAGCTGTGGCTTGAGCGTCATAGTCGACATACTTCTGACATTTGTGTGGCTTTTCCCACGTTCCTGAACTTCCCGACCACGCTGAATTTGTGGTGGAGAAAAGCATGACCCCCTGCCCTCCCTCTACCCTACCCTACGGGTTGTTCGGGATCCGTGGAATCTACAACAACGTGACAGTGTACTGGACCAAGCCCGGAGAAATGGGTGCTTACACTCAATTTTTAACTCCTAGCAATACTATTAAATCCTCTGATTATTATCTAAAAGGGAATTTGTGGAGGGGTTCCCGTTGCTGGAAGTATTTCCACATTTAACGCCTTCCCTAATCGGTTCTGTTCGACATCTTTCCTCTGGCACCATTTCTGTGGTGGAACTTTGTATCCCTTCTTGGATTAAAAAGACAGACCCCTCATGGAACATTCTGAGGAGTCCTCCACATTATCACCGGGCCTCTTCTTCTCGTTTCTCAGGCTTATAATCCCATAATTTAATGACAGTGTCATTAACTACGGTCTCTTCTTTTCTCAGATGCTTACTCCCAACTTGCCTTCGGACTCTTTTCATAATCACACCACCAGCAGTTGGGACTTATACACCCCAATAAATGCCACAGCCCAGAGAAAATATGACTAAATAAACCTAAATGCATAAACTTCAGAGCAACCGTCTTGGAAACGTTGATTTTTCTTTTTGCTATTCTTCTTAAACCTACTTTTCACGTGGAGGTTCATCTTTCTCATTTACCCTCATCTTTTCATCACTGCCTTTGAAAACCAGTGCGTTGCATTGATAACCCTGATAAAGTATTGGAAAGTTGGCAAAGATGTACTGGAAAGAGTACTGGAAGGATGGCAAGCCTGGGTTCCAATGTTGACCCTGACTCTTGACCGTGTGTCACCTTGTGTACTTTTCAGTGCCCCCTGAGCGTCAACTACACGTCAAACATTATGGTGGGTCTGGGTGTTCAGAGACCGTCAGAACAGGGTCTGTGCCCTGATGAAGTTCATATTCTCCTTCAGAAGCCGATACCCATCCTGAAAATGGTGCAAGCGTGAGGTTTAGCGTAGTCACGGAACCAAACCCCCTGGGCAGGGGCGCTCTGTCCGCCATCCTGGCGTGACTGTCCTCACTGCTCTCTTTTCCTCTCGAGATCGCCCAGGATGGGAGACTCGGTTCTGTGGTCACCCTGACCCTGCAGCGCAGTTCTCAGTCCAGCCTGAGCCTTGGCGTCACCTGGGGAGTCTTCACACCTACCCGAGTGCTGTCCTCACCCAGGGATGCCCGTGCACTTGTCTGAGACAGGTCGGGCCAGAGAGGGTGTCCCAGGCCCTCGGGTGACGCTGATGTGACTCAGGACGGAGGGCTGAGGCAGGCCTGTCTGCCGGGCTGGAGCAGACCCAGGAAGTCTGCCCAGGCTGATCAGAAGCTGGCCTTCCAGGGGGACTCGAGATGGACAAAGCTGCTGTGGGGTCAGCATCGGGAAGAACGGGCTGGGGAGGCGGCCAGGGAAGGCGCGCCTGTGCGTCAGCCTGGATGAGTCCCCGAGCTCCGGGGGCACTGAGAGTCTGCAGTCTCATGAGCTCCCAGGACCGCGGGCTGTGGTCCCAGAGCCACACTTAGAAATGGGGCACCAGACGTGCCACCAGAACCAGGCTCCCGGCCACTCCGAAGGATGGCTCTTAGGGAAAGACACTGAGCTCCAAGTCCTATGAAGACTCACGGGAAGAAGGGCTGGTTCCAGAAGCGAGCATCTCAGAGCACGGCTGACAGGGGCAGGGGCCCGTAGGGCAGTCATCACTCCCCGTGGTGTTGACAGAGGCCGCCTGGGGGCCCCTCCTCGCATCTCCCCCCCTCACAGCGCCATTTCCCTTGCAGACTTGACCTTTCCTCCCCACAGTGCTCTGCCCTGTAATTAGTTGACGTCGCAGTTCTAAATAATGGATGTGCCAACTATTCTGGGGTGACAGAAATGCTACAGAGTGAAGTTGTGTGAGGATGCCAGCTGTCACCGCAGCCGAGGGGCAAAGGAAAAATTCTCCTCATCTGACGTTTATGTGTCTTTTTGCTCAAAAGCCTGAGAGGCAGAAAAATGCTATTTGGGCAGATACGTAGGAGAGAGAGAGAGAGAGAGAGAGAGAGAGAAGTAGTAAAGTACAAACAATAATTCCTTTTTATTTTAAAAGAAGGACTGTAACAAGCAGTCCTTTACAAACTGCTTGTTGAACATGTTCTCGTGATTTTTAAGTTAAGGCACTGATGTATTTATAGAATGACTTTCTCTATTTGAAAACTCATCACACCTTCAAATTGTAAACTTGCAAGTCCCCGTCGTCGTGAATTCCAGCCCATTTACTTCTCGTTGGTTTCCATGGCAGTTTTTAAAATTACGTGAGTAACACGGGTCCTATTTAGCAACAAAAAGAAAAAACCTCACACAGACCCCGTCAGCCGTCCGGTCAGTGCTGTGCTTCGTCTCAGTCTCGACCTTTGTGCACACGCGCAGGTCAGCGTCCTGTACTGTGTCATCATTTAGTCGGTGAATATACGCCGGTTTCCATGTCGCTGTGATCCGAATGCACAGCACTCACTGAACATCCCGTACATATGAACGATGTGCATTCTTTCATTTAATGTTTTCAGTCACCCAGCAAGGTACCTGTGATGACGGTCACAGTTTTATATGCAAAGAAGGCGGAGCCCAGTGAGGTGACTGTTCAAGGCTGGGGAGCCGTGCAGGGATGACCCCCGTTCCAGCTCACGTCCACCCCAAGGTCACGCGCGGCACCAAGCCTTTTCTGCCCCTGCAGCTGCCCCCCCCCAGGACACTCTACCGGGTCGGGGGTGTCGGGAATGTTGGCTGAAATACGAAGAGTCAGTAGGTGTGGCTGTCCAGTCAGGAGCTCCTGTGCAGACAGCTGAGTGGTTGCCAGGGGTCCACCTCTTCCTCCGCTCTCCCTCTTCCAAGGTCACTCTGTGCCACTGGCCGTGGACGTCAGGGTGGTCCTGGAGCTGCCTGCCCTTCGCCACGTACGGCTCTTCTTTCTCTGAGCCGACAGGGACGGTCAAAGCCCAGCGAACCTGCACAGCCAGCATGTGCCGTTGGCTCTGAACTTCGCCCCCAGCCTCACGCACATGCACGCCCATACACGCACACACGTGTGCACACACGGCGATGTCAGGAAGGGAGGACCTAGGGCTTTTCCCTGCGTAGTTTGAAGTCTGGAATCGTTTCCGAGGTTGGAGAACGTTTCATTTCCCCAGAGGGATTGTGACTTAGGGACGAGCTGCAATGTTCACTGTTCATTCAAATTTAGGTGAACAGAGCCAGTGATGTTCTCTCCTTCTCACATTAAGTGTTGTCAACTCTTTTTAGTCCATCACACGCAAATAGGAAGGACTTGACCTCCACGGAATCGAACTTATTCATTTGCAGGACCCAAGAACGAGCAGGTCATCTTTTTTTTCCTCTGACATCAGAAATAAGAGAGTGAAGCTGGGATCTCATTGGCTCGGCAGTGCAGGCGGCTGTGTATCCAGGAAGCGTGGACGACCATAAACTCTCCCCGTAGCCTCTGTTCAGATCCAGCCCCAGAGCCCCGCCACCTGCCTGACTCTCAGGGCAGGTCTGAGTTTGACCCACTCCCATCACTCAGCACCTGGGGGATTGATGACCATTTCGTAACCTTTTCAGTCCTAAATTCAGTGAAACAGGAAGAAGAATAGGCGCTATAACTCGTATGATTAGTTTGAGGGTTAAATGGGATAAAATGCATGCGCTTCACTCAGCATCTGGCGAATAATAAAGGTTTAATATACGGCACTTGTCGTTTTGAGGCCTGGATCATTCTTGTCGGAGGAGAAGATATTGAAACATGATTTCGTATCAAAGTCTGAGCCCTTTCTAGATTAGGTTTTTCTGGACTAGTAATGCTGAGGCTATCTTAATCCTAGCTAAGGAGAAAATCAAGATTTGGACATCAATCCAAAACGGTGCCCCACCCCACGTGCAAGTCAGGGACGCCCACCCAGAGAGGCTTCTCATCCTGGGCCCCTCTGTGGCAGTGCAGCCCCGACCCCGTCGTTAGATCCCTGTGCTGGAATGTGGGCTGCGTGACTTGGGAGAGTATCACTAACCCACGCGTCTCTACCAGCCTCATTCACTGTTGGTGGTGGCGTCACAGAGAAGACAGGCAGCTGACATCACTGCAACCTCGACGTTAGTGCTGTTGAGAGGGTCTGAGGTACACGCCCCTGTTCTGGGTCCATGCAGAGGCTCCAGCCCACACCTGCCAGGGAGACACAGGCACGGCCGTGCCCTGGGGGTGGCCACGCTGCAGGGTCACAAAGCCCTCACCGCACAAGCCCCTCTGCTCACAGCGGAGCCAGGCTGCACCAGGGCCGGGAAGCATCCACGGGCAGGGCAGGAGCCTCGCATCAGTCAACTGGGCGCCTTCCTGGCTCCGAGGGAACACAGCCCGTGGGTTACTGACACTTCCTGAGCCTCAGGCTCTTATCTGTCACCGGGGGAGCTGGAGGCTGGTACCGGCCTGGGGCGCGGCTCGGACGAGCCTCCACGAAAGAGAGGCTTCCTTTCTGTCATCTCTGTTCTGACTCAGCCGGCAACACGCGTAATCTGGGATCAATTTCCCTGCTGTGGACCCCGCACCTGGAGCATCGAGAGAGGACCGTGGCATGTGCTCACGGATTCGCAGCCGGTGACAATGCCTTTATAATCGGGTCTCTGCCTCTGGCCGTGGCTTGGTGCCTGTGAATCACCTGGGAGGCTTGTAAACCGTGGCTGCTGATTCCGTGGTGGGGCTGAGATCACACACCCTAACGCGCTCCGGTGTGGGCCAGTGTGGCTGGTCCGGACTGTACTGGGCCTGTCCCAGGTCCCTGGTTCCCTCTCTTCATCACGATGGAAACTAACGGGAATCAGGCATCGTAACCGTGGAGCACACAGGTCTCAACAAGTGAGAACACCGAGGAAATAGCCAGAAACACAAGAGGAAGGGACCCAAGACGATGGAGGGAAGCATCCGTGGGGCAGGGCGGAGCGTTCGCTCGAGGCGTTGGGGGCTGTCCCCGTGCCACGTGGTGATGGTGGCGGGTCACCCTCCGGGGCAAGGACAGAGGGACCAGAGCTGGGCGTGATTGAGGGGCAGGAGCCTTTGCCACTGGCGCTGTGTCTCTGCGCGTGTGTGGGAGCAGAAGGGGTTCAGCCAGGGGCACGGTTGAGACGAGGATGAATCTGGGATGGTGTTCAGCCGGGCTCTCACAAGCCTTAGCATCTTTAAGTCACAACAAGCTTGAGTCCGGTATTCTTGCTGCCGTTTTGCAGAGAAGGAATTGAGGCTTAGCTGGGCTGAGGCGTGTATTCAGTTCAGACACCGAGGAGGTGGGAAGGCCATCGCCGAATGGACTCCAGCCTTTCCTCGTCAACCCGCCTCCCGCCAGCACTGGTGCTCTGCAGCCCCACGGAGCCTCAGTCCATCTCCTCAAGTTGCCGTTGGGCACGGCTGCAGCCAACACGCTCACCAGGCCATCCTGCCCAGGAGCCCTGTCTCAGTCACCACGAGGGTCCAGCAAAAGGCGCGGCCTCCATGTAGTAGGTGGCACCACCAGACAAAGGAGCTTATCAGACACAGGACACGGCGTGGACACTGCGTGTGTGATAGACTCACCAGCCCCGGGGGGGAAGAGAACGAGGCCAGGCTCCTGGCCCTTCAGGTGCAGACACAGGGAAGGACCACACTCACACACGGTGGGACAGGGGCAGGGCCTGGGGACCAGGGTCTCCAAGCCCCAGTCGGAGGGGCTGAAGCCAGGAACACGGGAGAGGACAATGGAGAAGTTGGAGGCAGACAGACCTGGCTGGAAGATACTTTCTGCAGATTCCAGGCGGGGAAGCAGAGCTACACGTCCCAGCCGGGATCGGTGGTTCTCAAGTGCGGCCCACGGACCGGCACCTCCGGCATCACGTGGGCTTTGCTCCGCATGACCGACGCAGACCGTATGAAGCTGGACAACCGCTCTTTTGGCACCAGGGGGATGTATTATCCACGGATGCAGACTGTACACATCTCGGATTGCGGAGCTTCAAAGTCTGCCAGGCGTGGTGCTTGGGTTCAGGTCACAGAGGTGAATGAGGCACAAGGAAGCCACCGTTTAGAGGAGAGACGAGTTACGACGACATAACGTGGAGCATTGGAAGTAGGTCGAGAGTACAGAGGGACACAAATCGGAGGAAAAGTCTCCACGGAGGATACGGCCCTCAAGCTGCATCTCTAAGGAGGGAGAGATGAGCTCAGGTGTTTGCAGTGAGGACATTCCAGGGGTGGGATGGGATGGGGTGCCCTGCTGAGCTCAGGGAACCGGGACTGGAGCTCAGCACCGCTGGGGAGATTACGTGGGTACCAGCCATGTGTGAGACAGTCTACTTGCTCCATCACAGTTATCTTTGAGCATGAAAGAACACCATCTCTCTTGTGTTTCCTATAGACATCTCTGAGAGCAATACAGGCCATGATGAAATGTACTTTTCTAACTAGATTACTGTCAGGGTCAATCCAATTCCTCTATAACACGAATGACAAAATGGAGTGTGTGCCAGGGTGTGTGCGTGTGGGTGAGTGCTTTGACAGTCATTACGTATTCTGAACGAAAGGCCCAGAAATTAAGTGGATTATTCTGGAGTGCCGTCATTTGCCAACTGAATTTGGTGACATCTTACAAAACATCTCTTGGGGTCCCTTGAAAGGAGCAGCACATTTAATCTGTGTCTGTAGCACCCTGTTGACCCAGGCTAACACTGAATCTGGGCCTGAGAAGGAACAGAGAGCTTTCTCAGAGCCCAAAAGTTTCGAAACCACCACCTTACCGTGTAATCGGCATTTGTAAGGGTCAGTGAGGCCATGGCAATGAAAATGAGCTGTCATCAATAATTCTCATTAGAATGCGGGATTGCACGTTAGCAAAGTGTGTTTGGAATAATAACCAGCTCGCGGGCATTTCAACATACTCCAAAAATGTAAAGCATCAGGCTGGGAGTATAAAGAAAAATGTTTTAAACTCCTCTCATTAGTTCACTTTGATTTCCGTCTCCATAGAAACCGGATGTTCGGATGCATTAAGATATTTTTGTCTTTGGAGTTTTTGTGTGTCTTGGAATTTGGACACGTGCACAGACAAAAAGCCAGATGCGGCGAACAGGGTGTGAGGCGCCGATGGAAAAGGCTCACGTCGGCGGTGGGATTCAGCTAGAATACGGGGCACAGGTGGTTGCTGTTGAAAGGTTGACTCTGGGGAAATACAAAACCACGAAACTTCCCAACAGCCAGAGCACGGACACTGGCTGGGGAGAGGACGGGGTCTTCTCACGAGCCAGCTGTCAATGCCGGTGACAAGCGTGTAAGCAGAGAGACTCCATGGGAACGTGGCCTTCTGGTTTCCCCAGCGGCCTGGCTCTTCAGAGCACAGTTTCCCCGCTGCCAGCAGCATCCAGCCTGGGCTGAGTGAGGTTTCCTTCCCCTGTAGAATTTTGAGTTTTTAGACCTATACTGAAACCTCTCGTCCTTAAGTGTATTTGAAGGCAAGGGCTTTGCTGGCTGTGAAATGAACCAAACACAGCCATGAGCCTGCGTTGTAGTGGGTGGTAGGGATTTGCTGAGGTGAGTGTTTATTTGAAGGGAAACAGATTTTTCTCAAATAAAATGCCTACACGTTTCTGAGCTGCATCGCAGGGGGTGAAAAGGAAACAGTGAAGCATTTCCAGATACGCGATGTGCCGCTTTTATTTCACGTCTTCCCTAATCTGTGTTCCCATTGGGACTTGAGGCGTTTTCTCTCCTCTGGGTCTAGTTTGGAGTCTGGAGAAGGCAGGGTGGAGGAGCAGTGGGAAGAGACCCGGGGAGTCGGAGGCCGAGTCCTGCTTGGCTCGAGCCCCGAGCACCCTTGGTGCGCGTCCCTTCAGCTGCCCATGGCAGAGGGCACAGGGCCTCTAGACCGTCTAGCCCAGCCCTGCTGTCCAGGGAAGCTGCATCGTCCTCACCGAGCAAAAGCTGCACCAGGACAGCGGGAGCGTCGCTGGCTCCCAGCCTCCCTGGAGCTCCTGGTCCGGCACGTCTGCCCACGCATCGGGTTCAGCGCAGCCATCGCGTCCAGCACTGCAGCCGACCTGGGGCCCAGCATCCTGCAAGGAGGGCTCTGGACAGGCCTTGAGGTGCAGCCTGGTGTGTCCAAGGGCACACATCTCCCCGGATCCTCTGGTCTTCAAGTCAGGAGGGATGCTGCCCAGGGCCTGTCTGAAGCCGGCAGAGTTCCTGGCGGCGACTCCGGGGAGAGCTGTGGTCCCACCTCGCTTCCTGGTCACCAGCCTCGTCAGAGTTGGATGGGTCCTTTGCGTCCTGGGGGGACTGGCTTCAGGGATCTGGAGGCCAGATTGTGGGGGGTGGGGGTGAGGGTGCCCGCAGCGTTGCCGGCTTCAGGCCCAGCACTCGGACGGCCGCCTCCCAACCCCGCAGGGGCAGATGTGCCGCAGAGAGAGAACCAAGGGCATCCCGGTCCACACGGGG
This sequence comes from Monodon monoceros, assembly GCF_005190385.1. Classification (NCBI taxonomy): domain Eukaryota; kingdom Metazoa; phylum Chordata; class Mammalia; order Artiodactyla; family Monodontidae; genus Monodon; species Monodon monoceros. Next base: position 24,226,989 of record NW_021703773.1, read on the forward strand.
CCCCAGCCCATCCATGTCTGTCGCGACTCCAGACTGGGGAAGAGCTGGGATCCAGGTGCGAGTGTGTGGACAGAGCGACCCCCATGGCCCTTGTCCTGCCTCCACGTCACCCGGCTTGGGGGCAAAGGAGGCGTCGGGGCTGCTGCAGTGCCCTGCAGTCCTTCTCCCGAGGCAGAGCTCCTCGCCCTCCTTCTTCCCTGGGCTCTGCTGAGTGGCTGAAGTCCTTTCCTCTTTGACCAGCCCTGCCCCCACTTCTCAGGGCCTCCCCAGGCCTCCCACCCCCTAGAGGCCCAGAAACCCTTTTTTTTTTCTGGGATGAAATTGTCGCCTCCTCCGGGAAGCACTTGACCCACAGCCTAGGCTGAGCCTCGTTGCTAAGTGTGTAGAGCACAGCGTGCCCTCCCTTTAGTAAAGCTCATCTGACGAGTCCTTTCTTGTTCAGCGTAGGCGCCCCGGCCAACCTGAGCGCCAGGACGGCAGTAGCCGGCATGTCCTTGCTTCCCAGCGTGTGGTTCCCGGTGTGGCTGAGACCGTGTGTGCGGTTGGGAGGTTCAGCTGGGGACCTGATGCTGCTTAGGCCCCCACAGCACACCCCACTGGAAAAGATCCAACTCGCCCTGTTGACTTTTAACCCCGCATTAACCCATTGCTTTGATTCTGAGGAACCCCTGCTGCCCGACCTGTAGGTTTTTCCAGTGGTTTCCGTGGGTTCAGCTCCCGCTACCATCTCGCACTGGATTTGGAAGCGACCCCCTCGATGGTTTAGGAGCGAGCTCTTTCCTGAGAACGCTGCAGGTTCTGCAGTATTTTGCAAATACGAAGCTTCCCCTCTCCTTGCGGAAGCCCCGTGTGCGAGGCACACTGCCTACCCTGAGGATGTGTCTCGTGATCGCAGACGGCGTTGCAGGTTAGAAAGAAACATTTCCGTACACCGGCCTCCTCCTCCTTCCAAGCTGCCAATGCTGCGTTTGCTCATTTTGCCCTTTTAAATATGACTGAAATTCTGTCAGTCTCGCTAAATGAATAACACAGTTGTGGGTGTTACAGCAGTGTTTTCAAGACAATCACATAGCTGTTCAAAATTGACGGGTGCCTGTACTGTTGCTTTCAAATAAGGAACTCTTGGGACTGTGAAAATGTAGTCTCAGAAGTGTCCAATTTAATAGTAAAAATTGGTTTTAAAAAATTTTGATGAGAAGGGTTACCTTTCTGCAGCAAACTGAGCTTTTTAATTAAAAAAAAATGTGCTGCCGCCAAAGAAACACAAACTGCACTTATTAAAAAATAAAATGAGACAGATTGTTGATGAGTCATGTAGGATTTATGCTTGATAATCGCCAAACAGCAGTTTCTCTGGAGAACTTCAGCAGGGTCTCCCCGGCGAGCCCAGTGCTTGCAGTCAATCCACGGAGCCCAGGAGCTACGACAGTCTCTGTGCTCCAGCCTGAGCCAGCCTGTCGGAGCTCCAAGCTGCCTCCGCCCCCAGGCCTGCAGACCGCGGCCTTTACAGGACCCACTGTCTTTGTTCCCTCTGAGCCTTGGGAGACTTGGTGAAAGACTCCCATCTCAGTGGAGTGATAGGATTTTTAAGGGCATCCTATCTTCCCGCAGATTAAATATGTCAACTCAGGCATTTTTCTGTATTCTTTTTCATCCCATTTTTTTCACCTTGCTTATTGACATTTTTTAAAGGTCTAAACCCAAAGGATTGTTCTCAAGTTATAGTCCCAATCCATACAAACGGTCCTCAGTTGGCCACCATGGAAGTAGCCGCAGAGAGAAAACCGGGGGTTAGACCCCTTCCTTGTTCCTGTTCTAAGTGCCTTACTGAGTTCTCATGCAGGCCGTGCACACCAGAAGAGAAAAAATGTAATGAGAAATGTATTCCCGCCTGTGAGTCTATACCCCGTCTCCTAGAAACATAGGTTTTATCTCCTTAATTAGTAGCTTTAAGATCCATTTCAAATACTAATAGGACAAGTTGATGGCACCAAATCAAGCCTTCAGTTCTGATAAGACAGATGGATCCTTGCAAGTATAGTTTCAACCAGCTTCATTTTGAGACAGACTGAGATGTGATATTTACTGAAAATCACGTCTTCCTTGCAGGTGCTTCCTCTGCATTTGCGGCTACCAGCCACGTTTCTCTTTTTCTAACGCAAAGTTTAGCTTCCTTGGTGAAGAGCCAGGGACCGCAGCGCTGCCCCCAGCACCTCACCCCTTCCTCCTGAGAGACTTCTCTTATTCCAAGTGTGTCTTCATGAGGGCCAGACAGGACTGCTGTCACAGGCCACACACTCTTGGTCGTTTTCCTCCTTAATACCGTTCTGGAGGGAATGCATGTTTCTACGGCTCGTGAAATTGATGCGGACGAGTGATAAAAGTGACCACTCCTGTCAGCGCGTCTGTTCTCTGGTCTTCACAAGACCTCCGTGTTCTTCCTCCAGTGTGTTTGGAAATATACAGTTTTTTAAAAATTTTCTAGCAGTTTAGTCATTTGGTTGGTTTAGTGTTCTGAATAACTGAGCCTTTTCCCTCAGTCAGGATAAAAACGTACTACCTTTTCTGATTTCAGGTGGAAGTTATTCTAATATGTAGTATTCCTCTCCTTTTAGTCTGTTGAACAAGATGAGATGACGGATACTTCACTGACTTTGACCTTTCGAAATGGCAGATCCTATGGTTTAACCTCATATTTAGACGTGGGGTGTTGGTTGGCATTGTGGATAATGGCTCGGCTTCTGGGAGTTCATGAAACCCTAAAATTTTCTGGAAAATGCTGTGTAGATGTGTCTGTACTTTTTACCAGCCTGAAGCAATCCCCGACTCTCCCATGAATGTCCCCGAACCGTCTTGAGGTAGCCAGGGCTGGACGTGGCAGGTGAATTTCCGGGGAAAGGGTTGTGTCTCAGCTTTAGTGACTCGGCGATGATGGGCGGGCTTGGCCAGAGGACTCGGAGGGTTTGCTCAGCACCCTGAGGTGCAAAGGGCTTTTCCTGTCAGGGAGACTGGGACAGGCCCTGGGACATCCCTGGGTGTCCTGGCCAATCTTCCACTTGCTTCCCAGATGGGAAGGGGCGCCGGGCTGGAGAGGCACCCAGCTGTCCTGATCCATCCACGTGAGGGCTCACAGCTCTCCTCCGAGCCTTGTGATGTCCTCTGGCTGTGTCGAGGGTTGTCGCCGGTCACAAATCCTGTACCTGTTTTGAAGGTTTGATGCCCCTCGTCACGGTCAGCTTTGCATCTGGGGGTCCCTGAAGGGGCTTCATTCTGAGAGGGCGTGTTTGTCGCTGTCGGGGAAACTCGAAGTGAGCTTGGATTCATTTCTTCCTCAGATGAGCTGCATACCATGCATGGCTTATTTGTAAAAACTGATTGATGGGATGAACACATGAAATCCCGGCAGACCTACCCCAGGGACAGAGCCTTGCAGCTTCATTTGGAGCCTCTCTTGGGGCTTTAAGTCCTCTTGTCTCCTTCATGGGGGCAGACAGTGCTGAGAAGGTTTGCTGCCTTCAGACACGTTGGCATTTAATGGAATGAAGTGAGTAACAAGATCCTGTCCTGGTATTGACACAATGACTCTGATAGTAACCAGACAACAGGAAACGTGTATGATGCCACCAGGAACCTCCTACCACGTTCCCTGAAACGGCTCCTAAATTCCGGGCATCTGTCCCCAGTAATTTTTCCTTTGAAACATGGAGTTACATAGGCTTAAGAATTGAGTCTGTCAAGTTAAAGTTATTTTCTATTTAACACCACTCACCCAAACACACCGTAGCTGTTACCCCTGTATGCAAGCAGCCCAGTATTGAACTTGTGTCTTGTAACTAATTGTTTTGATTAGCTGTGAAGGAACAAATATTAATGGAGCTTTTAGTCGTTTTAATTTTTTAAAACTGTTTAAACAAATATTTATCCAGACACTTGCTAGGCCTTTTTCATCTTCCTTCACATTGTCCTAATAACAACTCCTGCAAAGCGAAGTGACGTCCCCAGCTTGGAGTTAGGGGGTCCTCTTCCTGCAACTTCCCCTGCAGACAACGGGGGTCACGTCAAAAGCACCACGACTGACACTCATCCACTCGTGGCTTTCATGCTCTGGTTTTATTTGTAGGAATGCTGGATTTGATTGCTTTCTATAGACAGATAGGGAGATGCCGTAGATAACGCTGGTGCATTTTTCTTTACAGTTTTGGATTTTGGATTAGGGCAGTATTTCCTCAACCTTAAAGAGACAAAATCTCATAATCCACTTTGTGGTACAATCTCTTTAGAGAACTTGAGATGGAATCAAGATTAAAGAATTACTATTAGTTTTTAACTCAGGGAATGTACTTTGTGGATGAAGGCTCCAGTATCCCACGTAGAAACTGTTCATCATCTGTCACCAGTGCATTTTCTTATTCGATATAATTTCCACACAAAAGTCTGAACTGATAGGGATTCAGGAAACACACTCTCTGTGGAACATAAACAACAAGCTAAATTTTGAAATTGGAATTCCCAGGCTAGGTTTCCCACCTCCATAACCAAGGAGTCGGTGAGCTTGGTGAAATGACAGATTCCGGTGAAGGACGAGAAAGAAGGGAGACCAGCTGGGTTCATGTTGAAAAGAACCCAGTTTTCACTGGATTGTTGTTGTATCAGGCAGATATAAATTAATATAATTCCTCTGCTGCTGTAACTCAGCCTTCAGGACTTGGGCTAAACGTCCTGGGTTGCTCGGCAACAGGTACCAGTGGGAGGGTGCGGGAGCCGGGACTGAGCAAGTCCCAGGGCCGGCGAGGGAGATGCATCCGCCGGGCTACTTTCTGAGAAGCATTATCTCCCAGAAACACACCAGGCCCCCAGCCCAGGGCACAGCGCCACGTGATTTATCGGAGCCATTTTACGTTCAAAGGGGTTGATTCCAGAAGAAAATGCTACTTCCCAGCAAATGACTGAAACAAATGCCGCTCCTCCTTGCATCACGTGAGAAATTTTAAGCAACATTAAAAATCATTCGCGCCATTGACTAAAAGAGAGCCCCCGACACGTGCTGGTTCTTCGCTAACGATGACGCCCTAGTGCAGAACCGCTGTGTCGTGTGTCTTGTAAAACATACGTAAGCAACTGAATGAGATACAAACACTTGTGAAGAGAAGTTCTCCAACGTCCTGATGGATGGACTGCGGTCCCGGGAGTCCTTCTGGAGTCCGTGGTGCTGGCTCTCAGTGCAGTCATAGCGAAGGGGTAGTCTCACGGGAGGCTTTTACTTAGTTTATTCGATGCTCATGCCCAGTGACCCACTGGGTGGTGCAGGCGTCACCCCGAGGGGGGAACAAGAACCCCAGATAGCTCTGATCCTGGAACTGGCCCAGCGAGGCACGACACCTGGGAGACCCAAGTCTCAACCCAAGTCCTGCTGGCGTTTCTCAGCAAGCGTCCTTGTAGATCGATTCGCTGACCGGGTTCTGGCCAAGCTGGACAGCCGGCCCCTCCTCCCTGCTCCTGCCCCAGGTCCACATCCCCTGCACCCCTGTGTCCTCCCCCCATGGCCTCCCCACCCTGGTCTCTGCCAGAGAGCCCAGTTCAGCGGCCCCACTTCTGGGACACCCCTCGGGAGCTCCAGACAGAGGGGGGCCTCCGTTTACTGACTTGTTCACAGTCGCCCTGGTGCACCAGTGTGGCCCCCTCCCCAGACCACAGCCCTGTCTCCTCAAAGGGTCAGCAGGCACTGGACTCAGGGCCCACCCTCCCCGGTGTAACGTGACCCCATCTGCAGAGACTAGCGTCACAGGCGCAGGTGCCGGGGCTGGGCGTGGGGGCCACACATCACCCCACAGGAGTTGCCGTCAGTCTCTCTCACTAAGAAATACTTGCTACCAACGCCCTGCACAGCAGGCTCCGGGGCCTGAAGACCTAGCAGGATCCCACCTCATGGAGCTCTGGAGGAAGGTCCTGTGGGTCTAGATCTGTGTCCCTCAGTCCAGCTCCTGCGTGGGAAAGAGCAGTGGCCAGGGGTGGCTACCCGCAGACAGCCAGCAGCGTCCCCTGCACCAGGGGAGATAGGCTACAGCATTCGGCGCTGAGCCGCGTGGTGCGTGGAGAGAACCCCGTCCAAGAAAGAAGGGTGTTTTGCTTCAATTCCTCCCAGGAAGACCCCAGGGGGCTGCCACCCAGCCCTCAGGAGGCCCGTGAGCACCGGCACCTCATGCAGGCAACGGTTGTGAGTTTTGCTTCCCTGTTTCTATCCGAAGATGTTGATCATGGAAAGCAGCCCAGAGAGAAATCCCTGCTACTGAGGCTTTACCTGTCCTGCTGTTGTCAAGGGTTACCTTCCTCAGAAGACCTGTGACTTATTTTTACTAGAGGTTCTCTAGCAACTAAAGGATTCCTTTTGTGCTCTGCCCTTACCCAAGATGATTTTCAATGTCAGAAGCACCGCCTCTGCATTTACCCAGGAATTTGTTATACTAAATTTATGATTTGTTGCCCTAAATAAAATTACCCCCAGCAACAGGCCTCGTTGAAGTGCTTCCACTGCACAAGAGGAAATAACTAACGGAAATCCATCTGTGACCCTCCTCGATCTGATGGTCCACGGTCATTTCCGCAAGAGTTGCACGCAGAGGGAACCCTACGAAACTCAATCGCTGCGGGTCGCTCCAGGCAGAAGTCCTGCCTGGTGGTGGCTATCCGCCTCCTGCTGTTAGCCGATATTTCCGCTGTGACCAGTCCGCTGCGGGGATGCTCAGCCAGACGCTTCCCTTAATCCCAAGGCTGTTTTCCAGCCGCTCTGCACCAGTACAGCCTCATGGACCCCTATGACCAGCAGCCACCCCACTGGGGTTGGAATTCATTCTAAGTGGTGGACGTTGTGACGTCACGGTTGATGAATAGTTTTAATACCACCTCTGTGGAAACACGGTATCTTGTCATGCCTTCCCTTCTTCGAACCTCCGTAGAACAGCTCAGATACGGCCAAATCAGTGGATTGGTGGCAAGCAGAAGCACATATTGGTATTTTATTCTATTTTCTCTTAAATATTTGATGCTTGGCTAAATCCGCAAGCAACAGAATGAAGAGTTTAACAGAATAAAAGTGACAGTGAGTAATGATCCGGCGCCAGCCTGCCGTTCCACGAGCTTTTAGTTCCGAGTTGTGCTTCTCACCTGTGGGTTCAAACTTTAAAGCTGGGGGGATGTGGGAAGATCCAGCTCGCAAGCCTCGGCTTTAAAATCCTTCTGAAGCCTTATTTACACGCACATCTACGGGAGACAACAACGTAATCCTAATAGTGTTCCTATAGCGCATTTGAAGCCGTATTAAAATATAAATCTACTCTTGTGAGGCCAATAAGTCTTTTCCTTTCCTTCTGTGCTTCTAGGGTGTCCCTGACCCACTCTCCTAGGTTCTAATTTTCACAGTTCAGCTGAGCACAGCATGTGTGGTTTTAGCTGAGTCAAGCTAATTTCCGCTGAGACCAGCTTGGATGTTTCGATCACACGCTTCCCCGCGGTTCCTCCCCCCGTGCGAGCGTCAGTGTCAGTGTCATCGGAGTGACACTTCTAAGAAGCCAGTCTCCCCTCAGTGCCTTGCCTTGGGTCAGACCCCACTCCTGCTGCTCTGTGTGCTCCTCCAAATGACTAGCCCGTTCTTGCTAAGTCACACTCTGCTTTGTAATCTCTGCGCTCCATCGGGAGCCCGACTCCCCGGCTGCAGCTGGCTGCCGTCCCGTTCTGCTGCGTCCACACACCGTTCTCCCTCCCCACCTCCTTCCATCGCCATCTGACTCTATTTTACCTTCCCTCGTGGCCCAGCTCGACTGAACTCTCCCCGTTAAGCCTTCACTGTGGGGAATGATGCTCTTTTGTTGAAACTCTGGCTCAGAGAGGCGGCTTTAAAGCCCGAGCTCGGGGGCCACGTCAGTCATCTTTGGAGCGTCTGTCTGATCCGGAGTCGAATTTCTCACAGTTCACCTGCCTGTGGTGAAGACAGACAGCATCCTTCCCATCTGCTCGGAGGAGTTTACTTCCCTGACATTTATTTCCTCATGTTTAAACATACGGGTTATTACGGGTTCACGGACTCAGAGCTGACCAACAATGAGATGATGTGGCCCAGAAGAATTTGAACGGTGGGGAGCTAAAAACGATGCCTGATGGAATGAGAACCCAAACCAAGAGGACAGAGCTGGTTCTGGAAACAGTCATCGGCAGGGAAGAGGGAGTTCTCGCTACCTTTGCTCTCGTGGACAGAGCCAGTGGAGTCTGGCCACTCAGAAAAGCATTTTTCAGGGTGGGAGGCACGGAGGTTTTGTTTTTCTTGAGGGTTTGTTCGTCTCCCTCTGTCCGGGTGGCTTAACCTTGTTCCTCCTTTGTACACAAGGGGTTAACGTGACCTTCGGAAATGGCCCACCTTCCTTTTCCCCCAACTGCCATCTTTTACGATAATCACCGTGTCTTAACCCATCAGTTAAAATCTCCGTGGCCAAAAGAAAAAAAAAAATCTCCGTGGCCATTTGAATTGACCCAAGTTGGTGGCAGCGGGACCACCACCATCGGACAGCTGGAAGAGGCCTGTGAGAAGCGGGTGGATGGTTCCAGCCCTAGTTCCAAGTGGGATCTGCTGGTTATTATTGCAAGTCTGGCTAACCAGGCAGTTGCCTACGCTGTGAAGCACTCAGATTTCAAGAAACGATTTTTGTTAACAGTATCTGAGCTGTCGCTCATAGGACCTTAAATGCTGTTAGTGAAATACCTTCCGTTTCATCCTGTTCGTTTTCTTGCATTTCTCTTACGAAAGAGACTATTTGCTGTCTTTGCTTATTTCTCGTCTTCCTGGACATCAGGTGACTTCTTGTGACCTGTCCCAGGCTACAGGCTGCCGCCCCTTTACTTCGGGGACTTGTGCCCCAGAGGACACTGATGAATGTTGGAGGGTTGTGAGGAAATCGTCCCCGATGCAGGCGAAAAGGGTTGTGTATGGACGTCCCCGTTTTCTCAGAAAGTCCGTCTAAGATTCCCATAAGGTTCTCCTAAGGTTCCCCAAAAGGTTAAGGCTGCAGCTTTAAACCCTCATTTTCCTGGGTGAGCCTGTAGGTGTGCAAAATTTATGGCCACTCTTTCTCCCGAGGTCATCCCGGTTATACTCATCTCTCCATTAGCGTGGTCTCCAGTTAAATTAGGCAGCTCCTTGATGTCGGAGCCATGCAGTGTTGTGTTTGGTAACCCAGGGGGCCTGCCTGGTGGAGGAGCTGTTCTTCCATCTTTGCCCTTCATGAAGACGCATCGTTAGCCGGGTACTAAGAAGAGTTGTGAGGTTGAGGAACAAATCGAAGGTCAGGGTGCAGCGTTAGCCGAATGTGATTCATGTCACAGAAACTCCAAGAAATATTAATTTATTAACACTCCCTAAATAATGCAGAAACAATTAAATCTATCAACCTCATCAGGCCCCATAACACGAAGTGATAGCACCCAGAACCCAAGATGGCCAGCCTGACAGTGTCCCGATGACAGGACGGCCTCCAGTGACCCGGTGACTGCGGGGCTCTGAGTCTAAGAATATGTTCCATTTCAAAACCCTGAAGGCATGTCCTGAACGTCACTCAGCCACCAGGTAATGCAGACGGGAATCGTAAGGGCGCGTCGGATACGAAGCCCATCAGAGTGATCGTTCGCATCTGCGCAGAGCTCTCACCCTGGGCCTTTTCGGGACAGAAATGACCCCTGTCTTGGCTCGAGGAAGCTCTGTCCTGAGAGGTGGGGCCGGGAACACTTCCTGCCCAGGCGCTACACCACTGCGGTGCTGTAGCAGGTGGTGAATCGGAAGTGGGGATCTGAGAATCGGGCCGTCCAGGGGGTGGGGTCCGAGCCTGCTCAACGGGGATCTGCTTCCGAAGTGGGAGGCGGGTGACGTGCAGTTCACTTTCCTCGCGGGTTGAGCCTTGAAAGCAGTAACAGTTTCCTCCTCTGTGTTGTTCTGGCCAGTCGTCGATTTCTGCCTTGCTTATCGCGCGTCTTATACAGAGGGTTCGGCCAGCCCTACGCCGGAGAAAAGTCAGCTTTGCGGTGGTTTTTCCTTGTGCCTCACCCGAAGGTCCAAGCTGGATGTTAGTTTTTTTGGCATCTCTGCTCCAGTTTGCTTTGTAATAAAGTAATAATAGCGGCCAAGAGAATCCGCTGTGGAAACCTTCCTCTGGATGGAAGATTTGGGCGGCATTTATTGTGTAGGATTTATTGTGAGGGCACCTCAGTTGCGTATCTAAACTGCGTTGTGCTGTTTGACTTTTTTTAAATAAAAACCCCAGTCTGTACTCTAAATGTTTTCCAAGTATTAGTCCGTTTAATCCTCACGTGAACCTGGGCGGCAGTATGATTATTCTCTCTGGCGCCCAGAGAGGACCGTGATTTCCCGAGGACCCCCTGCAGCCAGGCATCTAATCTGCACACGGAGTAATAACTGCACTAAATCTGCCCCCTCCGCCTCCGAGCTTTTGATGATTCAAGGAACCCCGTGTGGCCGGTGAGGGTTTTGGAGTCTCCAAAGGTGCGGTTTGGCTTCTGTGGTGTGGCTCTTCAGAGACTGCACATTACTTTGGTGAGGTTTTCCCTGTGTTTTCCTGAAAGAGGAGAGAGCGGGAGGTGGGAGACGGTCCAGGGCCAATTCAGTCTTTGCTTGCTTTTGTTCAGCATCACGTCATCACCAGGCAGCACCCCTGGTGCTAGACGAGCCAGCACGCGCACACGTTTTGCTTTAAAACAACTTAAACCAAGGAAGAGACTTAATTTAAGCAGACACGCAGGCAGACAGCTGATCCTTTGGCAGCCCAGCGGATGGTTTATAAATGATTTGCCAAATAGGAGAGCTGGTGTGAACAAAATAAAAGAAAAACAAAAATGAAAGAGAGCCATCAGCGTGTTCCGAAAGTCTCTGGGTGTGGGTTTCATGTGCTTCCTACATGGTCATCGTGTGAAGCCACGAGCCTGTGAAACCGAGAGATGGCCGACCAGCCATGGCGCCCACCAGCCTGAGCTGGAAAGAGGAAGCACGCTTTTCTTTGCAATGGCACAGCCTTTAACAGAAAAATCTTAGGAGGAAAAGTCAGAGTTAGTTGACAGTTTGTTGGATTTTATTGTCTAAGGCACTAAACTCTTGGAAAAAGAATTTTAAAAACCTCTGATTCCTCGGCCAGCCCAGAAGTTAAACTCATCCTGGGCACCTCTGGTGCTGCCTCCTCTGGGCCCCAGCTGCTGTCCTCCCCAGTGGACCTGGCCACGGTCACCTGGCCACGTCTCCACCATCGTTGAGAATGACCAGCTGAGAGGAGATTCCCGGGACTGGCCCCTGACCTATGACCCTTAGGGCCTCCACCGGATCAAGTCCATCTTCCTCAGGAGGGCAGCACGTGACCACACTCACACGCACAGAGAAGAGAGCCGTCCCTGCCCTGGTGGGATGTCGCCCTAGCATCTGCTTACATGACAGCATGGTGGAAACTGTGGTAGTTTTATCAGATCTTCTGTGCTTCAGAATACGTGGGTCTCAAAGATACTTTTTTTTTTTGCGGTACGCGGGCCTCTCACTGCTGTGGCCTCTCCCGTTGCGGAGCACAGGCTCCGGACGCGCAGGCTCAGCGGCCATGGCTCACGGGCCCAGCCGCTCCGCGGCATGTGGGATCTTCCCGGACCGGGGCACGAACCCACGTCCCCTGCATCGGCAGGCGGACTCTCAACCACTGCGCCACCAGGGAAGCCCCAATGGTGATTCTTTTAAGATGCTAACATGAGTTCCTTAGATCCTTATTGCCCAGAAATACTTGAAAAGAAGGAAAATTCTAGTCCTAGTGGCTTAGACCTACAGTGGAAGGTTCTGTCCCTGGAAATCCCAATGACCCCCGCTGTCCTTCATGGGACGTTAATTCTTTATCATCAGTGATAGTCCAGAACTCCGATCCAGAAACGCAAAGGGGGTTCAAATTGATTCGGAAGCATCAGGGTCCTTCCTGCTCACTCCAGCCAGTGCAGTGAATAGAGACCCCAGGTATAAGCTGGGAGGGCATTTCTCTTCCAAATGGCTGTAGCATCTGATACAAAAACATTCATGTTGTTAGTGCATAAACAGTTATGGGAGCTCCATGAAAAATTAAACTAGACCTAACTGGCCATAAATATATGAGGAACGGGGACAACGATAGATCATTTTATGGTTTCTGAGATGCTTTCACTTCCTCTCAAACTGAGTCATGAGACTGTATCGAAATCTTGCGGCAACGGAACACTGATTTGTCCCCTTAACAATTCACCACACCTTCCACCCTGACTTCCGCGCCCTTTTGTCTCGCTGACATCTGCCCTGCAGAAACTTTGTTTTTGCCACCGTGGCTGCCATGTCGGTAAGGAGGCGTTGTCTTCAATTTCGATGAGAATGAATAAATTGAGGGTGAAAATTATCCATTAACATCAGGCGTTTCCATGGTCTCTTTCACGGAGCCTCAGAGAACTGTGTGGATGCTGAGTTCGCCTTGACAAGTGGTTTCAGAAATGACTTGGAAAATTGGGCTGATTTTAATGCAGCTGCCCTGTTATTTTTCTGTAAGAAAAAAATGTATTTTTGTCTCATCTTTTTCTCTCATCTTGCCAGATAATTATGATAAGCTTTTCCAGTATAATTTAGATCGGGTTGATTAGCCAGGCCCTGCTGTACACTGTAAACACGGTTAATGAGTTGCAGGTTTTCTCTAGTTTTTCCACCTTAGAAATCAGGCAGGACTCACCTGTCATTCACATGCAGAAAGTGTGTTTGGAAGCAGCCATGCGTCTGCCAAGTTCCCGGGAGACCAGTTTAGAATGGACCAGCCATGATGCCCTACGTGGGAAGGAGAAGCAGGAAAGCACAGATTTCAGGAACGTGATCAAGGAGCAAACATTCTCCCGGTGGAGACAGCCAGTTGATGTGGGGGAAGCTGGGTGTCCCGAGCTCAGGGCGTGTGAGCATGGCTGGGGGCGGGCACCGTGCTGGGCCCCCTGGAGACGCACAAGCTCAGCCGCCAGGGCTGGGTGCGGTCTGGCACCCAGCCCCTCTTACAGGTGGAGGACAGGGTGAGCCTCTGAAGGGCTCAGGTGGGTCTCAGAAAACCAATAAGCAGGCAGTGCCTGTCTTCAGGATCTCATGTTCTTCCAGACTCCATCCCTGCCCGGGCCCTCGGTACCAGGCCGTGTACTCCGGCCAGACCTCCCGGTGTGGCTCAGCTTTCACGCTGGAAGGGAAGGGACAGATGAGCAGCGTCCCGCGAGAGCCCTTTGGATTTCCATGGAGAAGTCCAAGGTGAAGGTGTATTAGTGCCAAATATTCCGCTAAGGGTCCTGGGCTCCCCTGGCGTTTGTAAAAGGCAGTGGAGCCCAGGCAGGTGGAAGGAAGTGTGCTCAGGACCAGGTCGGGACTCTCAGCTCAGAGCTGGGTGATGGCCAGTCCCTGTGATTTAGAAAGGACGGCAACACCATCAGGTGGATGGAGTCCATTGTGTTCCCAGCAGCTTTGAGAGTGGTCCTGCCTGGAGAGGGGAAGGTCCTGGGGAGGAGGTTGTCTGCTCTCCGTCCCCAGGCAAGCTGACGCATGCCGTGTCCCCAGGAACAGGGACCCCTGTGCCACTCTCCTCGCGGGCCCCGCACCTCTGATCGGTCCCCGTCAGCCATCGCTTCTGGCTCTTGCAGCTCTGAGCCAGCGAAGCGCTTCCTGCCAAGTGGGGTGAAATTGCCAGGGTTTTTCATAATAGAAAACACCAATTGCTGGAGACAGATTCACTGCCAGTGAACCAGGAGGTTGAGAACCACACACTTGTGTCACAAACACGACATTAAAATGCTGAAATGCATGAGTCCTGCCGCTGCTGATCTCCTGAAGCACCAACAGATGGGAAAGCTGGCGTCTCCACTCCCTGAATGTCTCCAGCTGACCCAGGAGACCAGCCATTTCGGAGATGGAAACGATATGGGCGCGCCACTCCTGGTTGGGTTTCAGGTCAAGGACCACATCATTTGTTAAACCAGACTCGATCTGGAATCCAAGGGCTTTAAAAACGCATTGCTGCCGTGAAACCTTGTACTTATTCGGTTTCCTGCGAGTAAACTTGTTGTGTGATGTATTTCAAAAACAGAAGAGCGATGCCTTGGACGTGACTTGTCGATGCATGATGGTACCCGGGTTCATCTGTCATTTTCTAACAAATGTGATTCACTTTGATTAATATCCAAAGAGGAATAAATGACTAATGGCAGGCCCTGGGGATATAGATCAAAATTCAGTTTTACGGCGAAGGGGCACTGAAAGTGGGTGTTTACAAAGATTCAGGGTCTGAAACAACCGACCACAAATCAAATTTCCAAAGTTTCTTTGTTTTAGAAAGTAAGAATCAGCCTAACGTTTTGGCTAGGAAATATTTTAACGTATAGACGTATATGATGAATTCTGTCCATAATTGAGTTTATTCAAGTTTGTGTAACAGCTGGCATGATACATCTAACTCCGGAGTGAAGGGAGTTAAAAATGTATTTTTAAATTAGGTGCCCTATGGAGTCACACGGATGGCACTCGTCCACGCGAAGACCTGTTCCTGCCCTTCCTTCCTGGGCCCTGCGGTCACTGTTTCATGTAATTTTCCTGCCAGACTGTGGGCCCCTGGAGGGTGTGGGTCCCGTCTCAGAGTCACAGTGCCAGCACTTGGTGTCAGCAGGCAGGTGTGGGGTGGAAGTGAGGGTGGGGGGGGGTTTCAGGGGCTGAGTGTGGGCAAGGTGTGGGACAGCGTCGTTCACACAGCCGGGGGGTGGGGGACAGCCGCCCCTGGACCACTCCCCTCAGATAATCCCTCTCAAGTCCCCTTCCAGGAAGCGCTAGGTCCAGTGAAACAGCAAATGTGAAAATGCTACCTTTTAAATGACGGCTTGGACTTCCCTGGTGGTCCAGTGGTTAGGACAACGCGCTTCCAATGCCGGGAGCCCAGGTTCCATCCCTGGTCGGGGAAGTTCCTCATGCTGTGCGGCACGGCCAAAAACAAATAAATGATATCATTTTTTTCTTTTTTTTTAAATTGAACTATAGTTGATTTACAATGTTGTTTTAGTTTGAGGTGTACAGCAAAGTGATGCAGTTATATATATCTCTGTCTATCTCTATCTATCTATCTATATATCTATATATATTCTTTTTCAGATACTTTTCCATTATGGTTTATTACAGGATGTTGAATATAGTTCCCTGTGCTGTTAAATGATATCTTTTGAAAGGAATTTTAATCACTGTAGGACGAACCCATGATGAAGCAGGTTCAACCACAGAATGCCTTTCGGGGTCCCGTCATGGCCGCAGCGGGGCTGGTGGACGGCCCAGGCCCTCCTTCCCTGCTGTGATCCGCGGGGTGGAACGCCCTGCGTGGTGGTGCCCACAGCAGGCCCTGCCCCTCTGGGCACAGACAGTCCCTGGACGCAGAGGCCGTGTTCAAGAAGGCTGTTGGGGTCCCTTTGCACTTTACTGGGAATGAGTTTAGCACATTTATTTTCTGAGCCCAGATTTTGATGCAGGGAAAGGAGTGTCTTAAAGAGGAACTAGGAAAGGAGAGCACGCACATGAACACCCAAGAAAGACAGTGAAAGTAAAAATGCCGAGGACACATTTTATCCCCGTCACTTTCCCAAAGACGGATCCTAATCCCACGCCCACCTAAGCCTGGAGGGGCCGCAAGGGGCTCTGCAAGTAGAGGAGCGGTTAATGCCCACACGCGGAATAGGAAAGAAGGTGGACTTGGGAACCGGGCCATCCAATTTCAGCAAAGGAGAAAACAGATCTTGGTTTTACTGGAGACTGCTGAACACCAAGTGTTTTTATAATCCCCTTTGTATTTATAAAGGGCACACAGGCCTGTTGAAGAAAATCTGGAAAGCACGAAAAGTTTAAAGAGAAGAATATAAAGCGTGGCATAATCCCTCCAACTGCAGACAGTCGCTCTTGACATCTTGGTAAACGGCCCCCGTCTTTTTTCCAGAGCAGACGAGGATCGTGAAGCACTCAGAGTTTGCATCTCGGCTGTCTCACTCAGCATTACATCGGGAATTTCTAAAATGGCTAAAAGCTCTCTAACATTCCATGCTGTGATTGTTCCGTAATTTATTTAACCATTCTGCTTTAATTGGGTATTTGAAAATCAAGGCTTGCCAATTTTGTTAGAGGGGGGGAAAAATGGAGCGTCACTACTTACCCTCGAGTCACTTGCACAAAATCCAGGAAAAGACACAAAATCACTGGAGCTCTCATTACTCCTGGGTCATCAAAGCCCCTCACGCTCGGGTGGACGTCTCTGGAAGGAGCCAGGAGATGCCGGACATTCATCAAGTGTAGGAAATTAAGATGATACGTCAAACGAAGAATTTAGAGTGTTTAAAAGTTAACATTGTGGCTTTTTATAACGTTAAAATGCTGGAAAACTCCTCTCCAGAAGGTAGGTGATATCACAAAGGAAATGGGAGAGAGTTTTCCAGGCAGAGAATCCCACTCCCTGTCTTGGTGTAAAGTCAGCATCTCCGGAAGGTGCCTGCGGGGAGTAGGGCCGCGCTGGGCCTCCCAGCGGCCAAGGACGGCAGCCACCTGGACCCCACCTGGAGGGAGGGTGGAATGGGGGCCTTGAATACGTCGCTTTTGTTCGTTCTGTGAAGTTGGCTGTTCTCAACCCGGCTGCGCAAGAAAGTCGCCTCTGGAGTGAGGTGAACTGACCCCGGGCCACCCAGAACCTCCGGACCCAGCACCTCCAGGATTGAGGCCAGAGCATCTGCATTCTTCTCAAAGCGCCCAGGGCATCGAGGCAGGATTTAGCAAATAAAGATCCAGGATGACCTGGTAAGTTTGAATTTCAGATACACAACAGATACCGCTTGGGATATACTTCAGTATTATTCTTTGTTTATCTGAAATTCAAATGCCTGGGTGTCCTCTGGCCGCCCTACCCAGGGACTTCTGGTGAAGCAGCGGAAAGCCACCCGTCAGAGATAAAGAAGGTGCCCGGTGTCAGCACGGCTCACTCCCGCCTCCGAGGTGGTCGCCTAACCCAGGGTCTGGCGGCGGCAGCTCAGGCTGCAGAGGACCGCTTTTTCTAAGCTTCGTAAAATGCCCTTTACTCTGTCCTTACAACTGCGTTTCCACCTTAAACGCGGTGGACATATCTCCCAGCAAACTTAGGTGTAAAACCTTATTAAATACAGACGGTAGCGCAGAGGATTTGACACTACATTCGTGTGGAATTTACATTTACAACATATTATATAAAATGTAATTAACGTCACTTTTGAAGTGACGGATGTTCAAGTTTAACAGCAGACAGATACGTTTCATCCTGAAGCTTCCTTCCTTACATAAGAAAGTCTGCTTTTTACTTCAGCATGTTTTCCTCTCGTGTCCAAGTCCGGAGGAATTCAGAGTGAAGGGTGCGCTGCCCTTAGTCGCACGCCAATTCCTGTGGAAGACGATTTTGTGATTTGTTTGAAGGCGTGGTGAGGCCCTCAAAGTTTGCAAACAGGGGACGCCGCTGCCCTGCCTGGGTCCGAGGGGTGTGAACCCTGACACCCGCCATCGGGGCTTCCGCTGTTCCCTCTTGCGACCCCAAGTTTTCCTCTCACCTGAGTGACACTTGACTAGGAGTGGAAATTCTGCAGACTTTCGGGCAGCTTCTTCGGAGACTTGATCTTTGGTCCAAAGTAAAATTATGAGCATTTTTATGTGTTTCAAAGGAAAGCCATTAGCAACGGTCCTGGCGGGGGCTGGATGCAGGCTGCAGGCACAGCTGTGAGGAGGGACGATCGCATTAATCAGTGTCTTTATCCTCGAGGAGCAGAGATGGACCCTTAATTTGAGCAGCTTCAAGTCCTGTCGTTAGGGAAACGGCTGAAATGGGGACTTGAGTGCTTTCTGCAGAGTAAACTTTTAAAGACGGAGAAGAATCTGGAAATTGGGCAAACTGTCAGATCGCCGAACTTTGTGGGTGGCTTCTTCAAGAACTGAATTTGCAGAGTATCTCCTGGGCGCGTCCAGAAGTAGCTGCCGGGTGTCACACCTGGAGATTCGGTCACTCCACCCGTGGTCGTCACCCTGACTCCGTGGCTCCGTGTCCTGTGCCCTTTCTATCCATCGGGAGGAGTTTCCAACCAGTCACACGGTCAGGAGACATTTTCACAAGCAAAATTTTTAACTGAGGAGAGGTCGGAGGTGGAGACTGGGAAATAACACACCACCTGAGAGCTGTGAGTTCAGGGTTATTCGGGGACTTACCGGGGACGATGAGCCGGAGAAAGCCTCCCGGTGGCTCTGAGGACCTGCTCCCCAGAGCTGGGGGAGGTGAGCACATGTGTGATTCAGGTGAAGGGTGCGTGCAACCAAGCACACAGCTGGCCGGAAGGTTCTGCTGGTCACAGGAGCACATGCCTTAGTTAACGGTCTTAGCACTTTTCTGAGTATGGGGAGGTGTGAGAAATTGGCTTCGTAGTATCTCCTGAAAATACCTAACTATGTGAAGGCCTGTTCACGAGTTTTCCTGGAGCACAGAGCACCTCCTTCCTGGTCTCCGCCCTGGACTCCTCTCACGGTGGGTTGAAGGTCAGCAGCTGCGGTGGCTTGTGGCTCAGTCCTTGTAGAGCCCAGTGCGAGTGACCTTCTTTAGTTGGCAGAGGATCTGGGCGGGATCGGAGGTGTGAGTGAACTTGAAGTGAGCGGGTAGACCAGATGGATCAGGTGAAGTGAGGCTGGAAAAAGGCTGAGTGTGTGGAGCCCACGTGGGTTGAGCCAGACCGGTCCCCTGGGCCTGGGGGAAAAGGAACAGGAAAGACATGACTGTCAGAGGGACCGATCCCAAGGGAAGACCCAGAGATGCGGCTGGACTCAGGGTGGGCATGGTGGAGGGTCTTTGGTAACATCAGTCAGACTTTGGAAGCTATAGATTCAGCAGCAAAAGCTTCACATGCGGGGCTTCCCTGGTGGCGCAGTGGTTGGGAGTCTGCCTGCCAATGCGGGGGACACGGGTTCAAGCCCTGGTCTGGGAGGATCCCACATGCCGCGGAGCAACTAGGCCCGTGAGCCACAGCTGCTGAGCCTGCGCGTCCGGAGCCTGTGCTCCGCAACAAGAGAGGCCGCGGCAGTGAGAGGCCCGCGCACCGCGATGAAGAGTGGCCCCTGCTCGCCGCAACTGGAGAAAGCCCTCGCACAGAAACGAAGACCCAACACAGCCAAAAAAAAATGAATAAATTAATTAATTTTTTTAAAAAAACCTGCTATGGACTAAAGCAGCAAAGAAATATGAAAAAAATTGTATAGGTTTGGCAGTAGTCCATGTGGTTTAAAAAAAAAAAAAAAAGCTTCACATGCTACTACCCTCAGCTCAAAAGGTATCAGCCCAGCAACAAAAAGTAGTGAGAGTCACTCACCCCTGTGGCTTCCCTGGGCGGCCGTGTGTCCCGGTGAGAGTCACTCACCCCTGTGGCCTCCCTGGGCAGCCACGTGTCCCAGTGAGAGTCACTCACCCCTGTGGCCTCCCTGGGCGGCCGTGTGTCCTGGCCGCTCTGGGTTCTGCAGAGAAGCTCCGAAGGCTGCAAGAGAAGAAAAGGGAGGCAGACACCCCACCGCATCCCCTTCTTAACCCAATGCTCCTAGACTGCGCCCATAGCATCCTTTCTTATATTTGGAGTTCTGTGTAGGCGTCATTTGAGAAAAAAAAAAAAACAAGGATGTGCTACTGAAAATCTCCATCAGAAATCACGATTCTGCTGGGGACTGTGGGTGAATCACTTCTCTGCTCCAGGCCTGTGGCCCCTGTGTCCACAAGGACAGTGTCTCTGCCCCCTCACTGCCCACAGGGTCACAGTGGGGAAAAACTGATTAAGCTCATAAGTAAAAACACCGTTTGGAGCAAGACATGCTGCCAAGTCCCGGGCACAGTGGACAAAGCGTATCATTTCATTTTCTTGGTGTTTATGAGGTAGTAACGGTATTGTACTCCTTTACACCAAGAAATCCGGTATTTTCTTATGAGCAATTTCCCTTTTCACGTATAAACATTGTTTTTCCTTCTAACGCTTTCTTAATATTGCTTCCAAGTGGGCATGATTCAGAGACAACTTTCCCCCTCAAAAGGTATAATTTGTACTTGTGCTTAAGAGGGTTTAGAAGCCCAAAGACTGGAAGTGTGTGTTCTCCCTGCTCTTTTCTGAGCCTGGCAGTGGGGCGTTCGTGGGTCATGTCTTTAAGAAATGAAGGGTCATGTTGCTGACGCCTCCAAACAGATGTCCCCAGACAGTGGGGTGAAAGAGCCGGAGCTTCCATCAGGACAGGCTCAGCCTCCGGGAATCCGCCCCTAACGTGACGTCAGGGAAGGCACGGAACCTCCCGGGCCTCGACTTCTGCATCCATCAGGACAGAGGGCCCTTCGTGCCATAAGTGCAGAGCGGTCGGTCAGGTCAATGAAGTGAGGTAATGGAGGCCTGAGGATTTGCAAACGTGCACACAAATTATCATACATATCGCTTTTCTTCTCTGCTTCACCAAAATCTGGCCAAATGACCAAAAGCCAGCTGGGAAGCAGACCCAGCAGTGCTGCCTGGTGGTCCCGATGCCAGCCCTCATTTCCCGAGACTGGAAAAGGGGCCGAGTCCTGGATCATACCCAGTGGGAGGATGAGAGGAAGGCGGGGGCGGGGCAGGGGCTGTGTTAGGTGCTCGGCCCCGTCGCTTCCTGAAGGACCCTCTCCGCGAAGCAGGAGACACTCCCACGTCCACGCACGCAGCGCGGTGAGGCCAGATCTCGTTCTGACACGGTGCTGCCAGCACACTTGGCTCTGACCCTCGCTGGGGGGTTCTTTACTCGGGACCCGACTTTGGTCTGCATTGAGGTGGGGCCTTTGCTTCTCGGGACCTCGGATCCCGGCCTCCTTGTCTCCGCGCCCGCTGTGGGCTCTTGTACCCACGGCTCTCGTTTCTGCCCCAGCAGGGCCCCCCGCATACAGTGTCTCTCTTCCCCAGGTGACACGGCCGCCTCTCTGGTCCTCATTGCACAGTGTGGATGCCACAACCACCTGGAACGTGCATGTGAGGTCTGACCGTGAGGACACCCCGAGCTGACCCCGTCCCCCTTGAGGGGGCGTGAACGGTGCGTCCGTGAGAAGAGGCGACAGACACGGGTCGTCCTCTGAGATGATGGCCACGCCCTGGATCGTAGGATTCTCTCGGATAACTTCCTCAGCTCCCGGGTGCAGGGGACGAGGGTGGCGACTGTCTGACGTGTGCAGGCGATTTCAGAGACGGGCCCGCATGGTCCTTCCGTGGTGGTAGCTCAGCTCCACCAGCCGCGTTTGATCCCCCCTCACCTGGATTTCATCTGGGAGAAGTTCGGTGCACACGTGGAATTAGGCGTTGACCCTTTGAAGAAGCACCGTGGCCCAGAACCACAAAAAGACCTGCTTACAATTCACCTAGAGGTGTTATCGAATCGCTAGGTCATGTGTTAGCGACTTGGTAAATAAGACGATTAATCCGTAAGGTGAACTCATCTGGAAGGTATTGTTAGCACCCAGTGTGCAGGGAGGAGGGTCCAGAGCCCTAAGAGCGAAGGGCCGATCCTCTAGTGAAGACCAGAACTCACTAGATGCACTCAGACGTGTCTGTGGATGATTTCCAAACGTTTTCAGTCTGTGGCACGTTTCTATTTTTGCAAAGAAAACATGCTGAAATGTGAACATGGTGTCCAATGCAGGCACTCCTCATTTTACAGCGTGATTAATCTCACATGTGTGATCTGCACGGTGGCTGCCCGACCCCTCCCCAGGCTGTGGTGTGCTCGTGTGGCCGGGGAGGTGTCGCAGTCCCCGGGGGTCGCACGCACAGCCCCGAGCTGCCGGCTCATTGCTCCAGCCGGGCTGCTCCCTGGTCCCGCCACTTGTCTGTGCAGCACTGGCAGGAGAGATGCCTCCTCTCCTTGGTGCAGGCTGGGTCAGAGACTGGAATCGGGAAGAACCCGTGTTGGCACATCTCTGTAAGCCTGGCAGTGGCAGCTTTGGGGACCGAGAGGTATCAGAGGAGGAGACGTGCCCTGCGCCCTACGTGCTTCCTTCGCCGGTCACCTCGGACGTTCTCGTCCCGCTGCGGACACAGGACGTTGGGTGACCGGCCCGCAGACCCCGTCTGTGCATGTGAACAGGACGGTGCCCAGATCAGTGCTCTGGGCTGTGAGTAGGTATCGGGCGGATACACAAAATGTGAGCTGCAAAGACAAAGCTGGTTGGATAAGGCAGGATCACGGCCACTAATGACACCAACACACGCTTTGAACGAGGCTCAAGGGGCTAAGAGGTAAAACCAGAAACAGTAACGTCTAATGCATTTGCCCTTAACCCACATTCCACGTGTTTGACTGAAAGGTTTTCCCCAAGTGTAGCCGCTCCGAGGCCTCACTTTATCTGATCTGAGGAAGGACAAGCGGAGGGGGAATATGCAGCTGGTGGCGTCCACCCTCACAATCCAGGGCTGGCCTGCGCACGGCCTCAGGCGGCGTCCTTGGAGTCTCGTTCTCGGGATAATGAGACTCGCCCTTTTGTGAAGCTGCCGGTTGATTGCGCTGCGCTGGGCTTTGTCTGTTCGTCTGCATCCGCTGGGCGCCTTTGTCAGTTCAGCGCGTGCTCGCGGTTCCACTGTGTGATGTCAGCTGCTCGTTCAGATTCATACTGGTAAAGCTCGTCCCTTTGTTTCTCTGTGTGTGTGTGTGTGTTCAAAGAGAACAAATGGGATCGAAATCGAAGGTTCACTGTTTCGGTTTATTCTCCTAATTCTCTTCTACCCCACCTAACGTAGACGGTCTTCAAGTTAATAATGCTGACCACGTGAACATAGTCTCCGTGGCAACCGTATTTAATTAGCACTGTGCATCCTATTGCATTATGCTTCTAAACAAATGAAACACGGCATCTTGAGTTTCATATTACCCTGTGGTCACCTGACCAGCCAGCTTTGTCATCGATGGCTTATTAGCAGTAAAACAAGACTTCAAACGTGCAAGAAGTACTCTTAGCCATGAAAAACGGGGCACAGCTGAATTATGTGAATGCACTCGAATAAGCTCTCTCTAAAATACCCCAATTCAGACAGACATTTATTAGACATATATACATGTATATTCATGTACATTGTATATATCTTAAAAGCAGGGCCTGGGAGACCCCGTAAGATGAAATCCCACCACAATTTACCTGAGACATGGTAAATTCCACAGCTCCACAGCATCTTTCATGGCCAAACCCCCTACCTTTCTTTCTTTTTTTTTTTTTTACCATCTTTATTGGAGTAGAATTGCTTTACAATGGTGTGTTAGTTTCTGCTGTATAACAAAGTGAATCAGCTATACGTATACATATATCCCCATATCCCCTCCCTCTTGCATCTCCCTCCCCCCCCCCCCCCCCCCCCCCCCCCCCCCCCCCCG
>NW_021703773.1:24250579-24298634 GCF_005190385.1 Monodon monoceros
TATACATATGTTCCCATATCTCTTCCCTCTTGTGTCTCCCTCCCTCCGACCCTCCCTAGCCCACCCCTCTAGGTGGTCACAAAGCACCGAGCTGATCTCCCTGTGCTATCCGGCTGCTTCCCACTAGCTATCTATTTTACATTTGGTAGTGTATATATGTCCATGCCACTCTCTCACTTGTCTCAGCTTACCCTTCCCCGTCCCCGTGTCCTCAAGTCCATTCTCTACGTCTGCATCTTTATTCCTGTCCTGCCCCTAGGTTCTTCAGAACCATTTTTATTTTATTTTTTTAGATTCCATATTTATGTGTTAGCATACAGTATTTGTTTTTCTCTTTCTGACTTACTTCACTCTGTATGACAGACTCTAGGTCCATCCACCTCACTACAAATAACCCTACCTTTCTCTCTTTAACGTCCTGTAAACTTGCTGAAAGTGGAAGGTGCCTATTTGCTGACTTGAAGATGGTGAAAATGTCAGTGGGCTGATCACAATGTCCTAAAACGAAGCCCCCCGCGACTATAACATGGTAACTGTATTTAGGATTGCTAGAATGGATGTCCTACTAGAATATTTGCCCAAAGCTTATTCGCGAATGTTGGAAGCCTGTGTGAACACACGTCTGACTATGTAATTATATTTAGAATGATATTTACGGACCACACACCCAAATGATGGCACATATATGAAGCTTATCTGAAACTCCCTGTCTCTGTATGGAGACCTGCTGTCTGCCCCCGCCCCCCCAACCCCCGCTCTCCGCGCATCGCGGGGCAGACAGTCCCTGGGCAGCAGCATATCTAAGCTGCCTGCCAGCACTCATGGGGCCCAGAGAGGCCGGCAGACCAAGGCGCCTGGTTCGCCGAGCGGAGCCCAGGACGGAAGGCCGCTGCTGTGTCTGTGTCCAGCTCCCCAGGGCCGGCTGGACACAGAGCCCAGGCCTTTTGTCCCTTTGGCTTTGTTGCCTCATCTGGGTAGGGAGGGCCAGAGCGAGATGACCCCTGAGACCTTATACAGCCGCACGACGTGTCCCTCTAAGAATGCCGCGTCTGCTTCTGCACTAATCACAGACCCAGCAATCGAAAATCAATGCCGGTGACCTGTTGTCACAACAGACGGAAATGAGATGTGGACAAAATTGACCTAAGGTTAACGAGTATTAAGATGACAACAGTAACCGCAGGCTTCCAGTTTTGCCAGATGAGGCCTCAGGTAGTACAAGACTTTCCAGACGTCAGAGGAGTCGTGCTCAGGACCGTGTAGGGCTCACAGGGGATTCACCAGCCGGGAAACAATCGTGCGGCCGAGTTTACAGAATCCAGTTCACATGCAGACAAAGTCTACAAAGTCTGCAGGAGACCAAGGAGCAGCTGTGAACACCCTTGCACGGCGACCTAAGTCGGCGCCTCCGTGGGGCAAACGTGCACCTGCGACCGCAGGACTGTTGTCAGAAAAGGTGGTGGTTCCTGGGCTTCGGCCCCAAACGCCAGCCCCGAGCAGTGGCGTAAGCCGGAAAGCGTGGCTCGTGCCTGAGCGTCGCGGGGGCGTGTAGGGGATGCGTTGTGCTTACGCGGGCCACACCAGCAACATACTGAAAAGTGACTTTGTTTCTCTCTTTGCAGAGGAAGAGGGCGGGGACCTGGTCCAGCCGGGCATCAGCTTTCCGGGGCCGGCCAAGGAGGATCTAGGTAGAGTACACACCAGTGCGACACAGAGCAGACGGGCGTTCCGGGCGGGGGCGACGTGCATGTCCGTCACCGGTGACCCTCCCCGCAAAATGTTTTAAGTATACATTCGACTTTAGGGGCTCCTAATGAGAACTAAGTAAGACGCAGTGAAATTTTTTTAAATAGCGGTTTGTAAACGTTATGGGAGATCTAGATGAGAACACAGTTGGCTCCAGATCATCACAGATTAATCATTAAGGCGGTTATTTACATAATTAATATCAGCGAAGCTGCATTAACATAATTGAGACCTGTCCGCACATGTGGAATGACACATCTGTCCTTCCCTCCTTCGTCACGAAACCCTAAGTCAGTCTAAGGGAGGGAAAAGCTTTTGTGTTTGCATTTTTCTCAGGTAACTCTGTTACTTGACATAAAACAGCTGGTTTCTCCAGGCAAGCCCAGCTCCACGTGGCTTGGGTGCTGAGTGCAACTATACGCTTGCTTCCAAGGGAGCTCCGAGTTACTATCACATTCTCTTTTCCCCGGCGCTCGTAGAAATCATGTGGAAATTTTATCTGTATGCTGCCACAGACACAGTGAAGCTGGAGCTGGATCTGGCCATCACCATTTGACAGGGAGTCGGGCTTACATGAAACGGGGCAGATGCTCCTTTAGAAATGGGGAGTGCCGGATAAATTCAGCATCGAACGGCTGAATGAGATCCACATGGAATGTAACTGAGAAAAGACATCCTCTCCGTGGCTCTGGGTTCCTGGCCCTGCACCTAACATGGTTACTCGCCAGCCTCAAAGACTTCCAGCTGCCTTCTCGGCTTCTGATGGCCATCTGCTGTGACCGCGCAGAGGTTGTCTTATGGATCATAAGCTTGATTTCTATTTAAATTCGAGTTTTTCTTAATTGATATCTGATCTTTAGCCAGTGAATCTGTTGCTCATTTGACTGGCTCAAAGAATAATATTGAAAATCACAGGAGTCCTTTTGTGTAAAGCTGCGCTTTCTTTTAAAGGAAATTAGAACCAAAATATTTTGCTTTTCAATGTAAAATTATGAGACCAGGTATAGTCCTAAAAGAATGACAGTATATTATCCACTATGATTGAGTTAGAACTTTATTTCTAACTTGCCAGTCTAACCAGGCCTTTCTCTACTTGGAAATAGGCCAATAAAATTATTTCTCCTCTTTATTTAGAAGGAATACTGGCTATCTCATTGCAATAAGCATGCGTTATGTTTTGTTTCACGCATGAATGGATGAGTCACCTGACTTCCGTTTCATGAGACTTCGACAATAGCTCACCTGCGTTTGTACTGGGTCTAAGATTTTTCAGCATCGCAGTTGTGTCTGTGGCACCAGTTCTTTTCTGTGACAGGCTTTTAGAGGGAGGGGGACCTGCCAAAACATAAGACCTATGCATCCTGAGGCCACGTTTCCACCTCCGTGGCAGCAGGAACCTGAGGCTGACTCAGAGGCTGCCGTCCACCTCTGGACGGTACGTGGCACTCAGGGTGCTGTCTCACCTGGGCTGGCACAGCCCGAGGGCACCGAGGGCCTGGACTTAATCCTTGGGGGGACACCTAGAGGTGCAATTGCTTTGTCCTATGGTAATTCTATTTTAAAAGTTTTTTAGAAGCCACCATAATATTTAGGGACAGAAAGTACTTAGTGAGCCATTCCTACAGTGTGGACATGCGGTGATGGTTGGGGGTTATAATGGGAACAGTCAGATTTTAAAGGACTTGGGAAGAAACTGGCAGAAGGATTTGGTGACGTTGGCTACAAAAGAGTTCTCGAAATGTTGCCCAGTTTCCCACTTGTGGTGGTGAGTGGGCGGCGGTGGGTTCTGATGGGAAGGGAAACCCTACATCAGCTGTCGGGCAAGCCAAGTAGCCAGTGGACCGGCCAGTGGACTTAGCACCGAGGTGCCCCCGCCAGGCGCATTCACACTGGGATCCAGGGGTCTTGAGCAGCCCCTTCGCTGAAACATGAGGGTCAACCTGCCTGTCGTGGGTCCCTGTCACCTGGGGGGCATTTAAATACTGGTCCCTGGTGGGCTTATTGTCTAGAAAAATTCCCTACGTGATTCTAACTCGCACCTCGGGTCTGGGATGCTGATGTAAAGTGTGTGAAAGGATAATTTATAGGAAGGTTTAAAAAAAAAAAAAAGGAAGGAAGGAAGGAGGGTGGGGGAGGAAGGGCGGAGAGAAGGAGAGAAGGAATCAGTTATGTTCCCAGTGTTATTACAATAACTAGTTGGGAGCAAGCACCATAATTTTAGACGTTTTATTTTCCAAACTGGGTTTTCCAGTTTCCTTATCTCTGAATCGAGAGGGTGAAACTGGACAGGTTTTTAACATCTCCTCCGAGTCTCTGATTCTACCGTCCCACATTAAAATTTAAAATGCTTTATAGTCATGTCAATGCTCTTGCAGTGAAATGAGTCATTGTCATTTACAGAGCACTGACGGACGTTTTGCAGCCTGGTAGAGGCTAAAGGCACAAAACAATGCAGGAGCATTTGCCTCTCATCCAGTTCAAAATACCAATCTTTTTTTTTTTTTTTTTTTCCCAATTGGCCTCAGTATCTAAAAACTCCAAGGAAAGGTGAGTGACATTTACTGAAGACCCTAAAATCTTCTTTAGTGACAGACAAGACAAATGAGTAAAGTCATCTTTTTAGAAGTGAGTATCACACCCCATGCCCTTGCCATTAACAATTCCATTTTAGGGCACAGACATTCTCTGAAGCTCATAGGGTGCAATGTATGAAAAGTAATTTTATGATGAGGAAAATGGCCATGGAACAGAGGAAGATAAAGAAGGTTTCTATGAAATTAAGGTCAGTGATAAAAGTGGATTAATACAGCACATTCAAAATGACTACAATGGAAGAGAAAACGCACTTTTTCTAGGAGAAACATTTTGAGAGAAGGCCCTCAGACACACTGAAATTAAATTGCCCTACCAGTAATTTTTGTGACATTGGCTCATTTATAGGAGATGTGATCGCTAATAATGGGTTTTCTTCATTCCCACGAATGTTAAATTTAAGTCAGTTGTAAAGAGTTGGCAATTTATAAGCATTTATGAGGACTGTTCTGTTGAATCAAATTTTGCACTGGCAAGTCAATTGCAAACTGAAATGAAAAAAGGCAGACAAAATGAAACGATCAATTAAAGAACGTTAGGCAGGTATTATGTGAGACGGCACGGAGAAAACGGACACACCATGTAATTCTAAAAATACCTGAATATAAAATAATACCTGCCAATACTTAAAGCCTTCTTCAGGACAGGCTCATGTTGTGAAAATATTTTTATATAAAGGATGTTAGATGGCGTTGTTTGACGTCTGCACACCATCTAACTGCATGAATGTCTCAAAGTAATTATAATACATAACTCATTTGAAAAGAACTCCCCTTTTAGAAATTTATTTTTGTGTCCTTTTATTAACACCCCTACACGTACGTATAGATGTGTAACTCTGTAACTTGAGGGGCACCCACACTTATTTCCTTCAGGGAAATTTCTAGAAGTTTCTAGACATAGTGGACACGGTGCCTTGCCAAGGTTCTGTCTGGACAGTAACAATGTATCTATTTACTGCATCCCTCCCTCCTCCCTCCTCCACAGCGGAGACCCCTCAGGATGTGCAGCCCCCTCCTACCCACCTGCCCCTTGGGGATCCCGACACCCCTCGGGGGACGCTCCTCCCAGCGTGTGACGTCGAGTCCCCGTCACGTGCTGCAGAGGAGGGAAGGTCACATGCCAGCTAATCAAGGGGACAGTCCAAAAGATGTATTTTATTTGACAATTTAATGTTAAAACTTTGTACAAACAAATCAAAATCAGTTTTAAAGCTACTAACACGTGTCTATAGAACTTAGGAGATTGGGATTTTTCATCTAGATTTCTGGAGTGCACTGCCTAGCTTTTATGCTAAATATCAGTGTTTACCTTGCACAGTTTCCAAGCCTGGCTGCTGCCGAATGAATTACGGTACCTTCTCCCATGTTGGTTCCCTTCCTCACACAGTAAATCTTTAGTTGATGCATTCACGCCTCCATCAGTGCATGTGTGGCTTTGTCTTACTACATTTGGGCTACTGTGAAAGAAAAAAAATGCCACAGACTGGGGGCTTATAAACAGCAGACATTTACTTCTCCCAGTTCTGGAGGCTGGAGGTCCGAGATCAGGGTGCTGGCAGATTCGGCGTCTGCTGAGGACCCTCTTCCTGGCTTACAGGCGGCGTCTTCTCCCTGTGTCCTCACGTGGAGGAAGGGCTGGGGGCCCTGTGGGGTCTCTGTTAGAAGGACACTAATCCCATCCTGGGGGCCCCACCCTCATGACCTCTCACCTCCCAAAGGCCCCCCTGACACCATTACTTTGGCGGTTGGGAGTCAACACATGAATTTTGGGGGAACACAGACATTCAGTCTATAGCAGATTTCACTCAAACAACAATTACTGAGCGTTTTCTGCCCTGAAGGATGCGCCCACGTGCATGACCAGCTAGCTCGCTGATGCAGCGGCCTCCACATGCTAAGGAGTTAGAAAAAGCCAAGTGCGTCACCGCTGTGTGTATAAGAGAAAAGGAATTCAGTGCAGTTAGAGAGGCACTGACAGTACTCTCTATACTGTGACCAAAATCAAATTGCTGCAGACTAGGGACCTAGAGAGCCTGGTGAGCAGGGCGGCTTCAGTTGGGGTCCCAGGGATGAGCAGGTTTCCAGACACAGAGGAGCTGTAAGGCCGTTTCTGCTGCCAAACACCTGAGCACCGAGGGGGCCACGCGTCAGGACCCGCACCTTTCCAGGGGGCTGGGGGCGGGCAGGGAGGGCCGCGTGGGCACGGGGTCGCCCCTGAACTCTATTCAACACGTCCATCAGGGCAGCATGTGAACTCAGGACCTTAAGGATGCATTCTGAAAAACCGTGCTCTATGGGCTTCCCTGGTGGCGCAGCGGTTGAGAGTCCGCCTGCCGATGCAGGGGACGCGGGTTCGTGCCCCGGTCCGGGAAGATCCCACGTGCCGCGGAGCGGCTGGGCCCATGAGCCGTGGCCGCTGAGCCTGCGCGTCCGGAGGCTGTGCTCCGCAACGGGAGAGGCCACAGCAGTGAGAGGCCCGTGTACTGCAAAAAAAAAAAGTGCTCTAGTGATGGACCCAGATGCTGGCCTGGGCAGGGCTCCTCCCAGAAGGTGCGGGGTGATGGGGGGCCGTACCAAGGCCCCTCCCGCCAGGGCTTCTGAAAGGTCACAGGGTGACCGCGGGTCTGGAGCGGCGGGACCAGACAAGGTGCCCGGTGTGTAAATACTTGATGATCAGGAGTTAGACACTGTCCCACCCTCTGGCTTCTGCAGATGGAGAGAAACAGGCTCGTATGGAACGTGCGGGGCTATGAGCCCGACCCAGGGCTGCCGGGGATGCATCAGTGATCCCACCAGTGGAATCACCAGGCCCACAGGGAGGGGACAGACAGACCTCGGAGGGAGGAGAAGCTCAGGAGAGGGTGAGGGACTCTCACGGTGAAGCCCACCAGCTGTATCCCATTCAGTCAGCTCCAGACCCGGGTTTCTCAGCCCCAGTCCTGCAAACCTGGAGGCTGCTTTCCATCCAGGAGGCTGCTCTGAGCGTCCCCCAAACCCCAGGCAAACACAACCACACGCGCCCTTGGACAGAGCAACCCTCACAGAGACCTGTGCTTCC
Source organism: Monodon monoceros (assembly GCF_005190385.1). Classification (NCBI taxonomy): domain Eukaryota; kingdom Metazoa; phylum Chordata; class Mammalia; order Artiodactyla; family Monodontidae; genus Monodon; species Monodon monoceros. The sequence goes on from NW_021703773.1 coordinate 24,257,978, forward strand.
AGACCCTCCCCTGAACAGCACGAAAATTGGGGGATTTCAGTAAAAAATAATGCAGAAAACAAAGAGAGACAACTCCCAAGATTACATTTTGGCTTTGAAATCATTTTTTTTTAAACCACAAAGTATCAATACTAATCAAAAAGTAGCTAGATGAATTCATTCTGAGTAAAATAAGCCTTTTTTTTTTGCAAATTGTACATCAAGTTTATTTCCTTCCAGTTAATTGAGATATAATTAACACACACCACTCTATAAGTTGAGGTGTACAGCATAATGATGTGACCTACATACATCGTGAAGTGATGACCCCAATAAGTTTAGTGAACACGCATCATCCCATATAGATACTCTTTCTATTTCTTCTCTTTTGTATTTTTCCTTGTGATGAGAACTTTTAGGATTTACTGTTCACAACGTTCCTGTATAACACACAGCAGTGTTGCTTCTGTTTATCATGTTGTGCATCATATCCCTAGTTCTTAGTCATCTTGTAACTGGGAGCTTGTACCTTCTGACCCCCTCTCTCACCATGCAAAGATACGACATTATTATGGACCGTGTTCGCCACACTGTAGGTGTCACCCCCATGACTCATTTATCTTGTAACTGGCAGTCTGTCCCTTTTAATCTCCCGCACCTATTTCTCTCCTCCCCTCTCCCCTCCCCTCTGACAACCACCTGTTTGTTCTCTGTATCTATAACTCTGTTTCTGTTTTGTTATATTTGTTCATTTGTTTTTTGTTCATTTATTTTTTAGATTCCACATATGTGAGATCATTTAGTAACAGTCTTTCTCTGTCTGACTTATTTTTACTTAGCACGATAACCTTTAGGTCCATTCATGTTGTCACAGATGGCAAGATTTCATTCTTTTTTATGGCTGAGTAATATTCCATTGTATGTGTATATGTATATATATATATATATATATACTACATCTTCTTTATCCATTCTTCTGTTGATGGACACTTACGTTGCTTCCATGTCCTGGCTGTTGTAAATAGTGCCTCAGTGAACGTTGAGGTGCATGTGTCTTTTCAAATTAGTGTTTTCATTTCCTTTGGATAAATACCCAGGAGTAGAATTGCTGGACCATATGGTAGTTCTATTTTTAGTTTTTTAAGGAACCTCCATACTGTTTTCCATAGCGGCTGCACCAATTTACATTCCCACCAGCAGTGCACAAGGGTTCCCTTTTCTCCACACCCTCACCAACACTTATTTCTAGTCTTTTTGATGACGGCCATTCTGACAGGTGTGGGATGATATCTCATTGCGGTTTTAATTTGCATTTTCCTAGTGATTGTCTTGAGCATCTTTTTATGGACCTGTTGATAAAATCGGCATTTCAATATGGGATTATGGCAAAATAGAATCGCATTGGGCTCAGAGCTTGATGACTCAGTGGAGGTTGGACTTGGGTCTAGCGGACAGTGTGTAGATGTCACAAGGGTGCAGTGATGTGAGGTCAGAAAAGGTGCCAGGGACCCGGTGAGGACGCTGGGCTTGTCTAGTGGCCGAGCATAAGGAGACCCCAGCTTCCACGTGCTTCTTTCTGCCAGAGACCCAGCCAGACTCAGGGGGCATCCCCTCAGCCCCACCTCCTGATTCTGCCCAGATGCTCTTACGTCTGCAACACACCTGCTCTCTGGTCCATTCCTGCAGAAATCCGTCTATCTTAAAGGAAGCAAGTATTTCCACACGTGCATTTGTCTTTGTATACACACGCACACCCATGCAAATTGGAGTAATACGGGAAGTCTTCTTTTCGCCTTTCAAAGCCATTCCTCCTGAAATGACACTTCTGCTGCAATCGCGCCTCAAGCCGTCAGCTTCTATGACAAGTAAGCGATGGCCTTTGCGCTGGGTGACATGGTCTTGGGTGGAGGCAGATCCCGACAGGAAGGGAGGAGGGTGACGGATGAGCCATCTAATCAGAGAAGAGACCGTCCCTTGAATGGGCCGTTGGCTGAGTCAGCATGTAATTTTCATTTCGTTTCCTGTCTCTCCTGTTTATATTTCCATGACACTGATTGTAAAACTGTGGGCTGCAACCCATTCGGTGGGGTCGTGAATTCAAGTTACTGGGTCGCTACCAGCGATTTTTTAAATAAAAAAAGAACAGGAAAGTATGGAATGTATAGAGTAGAAAATATCAAAGCACATCACACATAGTAGGGCAAGTATCGCTGAAGGAAACCTCGGGTGTGTGTGTGTGTGTGTGTGTGTGGACTAGGTGCCGATGCACAAGGCATCTCGTGTGTGGGGCACGATGGGCGTGGGCGGGAAACTGCTGGCAGAGTTGCGCCCTGTAGAACCCGGCGGGAGATGAGAGGGATCCCGCCGTGTGACTTGGACAGAAGCACCGAGGCAGCCCCGAAGCCCTCGCATCCACCTAATTCTGCACCTGGGAACCTCACCTCCACCTAATTTTACTGTGCCTTTGATTCCCTGTTTATTACAAGTAAAGCGGAAGCCTTAAGGGGACTTTCCTACCTCCCGGGATTATTAGAATGATTAAACCCAGAAGTATAAGACCTTAGCAAGCCTTATCAGCACTTGGTGCACGGTTAGCTTCCATCATCTGTACTGTCACCCTTGTGACGTCACGACCACTGTGCTGTCACCCGCCCACCTTCACTAATCCAAGCCTGAAAGAGTGAGGGATGCGTAGGCGGAGATCGTATCCCGGAAGATGGGCGCCAGCTCCCGGACGTCTGGTTTCCTCAGTGTTAGTCTAGAACACGATGTCCATGGCTACTAAATTTGTATGCAGGTTGCAAAAGCTGAAAACACGGATTCCAAGACTGCGCTTTGATTCTGAAGGATTCGTGTGCCTGTAAGGGTTCGCCGCTCCAACTGCAGGAGACTCACAGGCACACGTGCGTTCAAACGTGAGTCAGAAGCCATCCGGAGATGCGCTTGTGTTGTCGAGTGGATGCAGCATTAGGTAGAAACGGGGCGGCGTGCTGATCTTTTCGGGCGTTCGAGCCTGTGAAGTCTGGCATCCGGGATATAGGAAATGAACGGTCAGCTGGCAGGGGAGGGAGCAGAATTATCTGACCCAGTGCTGGGCTTCTAGAGGAACTCTGTAGTTGTGAAAAATGAAAGGTAGCAGATGCCCTGGGCTTTTGAGAAATTTTACCAATATTCCATGTTTATGGTTGGCATCAAGAGTGAGATGGCCCTTGGCAATGCAGGGGACCAAGTGGGAGAGGAGCGGGAAGGGGACTTGGGTGTCTCCGAGGACCCCTGCGGCGCTCCCTGCTCCCGCTGGGCACCCAGCCCAGTGAGTTGAACCCCACAGCATCATTGCACCTGTGCGGGGCCTGAAGCCCACAGAGGTCAGCGATTGAACCGGCTCCCTGATGAATCAGCGGCCGCTCTGGCTCTGAGCTAAACCAGGGTGGGAACGTCTTCCTTCCACAAGAAACCAAAATACCCTGTGTCCGGTCCAGTGTATCTACTTTGTTGTATTTGGCACCTGAAATTGAATTGTTATGTGGCTGATAATGAGTTGCACCCGGAATAAACATAGACCAACAGGTGTATGTGAGTGCATGTGTTTATCTGCTTCACCGGTTGGATTCAGGAATTGGATGCGTGTCTGTATGTGCTCCAGCTTCTCGACCAGAAACTGCTCTCCAGGCCATGACTTAATTCAGCAGAAAACCTTTGTTATACACAAGCATCCCCATTTTCACCACAAAATGGAGCTGAAAAGCGTTTCCACAGGTGAGGGCCTTCCTTGGGATGACGGCTGTATAGCCTATGACAATGTGCCACATGGACAAATTTGAACCCCAAAGTCTGTTTAGTAATTTAAAAGAGCAACATTATGCTTCGTCTTAACAAAATGGAGTAAAGAGCGTACATATTTTGTGTCAGGTTTAGCTCTCCCAAATCACAGATTTGATTCAAATAAATGCTAGCTGTAACTAACATTGAACTTGTAACTAACAATGTTGCAGAAGGCTCCTTGCATCAGTGCCCCTTGAACCTGCTCTGTGTCACCCAGGCGGCAGAGTGAAGGCTGGAGGCCCACTCACCCGCACCCCGCAGCTCCCACGCTGCAGCGGGAGAGCCCTGGGTGGAGAGACTGCAGTGGAACTCCATATGCAAATCACAGAAAGCAGACACTTAGTTACATTATAGGACAGGAATATGACCTAATACACACAAATTTTAACTGTAACAACGGCCCTATAGACTAAAAATAACCCAGGAATTGTATTATACTTACCCTGACAATATAATCAAAGTTGTTTATTTCACACAGTTTCCTAAACAGAACATCACTATTCCTGCAAGTTGTCATTAACTTACCAGAGGTTAGGAATGGAGGTTAAAGGGAATTTGCTCTATCCATGGGTGTATGGGAATTTTTCCTTGAGCCTTAATGCATTGATACTTTAGCATCTAGTTTTAGAAAATTACAGCCCCAAACCCTCGCTTTCCCCCACGTGCCTCACCACATACTCTTAAGTGAAGCCAAAACTCACAGCAAACCAAAGTACAAAGCACCCACACTCAGAGTTATTAATAATTAAAAACAAACGACGTAGCGATCGGTCTTGTCAAGCAATCTCCTTGCTGAAAATTCTGCAAACCAGCTGATTGCAAATACCCATGCCCACTAGCTCACTGCCGTGGCCATGAAGGGGAGACCAGGAAGCTCTAGTATCTTTTACTCATTCATCTGAAGACTCATTAGACAAACTGTGTGTATGTTACTAACATTTTCTAAAGAAGGGCCGACATCCAAGTTTCTAATCTGGCTCCCCAGTGACCCTGGCTCTGGCCTGGGAGGTGAGCATGCAGCTATGCTGTTCTAACTGTGCACATTGGCATCTCGGGCGGCGTAGAGGAGGGGACAGGAGCGTCCACATGGCCCCAGGCCCCAGCCTGTGCAGAGTTCTTACAAAGATGCCATCCCTGTGTCCTCCAGCCCGACAGCAATAGGAGGAGGGAGAGAGGAAGAAAGGCATTGTATTGTCACAGGGACATTAGCTGTCACCAACACCAGCCATCTGTGTACGCACCAGCCTCTCGTAACCCAGTGTACACCCACCTCCAAGACACAGGTACAGGCTGGAGACTGACGAGACAGAGTTCCTGAACCCAAAAATGGTGGCAAGACTTCCCAAGCTCACCTGCAGCAAGGCCTGGGAGCTACCGCCTTCCTCAGCAAAAGGTCCTAGTTACACTCCTGTCCTCGAAACTGGAAGGCACACTCTTTAGTAAATAATCGTAGAACCAGGGGAAGTTACAGAACCCATGCCGAGAGGTCAGGGCCCCCGTCTCCCAGTACCCCCCCATGCTCACATCGTGATAAACAGCACAGCATGTAACTCTGCAGAGCTCAGAGGTCCAGCCGGCCAGCATCCCAGTCAAGTGTTTATTGAAACCCCGCTGTGCACAAAATGCTGTTTAGTTGTTGAACCAAAAGATGCAAATAACTCTACATATTCTCTCAAATTATTTGGTTCTTTTAGGCCATGTAGGGGGTTAGATTTGCTTTCACCAAGCACGTTTCTCTCCCTGCAGAGAAGGGCTACTCGGGCATCCTGTGGGCATTGCTGAGCACGCAGCGGGAGACGTGGGGCTGGTGCCGAATTAGACAGTGAGCTGGGAGGAAGTGGAATCGGAGGGGACGCAAGTGTCCATAATTAGTCAGAAATAAGATTCTCTGTCCAGTACAAGATGTCCTCTCCCTGCCTGATTTTAAATTCAACCCTCATTTTTTTGCTTACACCAATCTTCCCAGAAGGCCACGTACATCCTACAAAGTGAGGTTAATTCCGAGCAGCCCAGGGATTTTTAACTTTCATGTACGTGTTTTCTGCTTTTTTTATATATATGAATTTACTTATTTATATTTGGCTGCGTTGGGTCTTCGTTTCTGCACGGGCTTTCTCTAGTTGTGGCGAGCGGGGGCTACTCTTCGTTGTGGTGCGTGGGCTTCTCGTTGTGGAGCATGGGCTCTAGGTTCACGGGCTTCAGTCGTTGTGGCACGTGGGCTCAGTAGTTGTGGCTCGTGGGCTCTAGAGTGCAGGCTCAGTAGTTGTGGCGCACGGGCTTAGTTGCTCCGCGGCATGTAGGATCTTCCCAGACCAGGGCTCGAACCCGTATCCCCTGCATTGGCAGGCGGACTCTCAACCACTGCGCCACCCAGGAAGCCCTGTTTTCTGCTTTCTATTACTTATCGCACAGAATCTGCAAGTGCATTTGAAACTCCATTTTTAAAACTCGAAATGAAATGTTATAAAATTTAGTGTGGTTGCAACTGTATCAAGAGAAAAGTGAAAGCAGTTTATGCTGGGTAGGAGGATGCAACAGGGATTCAGGACAGGAGTGCTCGTGTCTGAGTAAATGGTAGACGTGTGGGTCTGGGGAACCTGGGTGGCCCCTGGGTCTACTCTGAATGGGCCGGTCTGGAGTTCCAGGCTCTGCTTAAAGCACTTCACTTGTAGGACTGGTTTATTTGTCCTTCCCCCCATCCCCGCCGCCACCCCGTGGCTGGTGTGGCCCCCGTCTCATGATACGGGGGTGGGAGAAGGTGCAGCATCCTGGATGTGGGCACTGGCGCTTCAGCCTGGGAATCAGGTGATGGAGAAGAGCTGGGTGAGGGCCCGAGGAGGGACAGGGGCGAGGACCACGCACGGATGACACAGAGTCTGGATCACGTGGGGACGGTGACACATCAGGGTGGGACGAGGGCATCTAGCTGGACACCTAGGGCAGAAGCCGTAGAGAATTATCGTGTGTACGGATGGTGGCTGAACCCACTTTGGGCGTGAAAGTCTGCCTGGCTCAGGTGTCGTCCTTCCATTTCATACGAAGAAGGTCCCAGCATGAGAGACTTGCACGGGTGGCCACCAGGGAGGAGAAGGGAGAGACCAGGTCTCTGTCCCTTCCCCAGAAAGAGACACAGTATGGCGGCCAGTGTGTGCACACACACTCATGTGCACACATACGTGCACATACATATACATGCACACGTATGAGCACATATACACGTGCACACATGCATACATGTGCGTGTATATGCACACATACACATGCACGCACTGACAAGCACACACTACCACGTGCACATACATGCACGGTATGCGTGTACATGCAGACTGCACACACACGCACACAGACACAGGATCACGTTCGCGCACACGCACGTGCCGGGGCCGGGGGAGCGGCTGCTGGTGTGGGGAAGCCGCCGCGCCCGGCGTGCGGAGCAGCGGCAGCTGCGATCGCCGGGGGGCGCTGTGAAGGAAGCCCTCAAGGCCCCGGAGGGGGGTGCACGTCATGTGGGCGCTGAAGGGCACGTGCTGCAGGGGTCGGTGGTGTGTGTTTCACCCTGAGCACAGGGCAGACGCGCGTCTGGAAGTGACAGCGGCCCCTGCAAGCCCCCAGAGGGCCCCTTGCACGTATTTTGTGGGGCCCACGTGTTGTTCTGTAAACCAAGTGAGCAAACAAACAGCAAACGGAAGGGGAGCTTTTCCTTCATCGTCCAGGTTTCTGGTTTCATTAGGGCGAGGGTAAGGGCCGGCACCACCAGAAAGCGTTTCCACGGGCCCGCACGCCCACGGCACCCGCGGGGCCCCAGCACCAGCCTCTGCACTCACCCCCTCCCAGTGCCGCGCAGGTGAGGCCGGGCTGAGCGGGTGGCGGCCAAGGCGGCCACTTGAGGCTGGACCAACCAGCAGCTTGGATAGGCTTCCTGCGCACGGAAGGTGCCGGAGCCATGAAAGTTGTGTCTGGTTTTGTCTCTGGAAGAACTGTGCTTGGGGCCTGGGGGTGGATTCTGGCAGCCACGTGGAGGAAAGGGGGCGGCAGTCTCGGTCCTCTGGGCTTCCACAGCAGGACACTGTCGGCCGGGCCTCTTAGACGACTGACATTTGCTTCTCCCAGTTCTGGAGGCTGGACCTCCCAGGTCAGGGTGCTCGCAGAGTTGGTGTCTGCTGACGCCTCTCCTGGTTCACAGACGGCGTCTTCGTGCTGTGTCCTCACATGGGGGAAGGGCTAGGGGCTCTCGGGGGTCCCTTTTATCAGGGCTCTGATCCCATTTGTAAGGCCTCCACCCTCAGGACCACATCAGCCCCCAAAGCCTCCGCCTCCTGACCAGGCAGAAGCCGGACATCTGTGGGATCCTGGGGCCTATTTGGACCAGTCAGACCTGCAGCGATGGGAGAAAGACAGGACCCGCAGGGTGAGCACAGAGGCCACAGTAGAGGGGCCCACACCCCGTCCCCTACCCCCGGTGTACACGCCCCCTTTCTCCCCTACTTCCACACCCGTCCCCACTGCATTTCTCCCCACCGTGTACATGACTGACAGCACTGCCTGGGCCACCTCCAGGAAAGGAAAAGAGTCGCTCCTCTTAGCAAAGTACTAAGGAGAGCTTCTCTGCGTAAACGTCCTGGTGGGGGACCCTCCATCCCGAGGCAGCCGCGCCTGCTAGAAGAAGGGATGCACCGTCTCTGGACATGACCGTCCTCGTCGGGACGGGAGGTGGCCTTTGCAAGCCTCTCTTTGCTGTCACGCTTGGATTGTTGGTTCCATGAAAACCCGAGAAGTCAGTACCCACGTACTCGTTGCATCAGGAGCCACAAATCCGTGTTTCTTTTTCAAAAACAAGGCCTCACGTTGTAATACGGCCCCGGGTAGTGATGGAATATGGGTGGGGAATTAGGGGGCTTTGCCCCAAGTAAGCGTCCGGGGGCGTGGGCGTCGCAACTAGGCAATTGCCATGAAGGAACGCCCGGGGTCACGGTGACTCCGTAACTGAATTCCACTCAAGGCAGATCTGCAGACTGTTTTGTTGAAATGACATCAGTAGAAACATTTAGGAGTGATTAAAACTGATGGCCCCGCTCGATTACAGACTCTGGTGTGTGTCAGACGGTGCTGACTGGGAGCCGCCCACAGATCCGTCCAGAACACGGAGCGTTCCCTTCCCCGGTTGGGTGACTTGTCCACGGGACTCAGGCACAAAATCGAGTTTGTTGCTGCCCTGCCCCAGCTGGACTGGCTGCTGCACCCAAATTGCATTCCGGGCGTAATGAGATCTGTCTGCTCCATCCTCGTTTACCGGGACGGAGCCTATTAGCTATTGTGGGGTTTTGTTTGCTTTGTCTTCAAACTGTCTAATCTCTGGCTGTGGCAGACCAAGTCGAAATGAAAAACGAACTTTTAAATGCACATTATAAAGGGAAAAAGCAAATACATACTACATGTCTGGGTGGTGTGGACGTAAGGTATGTGGAATAGAGCTCGCGGACAATTACATAACATTGGAGCTCACGGCAAAGCTATTGTGAGGATCCAGTTTTCCAATAAAGAAATTGAGTCTCAGAATCAAGTTACTTGTCAAACCGCTGATCAGCTAGGAAATGACCTCAACATGGTTTGGGCCCAGGTCTCCTGGCAGCTTTAGTGTTTCTGGAGGGTGTGGAGTCAGATAAAAATTTTTATTTCTCCTTTTGCTATTTACTGTGGATTTAAGTAAGTTATGGTGAATCTTTGAGCTTTACCTTTCTTAGTTTCCAAACACTGTGATAGTAATATGTAAATTCTGTAGGGTTCTGAGAATCAAGCTTGGCCAAGGTGAGATATTTCTATTCTAGTCACCTTCTTCGGCCACTGAAAAAATCACCTGTATTAATTATGTTTTAATCCTATGTATGTACATACACATGCACACACACACGTTAAGTATATGTCTGTGCATATATGTTTCACAGTGCTGGCTGATCCCTAAATACTTTGTAAAATGAATTCTTGCACCAGGGCCCGTGGTCTTCCCACTGCTTTCCTGGCCAGGCATGGTGGAGGTCACTCAGGCAGAGCTGGGGAGGGGCTGAACTGGACTTGAGATCCAGACCCCGGGGTTCTGACCCATCCCCACCTCGCCCTGCCTGTGACATGCGTGTTCTAAGTCGTGGTTTCGTTCTGTGGCGGGACGATGAGTCACCCTGGGGCGTCTCCACCTGCTCATGCTGGGTCTGATGGAAGGAAGGGGGCTTCTGCACAGCCAGCACCATCCTGGGCCCCAGGCCGTGCATGGTGCAGGACCCCCTGTGCCCAGTGCAGCCGCCGGCATCCTCAGGGGACAGGAGAAGAGAGCCTAGTTAGAAGGACTCACCGCAGCTGTGAAGACGGAGGAGGCCCAGCCCACGTGGGGCGGGGGGGGGGGCCTTAGAGCTGGAGAAGGCGAGAAGCCGGTTCCCCGAGGAGCCCCCTGCCCCCCGCCCCCGCCCCGGGAGGACCCAGCCCTGCTGTTGTCTGGACTTCCGCCCACTGGAATCTAGTTCAGATTTCTGAGCCAGGCAATCTAAGATAAACATGTGTTGTCGCTTGGGAGGTTCTGTTTTGTTCGTTTTCAATTCATAGACTTTATTATTTTGAGCAGTTTTAAGTGTAGAGAAAAGTTGAGCAGAAAATACAGAGTTCCCATATATCAACCCCCCCCAGTTTCCCCTCTTATCAAGTCTTGCATTAATGTGGTACATGAGCCAGTATGGTTCCATTATTATTATTACAGATTATTAACTATAATTATTAACTACAGTCCATGGTTTACATTAGGGCTCACCCTTGGCGTTGTACATTTTGTAGGTTTGTGAAATGTACAATGTCATGTATCCACAATTACAGTATCATAGAGTAATTTCACTGCCCTGAAAACCCTCTGTGCTCTACCTGGTCATCTCTCCTCCCAAACCTAAAACCCTAACAAGCCCTGATCCTGATACTGTCTCCATAGTTTTGCCTTTGCCAAAATGTCATATAATAGTGATCATACAGGGTGTATCTTTTTCACACTGACTTCTTTCACTTAAGAATATGCATTTATGTTTCCTGCATGTCTTTTCATGGCTTGATAGCTCATTTCTTTTTATCACTGAATGATATTCCATTGTCTGGATGGCCTGTGGTTTGTTTATCCATCAACCTACTGAAGGACATCTTGGATGCTTCCGAGTTTGGGGAATTATGAATAAGTCTCTAACTGTAAGTAAGTCTACCCTATCAGCTGTTTCGTTCATGGATGATGTTTCTGGTAAAAACTCATTGTCTAACCCAAGGTCGCCTAGATTATCTCCTATGTTCTCTTATCTTCTAGGAGTTTTATAGTTTTGCATTGAACATTTAGGTCTACAATCTATTTTGAGTTAATGTTTGTGAAAGGTCTGTATCCAGATTGGTTTTTTCTTTTTGCATGTGAATATCTAGTTATTCCAGCACCATTTGTTTTCTTGTTTTGGGGGGGTTTTTTGGCCGCGCCATGTGGCATGCAGGATCTTGGTTCCCTGACCAGGGATCGAACCCTCACCCCCTGCATTGGAAGCATGGAGTCTTAACCACTGGACCTCCAGGGAAGTCCCCCAGCACCATTTGTTTAAAAAAAAAAAAAAAACCTATTCTTTCTCCATTGAATTTCCCATTCTCCTTTGTCAGAGATCAATGACTATATTTGTGTGGGTCTATTTCTGGGCTCTCTGTTCTGTTCCATTGATCTGTTCGTCTGTTCTTTCACCAACACTATACCGTCTTGATAACTGTAGCTTGGTAGTGAGTATTGAAGTCAGGCAGCCAGTCCTCTGACTTTTCTGCCTCTCCTTATAAACCTTATAATTGGTGGTGGGTCATTATCCACAAAATAACCTGATGGGATTTTGACTGGGATTGCATTGAGTCTATAGACCAAATAGTGAAGAATTGATATCATGGCAATATTGAGTCTTCCAGTATACATGGAATATCTCTTCATTTATTTAGATCTTGATTTCTTTCATCAGCATTTTGTAGTTTTCCTCATATAGATCTTGTATATATTGTATTAGATTTGTGCTGCATTATTTCATTTTTTGTTGCCAGTATAAATGGTTTTGTGTTTTTAATTTCAAAATCCTATTGCTCATTGCTGGTATATAAGAAAGCAGTTAACTTATGAATATTAATCTTGTATCCTGCAACCCTGCTATAGTCACTTATTATTTCTAGGTATTTTTTAATTGATTCTTTGGGATTTTCTACATGGAAAATCATGTCATTTGCAAACAACAATGATTTTATTTCTTCCTTCCCAATCTGTATACTTCTTATTTCCTTTTGTTGTCTCGTTACATTAGCTGAGACTTCCAGTGTGATGTCGAGTAGGTGGTGAGAGGGGTTGTCATCCTTACCTGTTCCTGATCTTAGCTGGAAAATGTCTAGCTCCTCACCACCAAGTATGCTATTAACTGTAGGTTTTTGGTCAATGTTCTTTATCAAGTTGAAAAAGTTCCCTTGTATTCCTAGTTCACTGAGAGTTTTTATCGTTAAGTGGGTGTTGGATTTTGTCAAATGTTTTGTTTGCATCTATCAGTATGATCGTGTGATTTTTTTTCTTCTTTAGCCTGTTGATGTGTGGGTTATATAATTGATTTGTTATTGAAGTATAGTTGGTTTACAATATTGTGTTAGTTTTGAGTATACAGCAAAGTGATTCAGATAGATAGGTAGGTAGATAGACCGATAGACAGATAGACAGGTAGCTAATATATTCTTTTTCAGATTCTTTTCCATTATAGGTCATTAAAAGATATTGAATATAGTCCCCTGTGCTATACAGTAAATCCTTGTTGCTTATTTATTTTATATATAGTAGTGTGTATCTGTTAATCCCATACTCCTAGTTTATCCCTCCCCGACCCCTTTCCCCTTTGGTAACCATAAACTTGTTTTCTATGTCTATGGTCTGTTTCTGTTTTGTAAATTAGTTCATTTGTGTCACTTTTTTTAGATTCCACATATAAGTGAGATCATATGATATTAGTCTTCCTCTGTCTGGCTTACTTCACTTAGTATGATAATCTCCAAGTTCATCCATGTTGCTATAAATGGCATTATTTCATTCTTTTTATGGCTGAGTAATATTCCATTGTATATATGTGCCACAACTTCTTTATCCATTTATCTGTTGGTGGACATCTAGGTTGTCTTGGCTATTGTAAATGGTGCTGCTATGAACACTGGGGTGCATGTATCTTTTTGAATTATAGTTTTGTCTGGATATATGCCCTGGAGTGGGATTGCTGGATCATGTGGTAACTCTATATTTAGTTTTTTAAGGAACCTCCATACTGTTCTCCATAGTGGCTGCACTAACATACATTCCCACCAACAGTGCAGGAGGGTTTCTTTTTCTCCACACCCTCTCCAGCAACTATTATTTGCAGACTTCTTAATGATGGCCATTCTGACCAGTGTGAGGTGACACTTCATTGTAGTTTTGATTTGCACTTCTCTAATAATTTGCAACGTTGCGCATCTTTTCATGTGTCTGTTGGCCATCTGTATATCTTCTTTGGAGAAATACCTATTTAGGTCTTCTGCCCATTTTTTGATTGGGTTATTTAGTTTTTGATATTGAGTTGTATGAGCTGTTTGTATATTTTGGAGATTAATCCCTTGTCAGTCGCATTATTTGCAAATGTCTTCTCCCGTTCTGTAGGTTGTCTTTTCATTTTGTTTATGGTTTCCTTTGCTGTGCAAAAGCTATAAATTGATTAGGTCCCATTTGTTTATTTTTTGCTTTTATTTCTTTTGCCTTGGTAGACTGATCTAAGAAAACATTGGTACGATTTATGTCACAGAATGTTTTACCTATGTTCTCTTCTAGGAGTTTTTTGGTATCATGTCTTATATTTAATTCTTTAAGCCACTTTTTTATCTTTGTATGTGGTATGAGGGTGTGTCCTAACGGCATTGGTTTACATGTGGCTGTCCAGCTTTCCCAACACCACTTGCTGAAGAGACTGTCTTTTCTCCATTGGACATTCTTGCTTCCTTTGTTGAAGATTCATTGACTGTAGGTGTATGGGTTTATTTCTGGGCTCTGTATTCTGTTCTGTTGATCTATTTGTCTGTTCTTGTGCCAATATCACACTGTTTGGATTGCTGTAGTTTTGTAGTATTGTCTGAAGTCTGGGAGGGTTACGCCTCCTGCTTTGTTCTTTTTTCCTCAGGATTGCTTTGGCAATTCTGGGTCTTCTGTGATTCCATGTAAAACTTAGGATTATTTTTTCTAGTTCTGTGAAAAATGTCATGGGTAATTTGATAGAGATCTCATGAAATCTGTAGAGTGCTTTGGGTAATATGGCCATTTTAACAATATTAATTCTTCCAGTCCAACAGCATGGGATAGCTTTCCATTTCTTTGAATCATCCTCAATTTCCTTTATCAATGTTTCATAGTTCTCAGCATATAAGTGTTTCACTTCCTTGGTTAGGTTTATTCCTAGGTGTTTTTTAATGGGATTCTTTTTTCACTTTCTCTTTCTGATTATTTCATTGTTAGTGTAAAGAAATGCAACAGATTTCTGTATGTGAATCTTGTATGCTGCTACCTTGCTGAATTCATTTATTAGTTCTAATAGTTTGGGGTTTTTTTAACTCTTATTTATTTATTTATTTGGCTGTGTTGGGTCTTCGTTGCTGCACGCGGGTTTTCTCTAGTTGTGGCGAGCAGGGGCTACTCTTTGTAGCAGTGCACGGGCTCCTCACTGCGGTGGCTTCTCTTGTTGCAGAGCACACGCTCTAGGCATGCGGGCTTCCATAGTTGTGGCTCACAGGCTCTAGAGCGCAGGCTCAGTAGTTGTGGCACATGGGCTTAGTTGCTCCACGGCATTTGGGATTTTCCCGGACCAGGGCTCGAACCCGTGTGTCCTGTATTGGCAGGCGGATTCTCAACCACTGCGCCACCAGGGAAGTCCCAGTTCTAATAGTTTTTGCGTGGAGTCTTTAGGGTTCTCTATATAGAGTATCAAGTCTTCTGCATATAATGACAGTTTTACCTCTTCCCTTCTGATGTGGATACCTTTTATTTCTTTCTCTTGTTTGATTGCTGGGCTAGGGCTTCCAATACTATGTTGAATAGATTTTTCTTCTTTAGCCTGTTGATGTGTGGATTACATAATTGATCTTAAAATTTTGAATCAACTTTGCATTCCAAGAGGGAATCAATCCCGCTTGGTCATGATGTATATAAATGTTTTGACACACTGTTGGATTTGATTTGCTAATAGTCTGTTGATCTGTGTTCATGAGAGATATTGGTCTATAGATTCCCTTTACTGTCATATCTTTGTCTGATTTTGATATTAAGGTGATGCTGGGCTAATAGAATGAGTAAGGAAATATACCGTCTGATTCTGTTTTTTTGGATGAGACTGTAGAGAATTGATATATTGATAATTTCTCCCTTAAATATTTGGTAGAATTTGCCATTCAACCCATCTGAGGTTAGTGCTTTCTCGTTTGTATTTGTAAAAACCAACTAAATCCTCACTGGAACGTGTCAGCGTATAAACCAGCAAACAAACAGGAGGTCGGTTTTCTAAGATCACCGGAAACATCCTTGTGCAGAGGTGACCTCATCTTCTGAGATTGCTCCTTCTGCAGAAGACTGTACGCATGCTTCCCTGGCTGGGAGGTATAAAGATTCTCATGGCTTCTAAGATTTTGCCTCATTTATTTCCCAGAAGGTCATACTAATTTATAAACACCCTCCCGTAGTGAAGGATTCACGCTTTGCCACTTTCTGGCCACAACAGCTTGTTTTAATTATTAACATACCTATTTGATTCGTAGCAATGTGCAGATTTATTTTGACTTCAATTTTATTTTTTACATGAGTAGAAAGGAGGGGCTGGTTTGTAGACACACCTCTCTCTCTGACTTGTAACACAGTAAAAGAAGGTTCAGTTCTATTCAGAGGTTTTGAAAATGGATCTTTGTAGGAGGGAGAAGTATGGTCAAACAGAACAGGAAACGTCAGCACCACACCTGCTGCAGGTGGGCCCCGCGCACCTGCCTCTGTACTTCTCCCTCCTCTTCCCACATGTAAACTATTTCCAGATGCGTCATTCGCATGCATAGGGCTGATCTAAATGTTCTCCAGTGAGACATTCTCCCCAAAGAAATGTTCCCTATTAATGAAGCTTCAGTCGTAGTCATTGATACTGGGGGAAAATGAGCTAATGGCGTAAATCCATATTGGTGTTGCTTCCTTTATCATTTGATTTAGCAAAAGAGCCCTCTGCTGCTGGAAATTGCCAGGCACCGCTGGCGCTAAATGAATCCTGTCTTGACTCCTTTCCGGTGGAGAGCATGGATTTTAAATTAAAATGTTTACACCAGGGATTGTATTATGAGTTTCCATCATCTAAAATCTTAAAATGAAGTTCATTTTCATAAAGCTTCAAGTTTATAAATTGAGACATTTAAGGTAATCATCACTACCTTAAAATTTACTATGAATTCCTATTTCAAAATTGCTTATGAAGTAATTGTCAAAAATCAAATATTTTAAAACAAGCATTCTTTTACTGGATATATACGTTGGGAATTGGCAACAGACATTGCTGACAGCTTATAAATTTTTGTCAAGGCAGAAGTATAAGATAATCATGAAAAACTATGTAAAAGGAGAGAGAGAGATTGATTTAAATTAAGGAGACTGATTTGTATCAAAGGAACTCAGGGAGAAAGAGAATTGGAAAACAGTTATAATTTTGTGAAGCTACACGCATATTTCACAAGGCAAATTTCCTAATAAAGAGTCAGAAATGACTTTGGGCCTCATGAGTAATGGGTTTGGGTTTACAACTGATAGCAATTTTCTTCTGTGCTTTGGAAGCCATTGTTTTTGAGTGCAGAATAAAGATCTGTTTAAAAGCTATTTTTTGGGCTTCCCTAGTGGCACAGTGGTTGAGAGTCTGCCTGCCGATGCAGGGGACACGGGTTCGTGCCCCGGTCCGGGAAGATCCCACATGCCGCGGAGCGGCTGGGCCCGTGAGCCATGGCCGCTGAGCCTGCACGTCCGGAGCCTGTGCTCTGCAACGGGAGAGGCCACAGCAGTGAGAGGCCCACGTACCGCAAAAAAAAAAAAAAAGCTATTTATTTAGCCCATAAATAAGAAGTCATTTGGTAATTAAGTATAATTAAGTTGCCAACGTGCTCACCATAAATGCTTAATCAAAAATATAAGAAAATTCTGAAAAGTAGCTGAAGAGTTCGGCACCTGAGTTTAGAATCACAAAACTCCACATGTTGACATTGTCCTTTCAAAAGACATCTAGGTGCAACTTTTCTTTTAAAGTAGAACTTTGATCTGTGTGGAGTTAATGGGGGTAAAAAAGAAAGCTACTTGCATGTCTTACAAATTATTGATTGAAACTGCCGATCTAAGAGCCAAGTTAAATCACTAGGGTGTGTGTGTGCGTGAAATCAACACTGCAGGATACACTATGGAACAAATTACAGGAGTTAATAAAATCCTAAATATTAGCTGAGACTGTGGTTTGAATGGGTGAAATCCTCCTTTGGTCAGTTAGGTTTGCAAGTTGGCAGTTTGCTTCCATTTGCCTGAGGTGCAGTTTTCGTCCCCCAAGTGTCCCCTTATGAAGCTCTTTCTGCTGCCAGGAACAGATGCCTCAGGTCAGTTTGCTGCAGGGGTCACGAGGGTTCAAGGAGACAGGACCCTGTCAGCATGTACCCAGCTGCTGCTTGCAGGGGACCAGAGCATCCTTCCAGATGGAGTGGCCGTGCAGATGGGGTCACTGCTGCTCTGGGCATCGTGCCCTCGGACCTGGGCATCCCACACAGCCTCTGAGATGTCCCCCTGCTTTGCTGCTACGGCACTGACAAGCTCTCTCTCCAAATGTCTGGATTTCAAATCCCTGAGAAAGAAGGTGTGATTTATTCTCTCCATCATCAATGCACCCGCAATGTGCTGGCTTGGCCTCACGCCACGATGGAACAGGAACCTCCCTCAATCCCTCATCCCCTGAAGGATGGCCGGGAAGCAGGGTTTATGGAAGGTCGTGTGACATGTGGGCAGGTCATGAGTGGTCAGGCAGCTGTGCCTTGGGGCAGCACACTGACCTCTTGTCCACATGTGCATAGTTGGAAGAATAGGCAGTGGATTTGGTTTTACTAAAAATAGTGAATTGGGGTTGCACTGTTCCTTGACGTGCTTGTACAGACGGCCGTTTTTATCCACCTGAACAAGGTGGCCACAGGGCTGCAGGAAGAGGTGTTTCTGAGAATCTCTCGCAGCCCCCCTGGGTGCACCACGCTTGAGCACCCACAGTCCAGACGCCTGCAAAGTGTGGGCGGCAGCGCACGCCAGCTCTGTCCCCGTCCCCAGGGCCCCGAGCTTAGACTGTGAGTACACCGGGCTTGGCTGGGAGGTGAGCCATTTCTCCAGGAGGTGGAGAAGCCAGAAGAGAAGCAGGCTGTAGACAACACACGTGCTGTCCCGCAGTGGCTAGACCTGAGAAGGCTGGTGTCCCTGCCGGGATGCAACAGGGGTGACAGGGGGCAGCTTCGGCCCCCATTCAGTTCATCCATCTACGGGATTAAACCTTTTGCAAGCGTCAGCTCAGAGGAGCAGGAAAAAGCAGCGTGGGGTCCCCAGCACCTGGAGCAGGCGAGGGACCAGTGAGCGCTGTCCTGGATGAAGCTGCGGGCAGGCGGAAGGAGGACAGCTGAAGTCAGGGCACTGGGGGTCTAGCGGGAACTTGGACCCCTGAGCCGTTTGACCCTGGGAAATCGCGTTCTTAGAGCAGTGGTTTTGTCACGTGTCAGCTGTGGATGATGACCCCCTGACCCTTCTTCGCCGGCCCAGGTCCCTCTCACCCAACTCCCCGCCGTCTGCAC
The DNA here is from genome assembly GCF_005190385.1 of Monodon monoceros. Lineage (NCBI taxonomy): Eukaryota > Metazoa > Chordata > Mammalia > Artiodactyla > Monodontidae > Monodon > Monodon monoceros. The sequence goes on from NW_021703773.1 coordinate 24,276,686, forward strand.
GTGCCTCTCTCCGTCACAGAGGTTTCTGTTTGCTCACATGCTCGTTCCTCTACTGGAATGAGCGTCTCAGGCATTGCTGCCTCAGAACAGGGACGGTCCCAACACCTGACCGCGAGCTGGTGCCCTGTGGATGCTGGGCGGCTGAGGGTGAGGATGGGTAGATGGAAGAATGTGTGAATGAATGTGTAACTGTCAGAGCCAAGACACTCTGTTTACGTTCACAGGAGGGATGAGTGAGTTTAGGTGGAGGGTCTGGGGAAACACCCGTGGGAGGAGAAAGCCCGTGCAGTGGGTCTTCAAGGCTGGGTGGGGTCCAGTAAAGTGCGGAGGGTCACGCAGAGAGAAGCACCGCCCTGGGAACAGGGGGGACCTTGGAGGGAAGAGAGCTGTTCGCCTCGCGGGAGATCATGGATTCAGGCTGATGTAGGTCCCTGCGGAGGGCGTGGCCTTGCGTGGAGTGGGCGGGGCAGCCCCCCCCCCCCCGCAGGTTTCTGGCAGAGGGAAAGCATCCCCTTGGCCAGGAACCTCTTTGCAGCCTGCAGGCTGCCCCCTCCTCTCTCCTCCCTTCTTCCTGTCCTTCCTGGTTACTCTGCCGTCCATGCTGAATTCTGTCTTCTTTTTATCTCCACCTAAATCCACCCAAAATACACTTCTGCATTAACGCAAAGCTCTACAGTGCATTCGGGAACTACTTTACGGCCGCAGTACTCTTCCTCCGCAGGCTGTGTTGTGCCTCAGAAAGGCTGTGCCTTCTTCTCACCGCCAAACGCGCTCCCTCCACCATCCGAAATTCCCTGGAAACCAGACCAGAGTTGAATGGAGGGAAAATGGAAAGCATGTTAAGTTTGTTTCGATCCCTGTGCTGCTCTCTGTTTAAGGCTCAGCGTACGTTCCGGTAAAGCTCTTTGTAAGGAGAGGAAAGTTCTTCCCGGGTGGTGGTCGCCCTGCAGGGGCCGCGGGGGTTGGAGATGCTGTGACCCTCTCCTCCTCCTGAGGGTGGGGGCGGCTCGCGCTGCCTTGTCTACTGAGATTCTGCCAGGTGCTGTGACCCCTCCTCTAGGAATTCGATGTTACCCTCACGATTCAAACCCTGTCGTCCGAGACGGAGGCCCACGCTGTTCCCCCGGAGCTTCTGAAAGGACCGAGCTGCCGGATCGCGGAGGCCGTGTCTGCGGAGTCGGAGGACGGAGCCTAGGTTTCCTGGCTCCGGCACACACCCTCCTGTCACAGAAGGGGTTCCTCGTCCTGTCTTTCAGCCTCCCCAGGATGGGATGCGACGCTCGTGGGTTTTGTTTGTTTTTGTAACAAACAGCGTTCGTGTCCAAAGGGACCCGAAGAAGCTGAAACAACGTGTGTTCGCGGGGCCCTGGCTCGGGGGTCAGAGGTGGACTTGTGGACGTGTCGGTGTTGGTTTTCACACCCCCATGAGGCTCCTGAGAGGAGGACACCTTTGTATACGGGGACAGGAGTGACCAAGGGTTACAACACGGTTGTGACTCGGTATTACGGACCCCGCTTTGGATGGGCCTGGAGGTAGCGGGCAGCAATCACATCCACAGGAGCGGAGCCTGGAGCCCGCGTCACAGGTGGGCAGGGAGGAGGCCTCAGAGCCATGCTGGGGCCCGGGCTCAGGGCTGCCACTGCCCCCTCTGAACCCCGTTTCCTCACAGGGACACGCCGACGGTGAGCTTCGGGGGAGGGTGGCGTTGGAGGTCACACTGCCCACGTGCCGGCATTTCCGCCCACCCCGCTGCCGCTCCCTCCACAGCCGACGCCACAGGCTGGAGGCTTAAACCACAGACGTCTGTTTCACACGCTCTGGAGGCTGGGAGTCCAAGGCCAGGGTGCCCGGGGGCAGAGGGCCCTCCTCGCTGTGTCCTCCCCGCTTCCCTTGAGGACACCAGTGCTGCGGGTCAGGGCCCTGCGGGGACCTCATTTAACCTTTAGCGCTCTCCTCACGGGCCCCGTCTCCAGACTCTCTGGGGGTCAGAGCTGCGACCTGTAAACAGGGCACGTGGGTGCAGGGCACTGCCTGTCGCCGTCCCCTGGGCTGGGGCGTGCAGGAGGCCTGAGCGCGTGGCCTCATCCCCTACGGTGCTCACAGCTCCGGAGCGCTTTAGACACAGCCCTCTGCCGCTGCTCGGCTCCGGGGAGTAGACCAAGTCCGTGCAGCCTCCAAGCTGATCTGCCCGCAGATTCCACCCTGTCCGCGCATCCCCGCCAGGCCCCTCCCCGGCCCAGGCCCGACCCCTCCCAGACCCCGAGGCCCACGAGAGGGGAGAGGCTCTCACACACACTGTCACCCCTCCCGGGTTGGTTGTCCGCGTTTCCCTCCGTCCCTGGCCTGCGGCGTGCCCCTGGTTTCTGTCACCTGTCACCGCCTGCATTTGGGCAGGTTCTGGGACATGCAGGGTGGACTGGTGACTGAACCATGAGGTCAGGTCATTACGAGAGGAGGGGGACGACAGAGGCTCTCACCGCGGACGACCTGCCTCGGCCTCTCCCCCTGGGCGGCTCCGTCCGGGCATCTGTGACCCCGCGAGTAAAAGAAAAACACCTGGATCACGGCCCAGACGCACCTCCTCCGGGCCTGTCCCGTCTGAGGTCAGGGAGCAGCTGAGAACTTTGCTTCCACGGACAGTACCAGGGGCCCAGGGAGCTGACCTGCATCTGTAACACAGGGGAGGGTCTTGAGCCCCGCAGGCCCGAAGGCCCTCAGCTTAAGAACCGTGGCAGCGTTAGCGCCCGGGGGTACGCGGCTGTGCCTCTGAAAACGGGTTGAAAGCACACAAGCTTTGAGCGTTTTTTCCCTTGGGGGCCGTGATTTTACAAAAGCAGAATTTAAAAAAAGCATTAAAGAACAAGCAGAGAGAAGGGCCAGAAAAGCTCGGCAGCAGAGCCGTTTCAACAGTACTGCCCCCAGTGCTTCACAGTTTGGAAGCGGCGAGCGTTTCATACAGAACCTTCCCTTCAAAAGGCTCCAGCTGCTGGAAAGCAGTTCTGTGATTCCAGCAACTCCAGCCTAGAAGCTGGTAGAGGATATAAATTTTGCCTAAGAACCTTGGAGCCCTCCCTGCGAGTCCTGCCCCTGGCAAAGCCCGGGGCACAAATCTTCTTTATTAATTTTGCTTGTTTACATATTCATTCAGTTACCAGCCATGATGGAGACGTGACAGTCGTTCAAGGGACCCCCCCCCACCAGGTACACGGTGACTCAGAGGTGAAAGGCGCTAGTTGGGGACACAAGCCACAGGGGAGGACTTGACAAGTGACAGCAGTGCCCCACGTGAAGCCGAGGGCAGCGTCCGACATTTACGGGTTGGGGAGCTGCCACGGCTCCAGAGACAGAGTCCCACCGTGTCTGGGGTAATGCCTGGGGACCGCGCTTTGAAATGCTTCCCGGGTGATACTGGTGCATAGCCCAGGTTTGAAGGGCTTTGAACTGTTTGGCAAATAAAGGCAAAACCACAAATGGGTAAGGAAATTCAAATGTGCGTAAGCTGTCAGACCTTGGATAACAGGAGTGAGCAAAGCGCTGGCCCCCAGCTCGCTGGATTCCTGACCCTGACCTCAGCGCAGCCGGAGTGCGTTCGCGCTTCTCCAGCCGTCGTTCGGCCGGTGACTCAACAGCTCTCATCCGTTTACTGTATAACTTGAACTAATATTATCGTACCACTTAAAGTTAATTTATTCCCTTATTTATTCCTCATCTCATTTTATAAGAATGTGACGCGTGAATAACAAAAACATGTAAAATATACTGATGAAATATAAATGCAAATTTGAAACCATGATCTGAGAACTTTCAGTAAGAATGAAGGAGCAAAGGGAAACAAGTGACTGTCTGTGGACCCCAAATTGGCCCTGAGCTCCCTAGCAGTCAAATTAATGGGACTCAGCTCAATCACCTCCGTCCTACCATGGAGAGAGAGGACGTTTAAAAGCAAACCAACAAGCATACTGCTTTCCTAAATTTTACTAAACAGGTCTTTTACTGAGTTCTAAACACATGAGGAAAATTTTTTAAAGCGAACTTTGTATATAGTCAATTTTGTGTTTTTATGTCTTCTTCGTATATATTTATTCAGTTATAAGACGTTTATGGGGATATAGTTCACCTACCATACAGTTCACCATTAAAATGTACAATTCAGTGTTTTTTGTATTTACAGATATGTGCGACCACCACTGCAGTCACTTTTAGAACACTTTCATCACCCCACACCCTGACAGTCACCCCCTATCCTCCTGCCCCAGCCCCTGACATTCAACAATCAATTTCTGGTCTCTATGGATTTACCTCTTCTGCACACTTCATATGAGCGGAATCATGTAATATGTGGTCCTTTGTGACTACCTCCTTTCACTAGCATAATGTTTTGAAGGTCCATCCATGCTGTACGGTGTTCCCATACTTAATTGGTTGTTATCGGAGAATAATATTCCATTTGGATGGACATAACCACTTTTGTACATCCATTGATGGGCATTTGGGTGGTTTCCTTCTTTTTACTATTACGAATAACGCTGCTGTGAACATTCACATACAAGTTTCTGTGGGGACATCTGCTTTCATTCCTCTGGGGCATGTACCTCACGTTTGAATTCCTGGGTCACATGGTTACTCTGTGTTTACCCTTCTGAAGAAGTCTCCAAAGCGACTGCATCATCTGACACCCCCGCCCCCAGCAGGGAATGAGGTTCCATTTCTTCTGTATCCTCATCAGTACTTGTTACTTTGTCTCTTACTTAGACACCCTAGTGATGTGAAATGGTATCTCACTGTGGTTTCAGTTGCATTGCCCTGATGGCCCGTGATGGTTGAGCATCTCTTCATGTACTTATTGGCCCTTTGTGTATCTTCTTTGGAGAAATGTCTGTTTAGATTTTTCGCCCATTTTTATTTGAACTATTTGTCTTTTATAATTACGTCATAAGAGATCTTTATATACTCTAGATACAACTTCCTTATCAGATACTTGATTTGCAAAATATTTTTCGCATACTCCGGGTTGTCTTTTCACTTCCTTGGGGGTGTCTTTTAAATCTCAGAAGTTTTCAATTTTAGGGAGTCCATTTTATCTGTTTTTTTCTTCTTTTCCTGTGCTGTTGATGACATATCTAAGAAAGCATTGCCTAATCCACATTCACAAAGAAGTACATGTGTGTTTTCTTCTAAGAATTTTATACTTTTACGCCTTTCTTTGGGTCTTTGATCCATTTTGTGTTCATTTTTGCACACGGTGTGAGATAGGGGTGCGACTTCATTCTTATGCAGGTAGAAATCTGGTTGTCCCAGCACGTTTTATAGAAAAGACTACTCTTTCCCTAAACACTCTTGGCACCTGTACCAGAAATGAATTGGCCATAGATGTATATAGGTTTATCTCTGGGTTCCCAATTCTATTCCATTAGTCTATATGTCTATCCTTATACCAGAGTCACACTGTTTTGATTACTGTAGGTTTTTAGCAAGTTTTGGAATTGGGAAGTGTGAGTCCCCCAACTTTGTTCTCCTTTTGCAAGATGGTTTTAGCTATTTGGGGCCCATTGAATTTCCACTGAATTTAAGGATTGGTTCTTCCACTTCTGCAAAATCGCCGGCGGGAATTTCCATAGAGATTGCATTGAATCTGTGGGTCACTTTTGATAGTATTGAATTCTTAAAAATATTAAGTCTTCCAATCCATGAATATAGGATGTCTTTCCATTTCTTTAGGTCTTTTTTAATTTCTTTCAGCACTGCTTTCTCATGCTCAGCGTACAAACCTTTCACCTCCTTAGTTAAACGTAGACACAGGTATTTTATTCTTTTAGATGTTGTTGTAAATGGAATAGCTTTCCTAATTTCCTTTTTGGAAATTGTTCATTGCTCATATGTAGAAACACAACTGATTTTTGTGTTTTAATCTTGTATCCTGAGAATTTGGGGTTGCACAAAAAACCCAAACGATCTTTTAGGCCAACCCAATAGTTCTGTCTTATAGTTCTGCCAAGATTTTCTGTTTCTTCTCAAAGTAATTTGTGTGTTTCTTTGAGTTTGTCCATTCCATCTAGGTTATGTAATTTGCTGGCATACAATTGTTCATCGTATTCCCTTATAATCCTTCTTAATTATATAAGATTAGTAGTAATCCGCCACTTTGGTTTCTGATTTTAGAAATTTGAGTCTTTTTTTTCTTTTCAGTCTAGCTAAAGGTTTGTCAGTTTTATTGATCTTTCTGAAGAACCAACTTTTTTTTTTTAACATCTTTATTGTAGTATAATTACTTTACAATGGTGTGTTAGTTTCTGCTTTATAACAAAGTGAATCAGTTATACATATACATATGTTCCCATATCTCTTCCCTCTTGCATCTCCCTCCCTCCCACCCTCCCTATCCCACCCCTCTAGGTGGTCACAAAGCACCGAGCTGATCTCCCTGTGCTATGCGGCTGCTTCCCACTAGCTATCTATTTTACGTTTGGTAGTGTATATATGTCCATGCCACTCTCTCACTTTGTCACAGTTTACCCTTCCCCCTCCCCACATCCTCAAGTCCATTCTTTGTAGGTCTGTGTCTTTATTCCCGTCTTACCCCTAGGTTCTTCATGACATTTCTTTTTCTTAGATTCCATATATATGTGTTAGCATATGGTATTTGTCTTTCTCTTTCTGACTTACTTTACTCTGTATGACAGACTCTAGGTCCATCCACCTCACTAGAAGTAACTCAATTTCGTTCCTTGTTATGGCTGAGTAATATTCCATTGTATATATGTGCCACATCTTCTTTATCCATTCATCTGATGATGAACACTTAGGTTGCTTCCATCTCCTGGCTATTGTAAATAGAGCTGCAATGAACATTTTGGTACATGACTCTTTTTGAATGATGGTTTTCTCAGGGTGTATGCCCAGTAGTGGCATTGCTGGGTCATATGGTAGTTTTATTTGTAGTTTTTAAGGAACCTCCATACTGTTCTCCATAGTGGCTGTACCAATTCACATTCCCACCAGCAGTGCAAGAGTGTTCCCTTTTCTCCACACCCTCTCCAGCATTTATTGTTTCTAGATTTTTTGACGATGGCCATTCTGACCGGTGTGAGATGATATCTCAGTGTAGTTTTGATTTGCATTTCTCTAATGATTTATGATGTTGAGCATTCTTTCATGTGTTTGTTGGCAATCTGTATATCTTCTTTGGAGAAATGTCTATTTAGGCCTTCTGCCCATTTTTGGATTGGGTTGTTTGTTTTTTTGTTATTCAGCTGCATGAGCTGCTTGTAAATTTTGGAGATGAATCCTTTGTCAGTTGATTCATTTGCAAATATTTTCTCCCATTCTGAGGGTTGTCTTTTGGTCTTGTTTATGGTTTCCTTTTCTGTGCAAAGGCTTTTAAGTTTCATTAGATCCCATTTGTTTATTTTTGGTTTTATTTCCGTTTCTCTAGGAGGTGGGTCAAAACGGATCTTGCTGTGATTTATGTCATAGAGTGTTCTGCCTATGTTTTCCTCTAAGATTTTGATAGTTTCTGACCTTACATTTAGGTCTTTAATCCATTTTGAGCTTATTCTTGTGTATGGTGTTAGGGAGTGTTCTAATCTCATACTTTTACATGTACCTGTCCAGTTTTCCCAGCACCACTTATTGAAGAGGCTGTCCTTTCTCCACTGTACATTCCTGCCTCCTTTATCAAAGATAAGGTGACCATGTATGCGTGGGTTTATCTTTGGGCTATCTATCCTGTTCCATTGATCTATATTTCTGTTTTTGTGCTAGTACCATACTGTCTTGATTACTGTAGCTTTGTAGTATAGTCTGAAGTCAGGGAGCCTGATTCCTCCAGCTCTGTTTTTCGTTCTCAAGATTGCTTTGGCTATTCGGGCTCTTTTGTGTTTCCATACAAATTGTGAAATTTTTTGTTCTAGTTCTGTGAAAAATGCCAGTGGTAGTTTGATAGGGATTGCATTGAATCTGTAGATTGCTTTGGCTAGTAGAGTCATTTTCACAATGTTGATTCTTCCAATCCAAGAGCATGGTATATCTCTCCATCTATTTATATCATCTTTAATTTCTTTCATCAGTGTCTTATAATTTTCTGCATACTGGTCTTTTGTCTCCTTAGGTAGGTTTACTCCTAGATATTTTATTCTTTTTGTTGCAATGGTAAATGGGAGTGTTTTCTTAATTTCACTTTCAGATTTTTCATCATTAGTGTATAGGAATGCCAGAGATTTCTGTGCATTAATTTTGTATCCTGCTACTTTACCAAATTCATTGATTAGCTCTAGTAGTTTTCTGGTAGCATCTTTAGGATTCTCCATGTATAGTATCATGTCATCTGCAAACAGTGACAGCTTTACTTCTTCTTTTCCGATTTGGATTCCTTTTATTTCCTTTTCTTCTCTGATTGCTGTGGCTAAAACTTCCAAAACTATGTTGAATAAGAGTGGTGAGAGTGGGCAACCTTGTCTTTTTCCTGATCTTAGTGGAAATGGTTTCAGTTTTTCACTATTGAGGACTATGTTGGCTGTGGGTTTGTCATATATGGCCTTTATTATGTTGAGGAAAGTTCCCTCTATGCCTACTTTCTGCAGGGTTTTTATCATAAATGGGTGTTGAATTTTGTCAAAAGCTTTCTCTGCATCTATTGAGATGATCATATGGTTTTTCTCCTTCAGTTTGTTAATATGGTGTATCATGTTGATTGATTTGCGTATATTGAAGATTTCACTGACTCTATTGTTTCTTATTTCATTTGTCCCCACTCTGAGCTTTATTATTTCCTTCCTCCTGCTAGCTTTAGATTTAGTTTTCATTTTCTATCTATATGAATTTGAAGATCAGGTTTTGAATTTTGACAGAGAAGCCAGTTGGGGATTTGATGGGGATTGTTGAATCTGTAGGTCATTTGGGGGAATATTCCCATGTTAACCATTTTAATTCTTCCAATTTATGAACATAGGATATCTTTATTTTTTATTGAACTATAGTTAATTTATAATGTTGTGTTAATTTCTGTACAGTAAAGTGATTCAGTTATACATTCTTTTTTGGGTATATCTTTCCATTTGCTTAGAGCATCATTAATTTCTTTCAGCAATATTTTGTAGCTGTCAGGATACAAATCTTGAACGTTTCTGTTTAATTTTTGAGGAAACTTTTTTAAAGGAGCTTCAGATAGGCTCCTTTTGACATGGTGGGCCCCATCTTTCATACCTTCACACGTTACATATGGGAACAGGTCCACTTGGCTCTTTCTTTCTGGGTTCCCTGACCTGCACTTGTGTCGCAAGGTCCTGGCGAGATGGCCAGGTGGCCTGCAGCTCCTGAGGAGTCGTGAAGGGAAGTGGGCTGAGCCAGTGCTGCTGGGGCCAGCGGGGAGGACACAGGAGTGGTGAGGAGGACAAGTCAGCAGGCAAAGGGAGTGGCGGCTCCAGGGACCACCAGGGAGGCCTCACGGCTTTGCACAAGACCCAGCTGAAATTTCTGAGGAAATGTTGATAAGTTCCACTAGTTTGGGGAAAATATATCCTTCTTTATTTAGCAAGCAACACCGTGGTCCACTGGATAAAGTTTTTGCCCCTTCATTTTGTCTTCCTTGGGTTGTTCTTTCCATTTAGTTCAGCGGCCCCCTCCCTCCTACAGGATTTTCCTTCCCAAGTGAGGGCAGGGGCAAGTGACACAGTGGAAGGTCTGTCCCTCCCCCCGATGGGGGATAAAATCAGAGGCAGATGCAGGCAGGCAGGCAGCTTGGGTGTAAGTGAGCTTCCGGCAGAGGGAGACAAAGCTGGTTTCCTCGGGAGAAGGACCTCCAAGCACCCACAGTGGGGTTGGGGAGGGCCTGGCCATGCCTGTCTGTACCCGGAGGCAGGGGCCTCCATGCTTTCCCCAAACACCTGGGCCTGGGCCCCTTGCCGCAGTGTGTGTCCAGCCTGGGTGGCTTAGGCTGGGCTTGGTGTTGGAACCACGAGCCTGGTTTAACCAGAAAGGGCACAGGGGCCCCCTCCATCCTCCCTATCCATCAGCAGCCCAGAGCTGGGATGCTGGGGTTCCGATGCAGCTCTGATATGAGAGTGTACATGTGCATGTGTGTGTCTGCGTGTGGTGCCACCTGGGGAGCCTTGCCCAACTGCCCTGCTAGCCTTGGCCCCCTCAGCCTGCACTGGGGACAGGCACTGCTCCCAGGGGGCCGCCAGGAGGGTAAAGCCTGTGACACGATTCACACACAGTGAGCACTGCATCACATTAGCTGTATTTTAAAAGGTTTCATTCCACCACTCAAAATATATTTTTTAGACTGGGTATGGCAACAGTCTCATGAAATCCAGCAGTAGAATGTGCATTTACATTCTAGCTTGAATTTGGGGAGACAGTTAATGACTAATGATGATAATTGCTGTTTTCTTTTGCTTAATAGCAAAAAAGGGTTCAGTGAATAGCTGTAAATTAGGAAGCTAAGACGCCTTCCGCATTTTGTGTTTGTTACCTCACTTTCACAAAGAGAAACTACCAGCCCCTAAGGTATTTGTTATATGTTATGTAGACTTATTAAAAAACCTATAGAGTACAAGCCCTCATTATATGTTTTGGTATCACCATTATTTACGGCGGATTATTATCCTGTGTGTTGTCACTGTTTTATTTTTGAGAGGTAATGTGTAAGCTTCCACACATATGTCAGGGAATTCAGGGGAAATGAGAATATTATCAACATGTGGCATAATCAAATTTAATTCATTTCAGTTAAACTTTTCTCTTTTATGCTGTTCTTTTATGGAGCCACATTCATAGTGTAGCTTGCAGGCTAAACATTAGGTAGAAACGGGATACGTGAGTGGAGCAATAATGGGCTGGCTTTTTAATATGGAGGAAGATTAGAATTGTATTAAATTACATGTTAATGGAAAAATAAAGCAAAAGATAATAGGATGCCAACTTCATGCTGCTGTAAAGTCTACATTACAGAGCACAGTTTTTGCTGTTTATCAATTGAATACTGAATTTCCTTTGAAAACTTGCTTTTAATTATATTAAAATATAATCAGAAATATCCTTTCCTGATATATTGAAGCGCTCCAGTTATAACTTGGCTGTTGAGAAGGACAGACACTGCGTAGCTATTATGGGATGGCCACTCCCGTGAGACAGAGAAGCACCTCACACTGGGAGGAAGCAAAGCTCTGTTTGGAGATAAAGGGCCCACGGACCCTGGAATTGGGGACCGTTTGCTCTGAACGTGCAGGAGAGAATGAGAGACAGGCCCCTGGGATCCTCAGAAAAGGTTTACTTTCTCTCCTGCTGTCAGTTGCTCCCAGGGTGCCCCTAACTTCTCAGGGATCCGTGAAACCGAGTCCCTTTCTTATAATGCATTCCCACATCTGAGCTGGCCTGACAGGTGGCAGTTCTGGAGCCTGAAAAGGGGACCTTTGGAACCCACACTGGTGTCGAACCCAAGTCCGTGTGTCAGATGCACAGCGAGGCCAAACAAATCGAAAGGTCAGAGTTTGGAGCAGAGAAGGTTCATTGATCCAGAGGCAACAACCAAGAAGATGGGAGACGTAGGTTTGTCTCTGATCCGTGTTACTGGCTGGCCTGAGCATAAGGTTTTTAAAGGCAACCTCTGGGGTGAGAGCTGCAGGGACCGTGACTTTCTTCTGACTTTCTGGTCGGTGGTGAGGCAACGGGGTGATGCTCCAGAAATCTCAATCCTCAACCTCCTGGTTCCGACCTGTCTGGGGTCTCAGCCTGTAGTCACCCTCTTCCACCCGGGCAGGGGTCCTAGTTTCTGCAGAGCAGCCCCAAGCTATGTGTCAGATGGTAGGCACATCCCTTGAGGAGGAACTAGGACTCTGTTTTATCACTGGACTATTGTTTAATCTCTCATTACCTTTCTTGCTTGACTGATTTTCCTTTATTTCTGCAATTCCCTCACTTCCCTAACTAGTAATTGCTTGAGTCTGCTCTTTGGGACTCGGGGAAGGCCTAGGAAACGAAAGCCTTTTTCTACCAGCAAGAAACGGGGGACACGGCAGGGCCTGTGTACCTGGGGGGCCCCATGGGGTCCTGCTCCATTTCCACACCTTGGACCAGTCGTTGGGCCAGTGTCCTTGGCAGGGGGTGACGTTTCCCTTGTGTGGGTCACCGGGAGAGCTGGGTTGGCGGTCATCAGGGAGAAGCCTCATGTCTCTCAACTTTCTTCCCTGTTTCGCACAGTGGCCCTTGGAGGCCACTTTGGGGGTCAGGGTGGGTGGCTCTGTGCGTGTCTCAGGCGAGGCTTTGTGAGTTAAGGGTGAGTGGGGGACACTCTTGATGGAGGAGGACAGTGGTGCCGAGGCGGGCAGTGGCCCTGGGGAGAGGGTGTTGGACACCGTGGTGGGTCGGGGCTCAGACAGCTTCCTTCCTGAGGAGACGAGGCTCTCACGCGTTGAGAAGGTCCCCTTATCGTCCCTTTCTGGACCCTCAGCCTGAGGACAGCGCACAGGGGGCCCAGGCGTTGTCTGAATTGCGGTGGGTGGTGCTGGAGCCGAGTCTCGGAGAGCAAATCCTGGAGAAAGCACCCCAGCCTGGGGAGCAGAGCGTGGAGAGGACCTGCGGAGGAAGTTTTAGAAGGAGCAGCAGTTTGATGTGACAAAGCACAGGATACTTCCCAGGAGAGCTGAGAGATGAACCTAGAGTGAGGGGCTCTGCCGGTGTATCTGGTCACCACACAGCTTGGAGCATATGCTCTGGGCCTGGCACAGGGCTGGGGCCAGCCGGTAGCCTCAGGGAGCCTGCCATCCTGAGTCTGTGTTTCCTGCACATGCTATAGACAGTATATGCATATTAGACACAAATATATGCATTAAGTATACATGTTATTTGTGCCTGTTATACACTATAATATAGAAGCTATTTCGTGTGTATATTGTATGCATGCTATATACTATATATGCGTATTACATATGAGTATATGCACTACATATACATGTTATATGTGCATATTATACACTATAGTAGGATCTATTTCCTCTATATATTACACGCATACTATATACTATACATGCATGTTATATACAAATATATGCATTATACATACATGCTATACGTGCATATTATACACTCTAACAGGATCTATTTCCTCTATATATTATACGCATACTATATATGCATTTTCTATATGGATATATGCATTATATATACATGCTATAAATGCATAGTATATACTATAATAGTCTGTATCTCCGGTATACATTACATTACATGCCATATGTGCATATTATATACTATATATGTATACTATATACCAGTGGTCCCCAACCTTTTTGGCACGTGGGACCAGTTTTGTAGAAGACAGTTTTTCCACGGACGGGGGAGGGGGGGGTGGGGATAGTTTCAGGATGATTCAAGTGCATTGCATTTATTGTGCACTTTATTTCTGTTATTACATTGTAATAGATAATGAAATAATTATACAACTCACCATAATGCGGAATCAGTGAGAGCCCTGAGCTTGTTTTCACTCGCTAATCACTGATGGGGTTTTGATATGAGTCTGCAGGCAATGGATTTATTACGGCCTCTGTGCAGTCAAACCTCTCTGCTGATGATAACCTGTATTTGCAGCCGCTCCCCAGCGCTAGCATCACCGCCTCAGCTCCACCTCGCGTCACCAGGCATTAGATCCTCATAGAGTATGCCGCCTAGACCCCTCGCATGCGCAGTTCACGGTAGGGTTCGCGCTCCTGTGAGAATCTAATGCTGCTCCTGATCTGACAGTAGGAGGAGCTCAGGCGGTAATGCGATCGATGGGGAGCGGCTGTAAATACAGGTGAAGCTTCCGTGGATCACCTGCCGCTCACCTCCTGCTGTGCCACCCAGTTCTTAACAGGCCATGGACCGGTAGCTGTCTGTGGCCCAGGGGTTGGGGACCCCTGCTATATACTATAATAGTCTGTATTTCCTGTATGTATTATATGCATACTATGTACAATGTGTGCATATTATATACAATGTATGCATATTATATATGATATATGCATTATGTGTACATGCTATATATGTATATCATATGCTATAATAGAGCCTATTTCCTTTATATATTATATGCAAATAACATGCTGTGTATACATATCCTATATGGATCTATGCATTATGCATACATAGTATATAGGCATATCATATGCTATAACAGAGTCTGTATTTCCTGTATAGATTATATTATATGCATATTATATATTAGGTTTGCATATTCTATATGGATATGTGCATTATGCATACATAGTATATAGGCATATCATATACTATAATAGAGTCTGTGTCTCCTGCATCTGTTTGGTGACCAGTTGGAAGCAACAGAAGCAGAGACGCTGGAACATCAGGAAGCAGAAGTGGAGCAAGGGGCTTCTCTAGCAAAGCCTGGAATCCAGTAAACCCTGGACTTTATACATGCTGACTCAAGAGAATTGAAAATGGTAACAATTATAATCATCGTAATGTAGCTAAAAATAATCATTGAGCGGGTCCTCCTCCTGGACCTCTGCTTGTTGCCAGCGCGCAGTTGAGGTGACAGAAGCCTGCCGGGAGTCCCACGCTAGTGCTGGCAGAACTGGGACCCTAACCCTAACTAGTCCATGCCCAGAGGCCCCCGTTTCGACCACTGAGCTCAGCTGTCTTCCTACCGGGACACCCAGCAGCAGCAAACCCAGCATCTTGCAGAGATCAGCTCTGGTGGTTCGGGGGTCTGTGTTCAATAGTGCAGCTCACAAAATCAGACCTTTCTTCCCTGACGTTTCTGAGTAGAACCATACAACTCAAAGTCAACCATCTGAAATAGGAAGTCAGGACATCCTGGTTCCATCCTCGCATTGACGCGGACGGTGGCCTCGAGAAAGTCACCCCGCTGCTCGCCTGCGTAGTGAGGACACAGCTTTAAATGATTCGTGACCAACACCCTAGCACGTGGTGCGTCAGCCCACCAGGCAGCATCACTGATGAAATACCAGGTGTGATTTCTCAGACTTCTTAAACTGAACCACAACACGCAAGTCTAGTTGAAATGTAACTTGTTTTTTTCCCCCAAATTGTTCATCTGTTTAACACCACAAAATCTTGCTGTCAGGAGACCTGATGAATGTGTTAGGCATTAAGTATTCGTAGTTGTCAAACCACACCGGGGAATATCGAAGTTACTTTTAATGCTCTTACACTTTGGAGCGGGCGATGTGGTATAAAACAATGGTTGTTCACTTGAGCGTCCAGACCAGGAGTGGCCACGGGATACAAATAGTCCACGCGTAGAGGGAAGGGTGTCAAGCGAGGGCTCCCGTCCGTGTTCCCACCGAGTCTGACACGGTGCTTCTGTGTTCTCTCGACAGACCAGCCGCACTCATGGTCCCCGACTCAGCACTTCAATGAAGACAGGTACTCCCCTGCGCTGAGGGCTATGAAAGGCTTACCCGGGAGTCGGAACCAGCCCCCGCTGTGCTCCGGCCACACCTGTGGCTTGACGCCCCCCGAGGACTGCGAGCACAGCCACAGCTACCTGCACCGTGGCCCGGAGGTGCGGCAGCCCTACCTGCTCAGCCCGGCCGAGAGCTGCCCGATGGAGCGTCACCGCTGCTCCCCACGGGCCTCCGTCCACTCCGACTGCGTGATGCTGCCGGTGGCGCTGGGAGACCATGTGTCCAGCAGCACCTTTCCCCGGATGCACTACAGCTCCCACTACGACACCAGGGACGACTGTGCCGTGGCCCACGCTGGCGCCAAGACCAACCGGATCCCGGCCAACCTGCTGGACCAGTTCGAGAAGCAGCTGCCCCTGCACAGGGACGGCTTCCACACGCTGCAGTACCAGCGCACCTCCGCGGCTGCCGAGCAGCGCAGCGAGAGCCCTGGCCGCATCCGCCACCTGGTCCACTCCGTGCAGAAGCTCTTCACCAAGTCCCACTCCCTGGAGGGCTCGTCCAAGGGCCACGTCAACGGCACCAAGGGGGACGGCCGGGCGGACGAGCACGCCCACGGCCACCACTCCAAGCACGGCAAACGGAGTAAGAGCCGGGAGCGCAAGGCCGAGGGCCGGCACCGCTCGGGGCTCAGCAGCTGGTGGAGCTCGGACGACAACCTGGACAGTGACAGCACCTACCGAGCCTCCAGCGTGCTCAGCCGTCACCCCACCGACCCCGCGGCCCACTGCTACCCCGACGCCCTGGCCGGCCCCTTCGGGGACCTCTCCCTGAGGATTTCCAAGAGCAACAGCGACGTCAAGTGCTCAGCCTGTGAGGGCCTGGCCCTGGCGCCGGACGCCAAGTACATGAAGCGCAGCTCCTGGTCCACACTTACGGTGAGCCAGGCCAAGGAGGCCTACCGCAAGAGCTCCCTGCACCTGGACAAGCCGCTGGGGCCCCCGGAGCTGAAGCCGCCACTGCGGCCCTGCCACTACCTGCAGGTAAGAGAGGGCACTGCGTGCCGTCTCGACGCCCCGTCCTTCCTCCAGACCGTAGCCCTGGGTACGATGGGCCAGGATGTAGCACCGGCCACAAACGTGTGTCAGCCCATGGTAGTGCTTTCCCATTTGAAAGTGGCTGGTTTGGTCCCGGAGTGAGCTTGAGTGAGTTCACAGGTCTTACCCGACAGTAGCATCTTTAAGCCAAGGAGCGTGATTATGGAAACCACATGCGTTCCTCTGGGGTGCGGATGAACTACATTCACCAAAGGCAAAAACAGATTAAAGGCAGTGGCTGGCTGGAGGTGGCATATTGTGAATTCTCTGTTTTAGGTCATTCCCTTCTCCCCTGGGCCTCCTAACCATGCCACCCCCGAGGGAGCTAGGGGAGCGCCACCCACTGAGAGGCACCCACCCCTTTTAAGAGGCCTCTGCAATCACTTCTGTTAGCTAACAGTGCTGTTAGCAAAGCTGGAAAGTCTGAAGTTTTCCTCCAGTGTATGTATAATTTGTATTCCAATTCACAATCCCTTCGACTTGGCCAACAGCAGTTGCTGTAGGCTGTGCTCTGGGTTAGAGAAATCCTCAGGGAATAATGAGTAATCGCGCTAAATGCTGGCTGAGTCATCAGATGGTCAATTAATGGAACAGATAAACAACTGTGAATCTTTTCGGGCGTCAGGTGGCTGCAAATCATTCTAGCAACTCCAATTGCCATCCTGGAACGTGGTCCAAAACCCAGTGGTTCTGTTTGCAAAAGAAATGCTAACCAAATTGCTTTTATAGGAAGATTTATTCAAGGAGGCGAATTGGCAGATGGATAAAATAGTATTTTTGTAGCAATGGGAGAGACTTAAATTTTGCTTGTAGTTAGCAAATGCCAGTGGTATAGAAATATGAAATTTTTACCTGTACATCTCTAAAGAAATATGACGAATCCATCCAGGGCCCAGTCTAGTCATTGTGAGAGAAGCAAAACTCTCCTGTTTGTGTCCGTGTTTGGTCCTGGGAAATCTCCAATGCAGTGTCCCCTGAGCACATCAGGATGGACCTGCAGCTGGGGTATGGGGCCCCTGGGTGCCCGACTCAATGACCTGACTTTTCCACAACACTTCTTGGGGCACCTCGTACCCCTCAGGGCCTCCCTCTTAAACGTTTTCTGTCCCCTCTCCACTTACCGAACATCTGCTAATCATGGAAACTAGTAATCCGATATAAAGGCAAGAGTGCAACATAATGAACCCCAAACACTCATCACCCAGCCTCGGGAGCGATCGATTGTCCCATCAGTACCTCACCTGCCTTCCGGTCCAGGTTATGTTGAAACAAAGCCCACACAGCCTAGGTAGGTGTTTCTGTATTTATCTCTAAAAGACCCACATTGGAAGGTAAGGGCTCTTCCTTTGGAAGCAGAACTGCAGCGCCGTTAAGACATTAAGGAATCACAGTTCTTCAGAGTGTCAATATCTGGTCAATGTCCAGGGTTCCCTGTCTGCCCACAGTCCTCTCTCACGGTGTGTTGGCATTGGCGTCCAGATCAGGGGCCTGCGCGGGGTGGGGTCACCTGTCCATGAAAAATCTGTTGCTTTCTCCTCTGTCTCCTTCTCTTTGCTCTCTCTTGCCACCACTGTCCTCCCCAGGAATTTTATTTTGGGGGGTGGGTAGGAACCCATTTGTCTGACGTTCCCCGCAGTCTGGGCTCCAACTGTGGGGTCTCAAGGGGTCACGCAGCCGCATCTCGGGCCCTCGTGTTTGTCAGGCGGTGGTCGGGCCTCCACCATCAGCCCCCCCCGCCCGTGGTCCCCCACTGCTAGCGTGAGAGTCACTAAGGACCTCACCTGCTGGAGCGAGAGGGTCGTCCCTCCAGCCGTGGCTCCAGCAAAACCCCGTTTCCAGACTTCAGAACATTCGTCCTTATATGATAATGTGTGAGAAATGACAAGTGACTGGGTCCCGTGAAAAGTTGTGATTTGGTGGAACAACCCCCGGTGTTAAATGACATCATGCAGGCCCGCAAACCCCCCAGGGCCTCACTCGGAGTGGGCAGTCGTAGACCCAGCCGCGGGGTCCTCGTGAAGGGACACTCTGGAGGCCACTCACGATGCAGCCTCAGAACAGTCTGGGCCACGGTCGCCCGCGGTGGGAGCCACATCGCAGGCAGGGCGGCGCCACGTGGCCCCAGAGAAACGCGGGTGAGGCGCTCACTCAGGAGACGCGTTCCCACCAAGCGCCCCCCTCCCTGGGGCCCCGCTGGATCACGGGGGGACGGGTGGAGGGGGAGATTTGAGGCCAGGAGCATCGCGAGCTCCGCCTCCTTCCCAGGCTCCTTTGTCCTGTTGGCCTAGGACTTCCAGGACCTTGTGCTATAGGGCTTCACCGTGCTGATTGCATTATGCTTTCTGGGGAAGGATACAAAACTCTGGATCCTCGCCAGCGCAGATTTTATTTCACAGCCAGAAGGTAGGGGGATCGGAAGAATTTGTCTGTAGATGCTACAGTAGGAATAAGATTTACAAGAACAGAAGGGAGAAATAAATGCTCGTACGCTTTTCTTTTTCCACCAAAATCTAGAGAGATTTGGAGCCGAACAAAGGATTGCTTTTCACTTTTACCTTTGGTTTGTACAGAATACATAGTTAACATTAGAGCAAGAGTCTTTATGTTTTTAAGTAGGTCAAAACGGACAATAGGCAGAATTGAAAGAAAATTATGGTCCCTTTTCTTTGAAAGAGCTTGTTTTGGTAGTTTCTCCATCAGCAGACAAAGCGTCTAAGGTCAGAGTGTTAATGAATGTCACGTTAATTGGGCGGGTGACCTGCGGGGGGTTAGCTCAGGGAACAGGTGGCCCCCTTGTCATGTGCTGCCCTGGGTTCTAGGGACACGAAGGTAGGAGGTGCCCTCCCGGCCCTGATGGGAGGACAGGTGAGGGCAACTGCGTCGTCTAGAGAACACGGCGGGGACACGTGGGAACATGCCAGGAACACAGGCCTTGGCCCCCGTCACATCGCATTGCAGTGGCACGTAGCCCGGGGCCAGCACCAGCTCGGTACCCCCTTCTCCCGTCCTGGTCTCCTGGCCTCTCCGCAGGCCTCCTTCACTCTCCCTCCCCCCTTCCTCTCTTGATTGTCTCTGCCCGACTGGTGGTCCAGACCCGCAGGGTCTCCTGGCGACTGGGGGTCTCACCCTGGTGTCTGTGCTAATGACGCTGCTGTTCCAAAGGCAGCATCTTCTTTGGTGTTTAATTCAGGAAGAGTTCCCGTCCCAACATGACACTCCAGGGAGCCGCCAGAGGGGAGGGGCAGAAGGACCATGGAGCGGCGAGAGCCACTGGGAAGCATGAAAATCTTCCCACACTTGCAGAGTATTTCAGCCCCACTCCCAACCTCCATCCCACCGAGGTCCGCACGCCCCCAGACCTGGGCACCGAGACTGCCCCACCATCCTTCACGGGAAAGGGCTCCAAACGCTCCGTGAGTCGTGAGCATCCTCCATCCCAGAGCGGAAGCTGGGTCATAAAGTTGATGAAGTACGCGGCGCGCGCACAGAAGTACGTCCTACAAACACTGCATTTCCCAGTGACATTCGTTCAGTGGGTTCTGTCCCAGTGACATTCGTTCAGTGGGTTCTGTTTGTGCTTTAGAAAAACCATCCACCTTTACCAAAGGGGGCCTCCTCTGGTTTCTGCAGTAAGCACTTCAAGGGGCCTCAGGCTTCCAGAGCCCTTGACGTGTGCTTCCACGCGATCAGAAGTAAAAGCTGACTTCTGACTAAGAGCTGAGCTCTGACACTGACCACCTCCCACACCCTGGCTGACGTGGCCGCCCCAACTGTCCTGAGTGTGTCTCGTGTCCCCGTCCCTCCCTCCGCCTGCATTGCTCTGCTCCCCGGTCTACGATCTGTCTCCCCAGCAGGACTCCGCACCCCTGTCACCGCATCATTCCTGCGTCTGGTGGGGTCGGACTCGTAATAAAGCCCCGAATGAAGGAACGAGGAGGCTCGTTTGTCCTGTGATGCCGCAGGACACCTGGAAGCAGTGAAAAGATACTCAGATGTCGGTTCAACAAAGCCAGCGTCTTTCCAGGCACTGGAGGCATCTGGGTGGTTCTGGAATCGGGGTGATCAGGAGGATGGATGAGCCCCCAGCCTCTTGTGCTCTCACGGGATTCATGACTCTCCAGGATGGTTGGAATTAGGGCTCATAAAGACCATCCAACTCCAGAAAACCAGTAATTCTGATAAGCTTCTCACAAACTTAATTGTTTCACCCAGTTCCCAGACCCCCGGAGCCCCGGGGCTGTCCCCGCCAGGAATGGCTGGCATCGTGGCCACTAGGAGATTTCTCTGGCCCCTCTCTGGGTTGGGTTACTCCCCAAACCTGCTGAGGTGGCGGGTCCCTTCCCCCGGAGTCCCCATGGAAACCCTCGTCCCTCTTCCGGGCACTTCTCACAATCGGTCTCTTGTGTTTCCACGTGCACGTCTTGGCCGATTTCATCAGCACATAAGACACGCTCACATTGTGGGTCATTTTGCTGTCTCTGTTCTTTCGTGACAGTGGATGGGTGGGTCCTGGAGAGCAGTGGCATCCCCTGGGAAGGGTTTGAAAGGAGCCATTCCCAGAGCACAGGGGAAACCATTACCATCCTAGGCCTGTGGGCAGGGTCCGGAGAGAGGGGGCCCGTGGAAGCAGGACCCCCAGCATTCGGAGGCCTGGTTGAGGCAGCTCCTGGCAGACCATGGGCCCGAAGCTGGAGAGAGCTCTGGAAGGCGCTCCGCACCGCCCCCCCAACTCCCCCCGCAGTGCAGCCTTCGGCAGAGCCAACCAGAACCGGAGGCTAAGGGACCCGGACTGGCAAGAGGCTCCCTCAGTGTCAGGGCACAGGGAAGGGTGTGGGGGGAGGAGACCAGGGACCGGAGAGGGCATGGGGGGCATGACCAGCACGTATGGACAGTGCCCAGCACACGGGGACAGTGCCCGGCACACAGAGACAGGGACTAGCCCATAGGAGAGTGACCAGCCCGTAGAGACAGTGACCAGCACATATGGACGGTGCCCAGCACATGGGGACAGTGCCCGGCACACAGGGACAGGGAGTAGCCCATAGGAGAGTGACCAGCCCATAGAGACAGTGACCAGCATGTAGGAGAGTGACCAGCACATATGGACGGTGCCCAGCACATGGGGACAATGCCCAGCCGATATGGACAGTGCCGACAGGGGGGACTCATGGATGACCAGCACACAGGATCACCTCCAGCAGGCCACGGCCCGCTCAGTGCATCATGTTGAGTCCCTCGTATGATCTCAGGCCTGTGACAGGCACTTGGGAAATATTGTTGAGATAAATTCTTCACTGAAGGATGCTGGGGTTCGAGTATTTGCCAGCCGTGAGCCCTGTCAACCGTTCTGCCTCGTTGAACTCATATACATCACCCTTTGTGGTGAGACTCCACACAGTGTAAGAAAGGCGCTTGGAAAATCATCAGTCGTAGTGTGAACCTATAATAATATTGTGTGGGTGAGTATTCCACTCTGCCCACGTTTA
>NW_021703773.1:24298644-24424501 GCF_005190385.1 Monodon monoceros
TGTGGGTGAGTATTCCACTCTGCCCACGTTTACCAGTTAGGAAGGACGAGGGCTGTGTGTGGCTGTGAATGTAACCCTATAATAATATCGTGTGGGTGAGTATTCCACCCTGCCCACGTTTACCAGTTAGGAAGGACGAGGGCTGTGTGTGGCTGTGAATGTAACCCTATAATAATATCGTGTGGGTGAGTATTCCACTCTGCCCACGTTTACCAGTTAGGAAGGACGAGGGCTGTGTGTGGCTGTGAATGTAAACCTATAATAATATTGTGTGGGTGAGTATTCCACTCTGCCCACGTTTACCAGTTAGGAAGGACGAGGGCTGTGTGTGGCTGTGAATGTGCACGGTAGAAATCAAAGGAGAGCTGACGCTTGGGCTGGCGGTTCTCTCCTGTGCACGGGGGTCAGGGAAGGATGTTAGCGGCATCCCTGGCCTCAAGCCTCCAGCGGCCAGGAGGCAGTCCCCCCACCTTGAAGATGACCAAACTTGTCTCCGGACGTCACCAAGTGTCCCCGGGAGACAGAATTACCCCCAGCTGAGAACCACTGGGGTCGTCCCAAGAGCGTGAGAGTTAGAACTAGGTGGACTTGGGTTCATCGGAAGCCGACTCTCCTGGGCTGGGGGCAGGGACCCCTCCGCCTGCACCTCCTCCCGGGCCCTGCCTCCCGGCCCTCAGCACCCCTCCCAGCACCACCCACCTCCCAGGTGTCCGAGCTCAGCTGGGAAGCCTTCTTATGAGACGCCTTCCTTTTTTTTTTTAATTTTTTTCTTTTTATTTTGATATAATTTTAGATTTACATAAAAGTTGCAATAATAGAAAAGAAAACTGAGGTATACCCTTCACCCCATTTCTCCTGTGTTAACAACTTAGATAACCATAGCACCGTTATCAAAATCAGGAAATTAACAACATTATAATATTATTAACTTAAAAACAGATCTCATTTGAATTTCACCAGTTTTCCCCGATGGCCTCTTTGTTCCCACAATCTTTCAGTTATCGTGTCTCCTTAATCTCCTCCAATACATGGTGGTTCCCCAATCTTTCCTTACCTTAATGACCTTGACACTCTTGAAGAATAATAGTTATTCTGCAGAATGTCTCTCAATTTGGGTTTCTCAGATGTTTTCATGATGAAAGTTATGCATTTTTGGCAAGAATACCCAAGAGTGATATCGTGTCCTGTTCAGTGCATCATATCAAGGGGTACGTGATGCTTATATGTCGTATCGGGGTAACGCTAACCTTGATCCCTTGTTTTAAGTTGGTAACCTCAGAAAGTTGTTTTTGTACGCAGTGGTTCTGGAACATGTGAGACACCTTCTCGTGAGACGCCTTCTCAGGTCCTAGGAGGCTTGTTGATAGCTAAACCACGCCCTCTCCAAAGTCCACGCATTTATACCCATTGTGCTATTGTTTAAACAACTTTCCTGCCCGTAACCATGGCTCCTAAACATGTCAAACCAAGTATCCTGTTTATAGCAAATATTTCACGGTGTCTCCTGGACTATTCTAAAATGAAACTCATGTGTAACCGACCTACACACACTATTCTGAGTATAGATTTGACCCTTGAACGACACAGGTTGGAGCTGCATGGGTCCACTTGTAGGTGGAATTTTTCAGTAGTAAATGCTCAGCACTACATGATCCACGGCTGGTTGACTCCTCAGATGCTGAGCGAAGCATTTGGAGGACTGACTACAAGTTATACTCGGATTTTTGGCTGCATGGAGGGTCAGCACCCCAACACCTGCATTGTTCAAGGGTCAGCTGTATAGGTTTGTTTACGTGTATAATGTGCCCAAACGCTAATAAAACAGAGAAATAAAAGGAGGGTCACTTTTAACTAAGAACATGAATTTTAATATAAAAATGTCTGGGCACATGACAAACATGTACAGAAGGAAGTATTCGGAAGCTTGTTTCCGGATGAAGACACAATAATTTAGACCCGCGGAGGGAGTAGTAACGATTCACGCACCGCCAGCAGATTCACCCACCAGATGGGATTATCGGCAACGGTCAACAGTTCCTGGGGAAGCATCACACCAAACAAAGTTCTCTCTTCCCTTGATTTACGTGGTTAGTTGCATTCCTGAAAAATCCACTGTTCATTAAAACCATGCAAATGAAAAAAGCAAAAAGACTTTAGTTTACATACAAAGAAGAGTTAGATTCAAGGCTCAGGTCATTATAGACAGAAAAGCATACAGCACACAAGCCAGTTCTTCATGGGGATGGGATTGTGTCGTGCTTTCCTGAGAACGAGCATCTCTGGCCCCCAGGATGCTGGTCGTGTCCCCCAAGTATGTGGCACCCACGGCTGCCCCTGATGGATGTCTTGGGTGGCCCTAGAGGGTGTCCCCACTTGGAACCATTGTTGTTTACTGTAACAACCTGGAACTGAGAAGCCCAGCTGTCTTGCTCTCAATTATATTCCCAGTGGCGAGCGTGCCTGGTATGCATTTAAAACAAAACACAAAAACTTTCTGGAATGAATGGAGAAGACATTCCCCTACAGGGACACACAGCGTTTGATGGCATTTTCTTCCTTGTTTCAACACCTGAAAGAGAATATTATTACGAAACCCCGGCCCTTGTCACCCGTGCCTTGCTGCTTGAAAGGAAGAAAGGACATTTTAACCTGCCGCGTTGAAGTTTCCTTCAAGCAAGGAGCAGGAGACACTGAACTGTACACTCAACTCAACCTTAGGAAAATGCCTATTTAGACATCGTAAATATCACACTGTGCAAGTAGGAACTAAAGTAATAATTATCGCTAAATGCAGCAAAGATCCCGCATGGAGTAGCAGAGGTCAGTGGTCACCGTGAAAGGAAGTTCATTTGTTCGTTCGTTAAAGCACTTGTTGGTTTGGGGCCAACCCTGGCCACCCTTACCTGCCATTGCAGGTTTTTGATGCTGTAATGTACCCAAGAAAGAGTTATTGACTCAGGCACGGTGGCATTTTCGTGTCACTCCCTTGTTCTTTTGATAGTCTGGAGACATGTGGTTTGGTAGCGGTATTCAGAGCCCACGCTTGACTCTGGTTTACACTCCTTCTGTATTGAAATCTCTCCTGTCAGAGACTGCGAAATTGGCGGCTTACATCAGAAACAAAAAAATACAAGCTGCTCTCATTTGTTAGTTAATTCACAAGCTGCTGGGGAAGAAATCTTTGTTTTTTTTACGGAAACATGTTTTTAATTCACAAAAACTCCATGAAGCTGCCAGTGGGGACGCATCTTTCCCGGCTCCTCTCCATCTGTCTCCTGCCGTCTGCAGCCTCCCTCCCGGGAGCGCCCGGCCCATAGAGGAACCCCCGGCCTCCTCCTTCCTGGGCCTTTGGTGCCTCCCTCTTCATTTTTTTTTTTTTTTAACATCTTTATTGGAGTATAATTGCTTTACAATGGTGTGTTAGTTTCTGCTTTATAACAAAGTGAATCAGTTATACATATACATATGTTCCCATATCTCTTCCCTCTTGTGTCTCTCTCCCTCCCACCCTCCCTATCCCACCCCTCTAGGTGGTCACAAAGCACCGAGCTGATCTCCCTGTGCTGTGCGGCTGCTTCCCACTAGCTAGCTATTTTACGTTTGGTAGTGTATATATGTCCATGCCACTCTCTCACTTTGTCACAGCTCACCCTTCCCCCTCCCCATATCCTCAAGTCCATTCTCTAGTAGGTCTGTGTCTTTATTCCCGTCTTTACCCCTAGGTTCTTCATGACCTTTTTTTTTTCTTAGATTCCATATATATGTGTTAGCATGTGGTATTTGTTTTTCTCTTTCTGACTTACTTCACTCTGTAGGACAGACTCTAGGTCCATCCACCTCACTAGAAGTAACTCAATTTCGTTCCTTTTTATGGCTGAGTAATATTCCATTGTATATATGTGCCACATCTTCTTTATCCATTCATCTGTTGATGGACACTTAGGTTGCTTCCATGTCCTGGCTATCTGCCTGCTGCTCAAATCCCAGGAAATTAGAGCCCAGACCCCTCCTCCAGGAGGCCTTCCCAGATCATTTCCTCTCTGTCCACAGCCTCCACTGGCTGCTTCCCTGTTTTCCCTCCACACCTGCTTCTGTAGCCCTAATTAAACCGTAATTCACTTTCTTTTATGCCTGCCTTCCTGCTGAGATGTACTGTCATTCGGGACTAAATTTTCTAAAGTTTACTTCTTACTACCCTAGCAAGATATATGGTCCATGTAGAAAACTGAGAAGACATAAGTATAAAGAAAAATCATTGAGAAACCCGCAGTCAGTATCTCCCAGGGATGATTCCACATCCTTCCGGCTATGTGTCTATGCATGTTGCAGGCATATCTGTCGTTAAAGTATAAGAACATGGAGTGCATACTCTAAAAGTGCTCCCACCCGTGAACACCCTTCGTCGGCTAAATATTAGTTCTTCCGCACAGTATCCATGGCATGCTTGTAGTAAATATTTCACGCCACCCCATCAGATATTATCAGTTTTCCTCCTTTGACCCTAATGAATGGTTCACAGTCCCTGGCATGAATCCTGTTGCCTGGGGACATTGCTGGGTCAGAGGCGCCCACAGTCTGAAGTCTTCTGATACGTGGCTGTAAATGTTGGACCCACATTACCACCTGGCATGAAATGGCGTGGAAATGCCTGTGCCCACATCTGTCTCCATCCTGGTAATTTGTTCTGATGGTGGAAAACTGACTTTTGGTAAGAAAACCCATGGATGAGGACCTAAATGCCCAGAGAAGCTCAGTCTTCCTTCTTCCTTAGTCATTTCTTCCTCGTGCCCCAAATCCTGAGCGTCAGGATATACCTTCTATGTGTGTAAATCTACGCCTGTTTCCCCGGGGGCTGATTGCTTGCTCCGTCACCGGGCCTTTCTCTCCTCCCACCGTGTCTCTGGCGGGTCTGCACTGCCGTCTGTGGCCTCGTGCCCGCCCGCCCACTCTGGACCACCCCCAGGGTCACTGTCCTCTTGAAACCCCCTGGAGACAGGCACTCAGCACCCGGCAACAAGGAGCTTGGAAACGCCACCCACACGGCCCCTGCTCTGCAGCTGCAGGGACTCGGCTGCGGACCCCCACGGTCCACTGAGGACCTGGAATCTCCACCCTGTTAAGCCCCCTCCTCTTCCTGTGTGTGGCTGCGATGTCTCCACGCACTTCCCGTGGACCTAAGCCAGCTTGGGGTGGGCGGAGGGGGAGCTGTTTTAAAACACAAACTGCAGGCAGGACCCACGACGTGTCACCATGGGGCCTGGAGGGGCTTGATGCCCACCCCCTCACCTCTCAGTGAGGGGCCGCCCTGTCCCTGCTTGTCTTGGCCGGAACCGCAGAAGGTACATCCTGTCCCATCCCCCGTCTCCCCTCCTGGGCTGTAACATGCGAGATGTCTGAAGATGTGTTTTAAGAAAATGGAGAAAAGGTGCCTTCAGCTGAAAACTCTGCCTTTCCATCCAGGCATGCGCGTCCCTGGCGGGGATGGTGACAAATGGGCCCACTGGCGCCATCAAAACTGGAAAGATGACAAAGGAACATATCTACGAAACAGAAACAGACTCACAGACACAGAGAACAGACTGTGGTTGCGAAGGGGGGCTGGGGGAGGGGTGGATTGGGATCTTGGGGTTAGCAGGTGCAAACTATTATATATAGGATGGATACACAACAGGGTCCTACTGTATAGCACGGGGAACTCTATTCAATCTCCTGTGATAGACCATAAGGGAGAAGAATATGAAATATATATATATACGTCTATAACTGAGTTACTTTGCTGTACAGCAGAAATTAACACAGCATTGAAAACCAACTAGACTTCAATAAAATTTTTTAAAAACCCTGGAAAAATGGCAGGACTCCTCTTAGGATGATCTGAGTGTCCGTAAGTCTCTGAATAGTCACCACAGGAAGAACCCTGTCTCCGAAGACTGTCAGTACAGACTTGCACTGTCCTCTGTCTCCGTGAAGAGTACTCTGGGAGATCGCGTCCTGCAGCACGGAGAGCACGTGTGTTAGGTCCTTGGACTGCAGAACTCCGTGTGACGGTGCGGGCACGTGCGGAATCGTGCAGCCCTCTACCCTCGGCCGCTGCTTGGCGTGGTTTGGGTCTTTGTAAGGGTCACGGCTGGTGGAAGGTGAGCTGCATGGGGCAGGCGCATGCGGTGTAGACACCCTGCGACTTGTCTGTGCTGTGTGAGGATGCCGGGTTTCCCAGATGGGGGGTGGACACGGAGTTACGGGCCTGCTTCATCCTCTACGCGGCGTAGCCCATGCACCCCGGAAGTGACACAGAAGCGCTGAGGGGGCGTCGCTCTGCTGGGACCCAGGCAGTGGACAGCGTTCGGGGTCTGAGTCCCCACCCAGTGCAGTGTGTGCTTCCCGGGAGTGCAGGGCCCTGGCGTGGGGGCCCGACTGTGGGGTGCGCCCCTGTCAGCCCTCACCACGCAGCAGGGCGTCCTCCTTTGGTCTCCTTCTTCCTCTTATTTCTTGTTCTCCACACTGGGGACCTCTTTTTCCAGTTTTCTCAAGTTTCAACTGCTTTCGTACCAGAAGGAAATAAATCTAAATGTTAGTGGTGCTTTTTTCCAGGTTTTGAGACTACAAACGGGTTTTTCTTTCTAACGTTGTCTCACTTTTCCCATAACGTTTATTACTTTTATAACAGGGGAGAAAACAATAGTTGTATATTAATGTCCTTTGGGGATTTGAATGACAGACCCCTAAGAAGCGTGTGACTTTCACAGCTGAGTGACCATAACAAGCTGTGTCTTCACGAGCTCCGAGGATTTGTCCCCAAAGAGGCAGTAACGGGATTCTGACGCCAAGGCTGACGCACGCCCTATCTGTTTTCTCCTAGGTGCCCCAGGACGAGTGGGGAGGGTACCCCACGGGGGGCAAAGACGAGGAAATTCCCTGCAGAAGGACGA
This sequence comes from Monodon monoceros, assembly GCF_005190385.1. Classification (NCBI taxonomy): domain Eukaryota; kingdom Metazoa; phylum Chordata; class Mammalia; order Artiodactyla; family Monodontidae; genus Monodon; species Monodon monoceros. Next base: position 24,305,574 of record NW_021703773.1, read on the forward strand.
GGAGTGGCAGTTACATCAAAGCCATGGGTGACGAGGAAAGCGGGGAGTCGGACTCCAGCCCCAAAATGCCCCCCAAGGTGGCGCTCCGGCCAGAGCCCCTGCTCAAGTCCATCGGACAGAGGCCGCCGGGAGACCTCCAAACGTAAGCCCCCCACGTGCCTCCCTCACCCCAGCCCAGGGCTCTTCTCACACTGACTGCGGCCGGTTGTCCAAACACCCTAGAAAAAGCCCTGGGTTGAAAATATTAGGCTCAATGGCCGTCAATTTTCAAGTCCTTTAAAAAAAAAGCAATCAGACCTTCGGTTATTTACTCATTGCATAGTAATTAAGGAAATACACTTGGGCAGTTTCTGTGTCAAATATTAATTTTCAAGTACCTATCATAGCCAATGACCCATCCGTGTCTTCTCAGATCATTCCAGCAATTGATCAGGAGCACATCTGTGTGAGTGTGTGTGTGTGTGAAAATCACAATGGGGAATTTTTTGTTTACTATAACTTTACAAGTGCACATGTAGGCAACACGTTTTTTGCAGGGTAGGGGCAGGAACTGGATTAATTTTACAAATATCATAGCATGTACTTTATATATTTGTCCAAAAATACATTGGGTTTTTTTTTGTTTTTTCTTTAACTGAAGTGTAGCTGACTTACAATGTTGTGCCAGTCTCTGCTGTACAGCGAAGTGGCTCAGTTATACACACAGAGACATTCTTTTCTGATATTCTTTTCCATTATGTTTTATCCCAGGAGACTGGATATAGTTCCCTGTGCTCTACAGTAGGACCTTGTTGTTTATCCAGTTTATATATACTAGTTGCATCCGCTAATCCCAAACTCCCACTCCATCCCTCTCCCTCCCCCTTGGCAACCACAAGTCTGATCTCTGTATCTGTGAGTCTGTTTCTGTTTCATAGATAGGTTCATTTGTGCCATATTTTAGGTTCCACACGTAAGTGATATATCATATGGTTATTTGTCTTTCTCTGACTTACTTCACGTAGTATGACAGTCTCTAGGTCCATCCATGTTGCTGTAAATGGCATTATTTCATTCTTTTTATGGCTCAGTAGTATTCCATTGTATATATGTGCCCCATCTTCTTTATCCATTCCTCTGTCGATGGACATTTAGGTTGTTTCCATGTTTTGGCTATCGTGAATCGTGCTGCAATGAACATAGGGGTGCATGCAAAGACACACTGCTGATAAATTTAACTAATTTCCAAAATATAAACAGAGGAAACTAGGAACTCGGCTATTCATTTGAACTATGAAAATATGACTGTAATTCTTAGCAGTCACCTTGTGTGTTTTTGGTCCTTCCAGCTAAGTCTGGATACAAGTGCAAAGAACTGTCTGCTTTTCCCACCACGAGCTGTGGCTTCTCTGGTGTGAAGGTTCAGCAAGAGGGTGAAACAGCAGCTCAGTGCTTTGCCAGTGTTGCATCCAGAGTTGTTCTTGTAACGTAGTGAGAGGATGAGGCTGTGACCAGGGTGTCACCTTTGTGTCATCCCCCACCCGTGCCCCGTGCACATGGCGACATGTGAAACAATGGTGTGATTTCTCCTGATAAATCCAGTCATCCGTTAAATGTTACCTCACAGGATGAAAAATTTAAATTTTGAATTGACCCGTATCCTACATTTGACAAACGTGAACGGTACCTTTATGACCTCGTTGACTTAAATCCCTCGGCAGTTGTGTTGGGGATGCCAGGCACGAACAGATGAGGGAGGCAGCGACGCCTGTCTCGTCCCTTACGGGTCCCCTAAGGTAAGGCGCTGCCTTACACAGAGGAGGTGGTCAGGGGAGGTTTGTGAATCAGTGCCTAGGAGCCAAGCCAGAGGCTCGCCCTGTGGAGCTCACAGAGGGATAACGGGAAGGGGGCGTGTAAGCAAAGAAAGCAAACCGTTGGAAGAGGTTGTCAGTGGAAGGTTGTGCTGGGAACTGTGAGGGGTTAGGGGTGGGGAACCAGAGGCATCACCTGACCCAGGCACGCAGCCGTCGAGGGCTGGACCAGGCATCGGTCTCCCCAGCTTCATTTGGGGGTGCCTGAAGACACATCTGAGAACCCTGGGTTATCTGAAAACCCCACCTCCCTGGGCAGCAGTTGTGCTTAGCAGGTCTCGGGGTTCTGATCCACTGGGTAGGGCCACCGACTTAACTCCTCATCTTAAAAGTTCGTGATTCATTTCATGATTGTGCACTTTGAAAGCAAACCATGAAAAAGAAATAAAAGCAAGCAGTGTTTGAACTGTGAGCAGGGATCAGGCCTTTTAAGAATTACGGGGGCTTCCCTGGTGGCACAGTGGTTGGGAGTCCGCCTGCCGATGCGGGGGATGCGGGTTCGTGCCCCGGTCCGGGAGGATCCCACGTGCCGCGGAGCGGCTGGGTCTGTGGGCCATGGCCGCTGGGCCTGCGCGTCCGGAGCCTGTGCTCTGCAGCGGGAGAGGCCGCAGCGGTGAGAGGCCCACGTACCGCAAAAAAAAAAAAAAAAAAAAAAAGAATTACGCACTTTGTTTTCCTATTGACAAAGTCCCTTATCCCTGTCTGCTGACCCCAGACTGGTCGTGCTCCCTGGAGCCCTGTCCCCAACCCGTGAGTCCTCCCCGCGGGACCACGATTCCCTTCTTCAGTGGTCAGCACCTGCCTCTCGTCCCTCCCCTCATCTGTACCAGGCGCCAGTGCTGACGATGTTCAGAAGATATTGTTAGGAGTTTACATTCGTAAAACACGCATCATTACCCACCATCGTAAAAATTCCCTCAAAAACCCAAGAGAGTGATGGAGAGGCAAGGCCACCGGACAGAGTAACCATTCACCATCCGCGTGTGGAAGTGGAGCCGGGGGTTCATCCACAGAGGCTTCTAACCCCAGCACACCCACTGCACTTCATACCTCGGGAAACTTGGGGGGAAATGAATAGAAGATGCTGCCTAACACCTGCTCCTGTTCTCAGCTCACTTACGTCTGCGTTGGCCTTGCAAACACTGCCCACTCTGTCTGCAGAGATAAGCCCTCGGTCGGGCCCTTCTTCCCGTTATTCTGTGTTTATCACTCCGTTCATCCCTCCGACACGTGCCAGGCACTGTGCTAAATTCTCCTTACACGTGTGTGGATTATTCTTTTCCCCCAAATCTGACACTGCGATGGAGATGTGAAGGGGTGGGGGCAGCACCCTGTGACATGTCCAGACGACACCGTGCCCTGCAGGACTCCTCTGCTAATTTGCAAAGTCCGTGAAACTCCCATAACAAGTCGCTCTTTGTGTTAACATATGAAATTTCTCTTTAAAATATGTTACTGGGAGGTATATCAAGTAAGTTGTTATTATTGCCTGTTAGGCTCTTAGCACATCTTAGGATTTTATAGGTTTCAATATAATTTCACTTATTTTCGTCCTAAATGGCATCATGAAAACTCAACTCTTTACCCAGGGAAATAAAAACTGTGCCCATTTTATGGAACAGAACCCTGAGTCAGAGGAACAAGGTACTGAAGGCCACGGAAGGGACCAGGGGTTTGAAATGAAAAGTTCTTTTAATCCCATGTCTGAGGAAAGTATCTCACCCAAATAGCAGGGTCGTGTGCCTGGGGCCCAGCATGATCTCTGAGGGAAAGGAAGTGGTAGTTCTAAAGTTGTGTTTAAAATATGACTGAAAGCCATCAGATTTAGCAGTGCACTGAATGTTTTCCCTCTGGCACCACAGAACTTCACCAACAGGAGCTGACTGACAGAACGGTTTAAGAGCCAAGTGATAAACATAAGAATTGGTGTCTGCCAACCTCCTTTAGGTTTTATTCTCAGTATGCACCGTTAATTCTATTCACACTCATAATGGTATTTAAGAATGCAGATGAAATAGTCAGATGAACCTAGTAATTATACTTTAGTTTTAATTTGATGGATTGATGATGTTCTTATCGTTGAATTATCATATGGGCACACTGAAACCTTAGGAATTTTACGAGCCTCCCAAGTCACAGTAAACACTGGTATAAAATGAACTTTCCCAGCAGCCCTTCTTCAATCTGCCCAGCTAAGACCTGAAACGAGATTGGCTGTTTAGTTGCCTGTTACCAGCCCTGTTGAGCCGTATAATCTAAAACCCCTTCTGTGAAGGCTGCACGCACTCAAAATGCCTGACCTCTGGGAACAGTGATTCTGTTGAACACTGTCTTGTCTTCCTGCTGTTAAACCGAGAAAAAAGTCAGTCTTCTCATTAATAATTGAGTGCATGTCCTTATTACACATACAAGGATTTTCGCTTTCACCTTGCTGTGTTCTCTATAGAGTGCAAGGTGAGAGAAAGTCTTTTCACTCTCGAAAGAAAAATGAAACAAAAACAGACACGTAAAGACCTGTCACAGCTGTCTTACTGCTCAGAATTCTCAACAGTTTTGTTGACTGATCAGGAAAATCAGACCCCCAGGCCGGGGACAGACCCTGTCTCTCTGTGGGTCAGACCCTGCCCATAGGCAGACACAATTTAGAATTATTTTAAATGAAGTGCAAATTTCAAGATGCTACTGAATCTGATTTACTAGATTTTTAAATTAGCTTATGTATTAGTATCTGGAGAATTCACTTTTTATAATTATGAAAGGTAGACCAACTAATTTAATTTGGGGCATTTTTTTCTGCTTAGTTAAATTGAGAAGTCAAAGCTCTAATAATTTTGAACATCTCTGAGTCATTCTCTCAAGAAGGTAGCATTTTAAATTTATAGAGAAAGGAGAGCTTATTTTAAGAACTACTTCATATGTAAAGATAAACTCAGGTGGGTTACAGATATAAGCATAAGAATCATATTTGTATGTGTGAGTATATACAGGTATGTGTGTGTGTGTGTATATATATATATACGTGTGTGTATACATGTATGTGTATATACATGTGTATGTATATGTATATGTGTATATAGATACATGAACATGTATATATGAATATTTTACAATCTTGGGTTGGAGAAGGCATATCCAAACCTTATTCCACAGTGAGAAACTACAAGACACTGACAGATTTTAATTCATAAAACTAAAAACGTATTCATGGTAAAAGCCAACAAACAAATCAACAAGCTAAAAGTACTGTCACCAAAGTAAAACAACCATAAAAACCTGGGAAAATGTTCCATAATACAGGTGACACATTTTCGTACTCTTAATACGAAGAGATGCCTTACAAATCAGTAAGGAAAAAGTGAGCACTGTAGCTATAAAAATGGACAAAGGCCAGAAAAGACTATTTACAGGACTTCCCTGGTGGCACAGTGGTTAAGAATCTGCCTGCCAATGCAGGGGACACGGGTTCGAGCCCTGGTCCAGGAAGATCCCACATGCCGCAGAGCAACTAAGCCCGTGTGCCACAACTACTGAGCCTGCGTGCCACAACTACTGAGCCTGTGCTCTAGAGCCTGCGAACCACAACTACTGAGCCCAGGTGCCACAACTACTGAAGCCCACGCACCTAGAGCCCGTGCTCCTCAACAAGAGAAGGCACTGCAATGAGAAGCCCACACACCGCAAGCAGAGAAAGCCCGCGTGCAGCAACGAAGACCCAATGCAGCCAAAAATAATTTAATTTAGTTTTTTAAAAAGACTGTTTACATACCTTATCGATAATTGAAACTTTTAGAGAGTATTTTAGCATTCCACTTAAAGCTAAAAATGTAAAATCTTATTCTAAAGAAATTGCTGTCAAGCATGCGCACAATTCCATTGTATATCACTGTAAGGAATTGTAAACTGCCTACGCGCCCATCCGTAGGCCTTGGGTCCCGCTTGGGACAGCCTAGCCTCTGGATACACCTGTAAGCGGTGACACAAGTAAGATGATGTTCATTGCAACATCATCAGTAATAGCAGAAGTTTAAGACAATCCAGAGTTCACCACTATCGTACTGATTGAATAATAGATATACAAGCATTAAAATGGTAGAATATTATTCATAGAATATACTAGAATATTAGGCAGCTATAAAAGATGAGGAAGATTTCTATGTACCGATTTGGAGCGATCCAGGTTACATCACCTTTAAAAAGCAAAGCATAGGACATTAGTATATAGCTGCCACTTTTCTATAATAAAATGGGAAGATAAGATTAAAACTCATATCATATTTATATGATAAATTTTTATAAATTATAAATTATAGTATAAATATTTATATAAATATAAATAATCATATTTATATTACATAAAGAAACAATAGAAGGATAAATAGAAACTAATAAAAATGTTTACCTCTAAGGAGTAAAGAGGAAGTAGGTGCAATAGGGCTGGGACCAGGACATCTCAATATGTCCCTTTTCTGTATATAGTGTTAACCTTCATTTATGCAAATGTGCCATCTATTCAGAAATATCAGAACTTAGAAGACACAATAAAAGAAAATAAAAGCCACTCTCAAAAAACAGAGCAGCCAAGAGGAGATTTAGAGATAACCGCTGACAGAACTATCAGAGAGAACCTAAAAATAACGAATTAATGCCAAAGGATCTAAGGGAAAACGTGGACTACTCGCATACACAGAAGGGAAGTTGGCAGAGAGAGAAAAATTAGAAGAAAGAGGCGGCTAGAAATACTACAGATGAAAATCATGGTGTTAGAAGTAAGGAATTTTGCTGCTGAGCTCTTCAGCAGACTCAGCATAACTGAGTGATAATCAGTGAGCTTGAAGATAGGTCCACAGAAATCACCAAACTGAAACGCAAAGAAAAAAATGTAAGAAATAAAAAGTGGAAACGAGCATTCAAGAACTGTGGGAAAATATCAAACTGCCCAACACACCAGAATCCTGGGAGGAAAAGAGAAGGGGAAGCAGTCAGTGGAAGAAACATTTGAAGACATAACGCCCAAGAATTCATAAAAATAATGAAAGACATTAAATCACAGATTGAAGAATCTCAGAAAATCTCAAGAAAGATAAGTACCAGATACAAAACAAAAGCCACACACATCATTTTCAAACTACCAGAAACCAAGGGTAAAGAGACAATCTTAAAGAAAGCTGGAGAAAAAGACACATTACATACAGAGGAACAAAAAATTTTCACAGACTTTTTGTCATAAAGTATTCAAGCCAGAAAATAATGAAGCAACATCTTTGAAGTATTAAAAGAGCAACCTATTAACCCAGAATTCTAGACTTAGAGAAAGTATCTTTCAAAAATGAAAGTGAAATAAAGACTTTTTCACAAAAACAAAAGCAGAGAAAAACATTGCCATCAGACCTGTACTAGGAGAAATATTAAAGGAAGTTCTTCAGGCACGAATATGGGTTAGTACGAGGACAGACAGACATCTGGGGCTGTGCAAAAAAAGGACCGTTCCATATCTGCGTTGTGATGATAGCTACAGGACCGTGCGCCTGCCACCATGCCCAGAGCTGTGCGGAAAGGGAGGGATGCTGACAGTGGGCAACTGAACCAGAACTGGAAAACCCAATCCTGCGAAATCAAAAACAGAGGGCGGTAAAATGGAGTGTGTGCAAGCAGCTCCTCTGTGGCGAGGCATAAACATTAATCCGGGACAGGAGGAGGGGAGAGCCCTGCAGCCTCACCCCCTTTTTGCTGGTTCACATCAGGCAACATAAGACATTCCCCTTGGCCGCTGGTTGGAGAGGAGATCGAATGAGTCACAGGAGAGAACCCCGGCTGGGAGGTGAGCGCCGGAGAAGAGCTGGGAAGATGCGCTCAGATGGGCCCTCTGGCTCCTCACGTGCGCTCGGAGAAGGGAGCTTCCTTTTCTCCAGATGTACACTGACTTGGTCATCTCGATGACCTAGACACCTGCCCTGTGACTCTCCTGGAATTCACTGGCCGGTAGTAACTGGTCGTGCCCCTTGGCTGCTGGGGAGGGGTCAGGTCTGCTTCGGGGCCACAGTGGGGTCAACCCGAGAAACCCCGAAAGGCACAGGGCGTGCAGGATCCATCTAGAACAGCTCACTGAGCATCCCGCAAGGCCACTTTCCCCATTTCTAGGCCCATCAATCTTGACTTTTCTGCTCTTTCCTGATGTGTGGCTCCCTTTTGAATTTGGCAAAACCCCCCGCCAGCTCCTAGCATCTCTCACATACCGACCCCAGGCCCAGTGTATCACAGGCTTGTCTCCCCTCAGCGTCCAGTTTCTGAGCATCCTCGCACCCAGGGCACCTGGCTGAGCCCCAGGGCAGATCCCTCACCCTCCAGCCCCTCGCAGCTTGGCAAGCCTTTCTTCTCACCCTTCCCAAGCCTCCTGGCAATCTGCCTTCCAGCCCTGCTGAACTCCCTGCAGTCTCCTGACTGCACCATCGGCTCACACTTCCGCGCTCCTGTTCACCCTTCAGTACCAGCTCAGGGTTCCCTCCTTCTGGGGGTCTTCCTGAGTCAGTGCCCTGCCGGGCGCTTCCCGAGTCCTCCGCCCTTGCCTCTGCCATACGCGTGTCTGCTTTCCCTAACAGAGAGATGTCCTGTCTATAACAGCCATCGTATCTTCACTGTGTGGCATTTTATAAGGGCCCCATACACACTGAATGAATGAAGAAAACTGACTTCTTATGAATCCCTAGTCAGGGATCATTGTTAATCAACTTAATAAGTGAACTGCTATTAAGGGCACCAGTAAAATCATCATTTTTAAAGTTTCTAAAAGTAAAACTTATAAGTTGAAAAGATGTGTGAAAGCCCATTCACATTCACTCAACTCCTTAAACTCTCTAATAATTAGTCCCAAAAGGACCAGATGCTAGCCTCCTTGAAAATATCACACACCTTAAGTGTGCAAATCTTCAACGAATAGGGAACCATATGCTCCATGGAGAAGTATTCTCTTTCACAGTTTCCACTGCTACCCATGGTCTGGTGACTTCCACACCCTCCATTTCAGCTGGAGGAAACCACGGGGGTTTTTTCTGTGCCAGGTCACGTTAAAGCTGTTGCCAGCACTGCGAGTGTGTATTTGCAGCTCTGAAGAGTGCGACCTCCTGGCTTCCCAGGTAGCTGAAAATGTCTCTCATCAGAGACTGAACAGGAGGTAGGGACCAAGGGACACCTGGCGCTGTGCCCCTCAGGTCTCCACTCACTGGCGAAGCAATCCCACTGCAGGCTTTGCAGACTCCGCAGGCGTCTGCCTGTGAAGGAAGGTGGACCTGTACAGCACTGTGGCCTTTTTCTGTCTCTATTCATGGATGTCACCAGGATCTCACCCTCACACCTCTTCATTTATTTTGATTGTTTCTCTAGCAAATCCTCAGCTTTTGATTCTCAGACTGTGGAATCAGCTCTGTGTTGAGTTGTTATTCTCTACTGTTTTCTTGTTTTCTAATTCAGTAATTATGCTCTTATTGTTAATTTTTTCTTTGTGTTTCCTTAGATCTAACTTGTTATTTCTCTCGTCCTTCAGCTGAATGCTTATTAGTAGTGAAAGTGTTTAAGACTATGATGAATACCCCTAAGGGTGTACCTATACCTGCCTCACACATACCCTGATAGGTGATGCTTTTGTTGTCCCTACTTTCTGGATAGTCTGCAATTTTGTTTTGATTTTCACCTTGATCAAGGGTTTGAATGAATTAAATGAAGGAAAGATCAACTTACTAGGATAAATGTAGTAGCCACTAGTAACTATTTTTCTTCCTTTTAATTACTTTTTGAAACTTAAGTATTGTGTAGAGTTTTTAATACTGACCACCTTTCCTTTCCAGCCCTTTGGGCAGGGAACTTGATTTTAGAGAAACAGATAAAATATTGTTCTTTTTTCCAATGTCTTCCCATTTCTCATTGTATGAGCTCTCGATTCCCCCAAAAGTCGTCATTCCCGGTCACTCTCACGGCTGCATATGCATTCACTCACTCTTCAGTCTACCGCAGAGCTACTTTTGGCCTTTGTGCTCCCATTCATCTAAGTGTGACATGTGCTTTCCAGCACAGAGCTGAGGACGTTTCCTCAGTTCACCCCATGCTGAGTGCCGGAGTTCAGATAGCATAATGGACAAAGAATTTGTCACACTTGAACAGTGAAGAGTGTTGAAAGCAATCACTCTTTAAACACAAGTCACTGTCTTTACCTCTGTGGACTTCAAACGTCTAACAGTGACACACAGATGGATCAGCTGAGCACTTGTGAGAGGTCAGACAGGGCTTTCTGTTAATAAACCAGAAGCCAGTGGCTGTCAAAGCACTGACTGTTTCCAGAGAATGCACTGAATAAAGAGATTAGAGCAAAGAGAGGCAAATCTGTAAGATCTGGGTGCAAAATTAAATAAAATTAAGCCGAATAGTAAACCTGAAGCAGCAGTGACTTTTACTAAGTCACATTATATGCAGTTCTCCCAAATGTAGTAAAGATGATTTAGTCTATTGAAATCATCGTCTTCCTTGGTGTATGATAATTAATATATGAATTCTTCATTTATTTGTTCATCCAATAAGTAAGTGTATGTTAAGGGCTGGGTGTGTAAATAAGATATCAAGTAAATAAATGAATAAATGTACAGAGTGCCAGGATATTAACTAGGCATCTAAAACTAAACAGTTAATTTTAAATGACAGAAATCATTTTCACAGAGTTTAAAAAGTGAGGTTTTGATGAGCTAAACTGCTTTTGAAATAATCATTTTATCATGGTTAAAAGTGTTTTTAAAATCTCTCTTATTGCGAAATTTGGCAATATGTATCAAAAAAACACTTATGTTCATTCTTCCCAGAGCCTCCAGTGAGAACTCAGTCTGGCTGGAGGCTTGGTGTCCGTCTGCGATACCGTGAGCAGAGGACCCAGTCATGACGGGCCAGACTGTGACCTACAGTTCTGATGTGAGCTAACCCTTGAGTGTTGCCTTAAGCCAGCGAATTTATGGTAATGTGTTATGCAGTGTATTAGTCCGGGTCTCCAGAAACATAGGGTGTGTGTGTGTGTGTGGAGAGAGAGACAGAGACAGAGAGATTAACTGTAAGGAACTGGCTCTCATGATTGTGTAGGCTGGCAAGTTCAAATTCTGCAGGGCAGACTGACAGGCTAGAGGGTCAAGGAAGAATTTAGGCTGTAGCTCAAGTCTGAAGACAGTCTGGAGGCACAATTTCTCTTCCCGAGGAGGTTAGTCTTAAGACTTTCAACTGATTAGATGAGGCCCATCCATATAATGGAGGGCAGTCTGCTTACTCAAAGTCCACCAATTTAAATATTAATTGCAGCCCAAAAAATAAATAAATAAACCATCACAGCACTATCTAGAATACTGTTTGACCAAATATATGGGTCCCACAGTGTAGCCAAGTCGATACGTAAAATGAACCATCAGACACAGTAGTGGAAAACTAATACAGGAAGTCACTAGGGAATTTCCTGGCACTCCAGTGGTTAGGACTCCACGCTTTCACTGCCACTGGACCAGGTTCAATCCCTGGTAAGGAAACTAAGATCCTGAAAAACAGTGGCACAGCCAAAAAAAAAAAGGAAGTTGCTAAAATATTAGTAATGGTTATCTTTGGGTGGTGGATTTGTAGCTGAATTTTATTTTTTTTTTAATATTTTTAAACTTTTTCCAAAAGCATATATTAATGTTAAAATAAGAAAAGATATTGAAAATCAGTTGTATTGTCTTCTAAGCCCCCTCGTAACCTGTAATTACTGTCTCTCCAATAATAACACTGCATTTAAATGAATTTTCTTGTGTTGTAAAGTTACAATAGTAATAAATTTATGCTCAGTGACTTCATTAGACTTTTCAACTGCAAATGGAATTATAATTTTATGTGGATTTTAAAGCCATAAAATGAAATTTATTCCCAGTAGTATTCCCACATTTTGTGTCTCCAAGGCTCATGTTACATGAGACTTACAGTAAGAGATGCTGGTGGAGAGATGCGTGTCATTGGGAGTAGTTGTGGCTTGGTGTTGTCACCAGGGAACCTCTTCCATGATGGAGTGAAAGGGATGAGCATTTGAGGGTTACTTACCTGGAGTTCTCTAAAATCACTTCTAAGTCCAACACCACAAGGAGTACTTGGAAAAGGAGCCTCCAACATACCCCTGGTCCAGACAGTCAAGGGCTTTCCCAGCACGGATGCCCCTCCCAGCATCGGGCCCCCTTCCCAGCATCGGGTGAGTTCCCATACTGAGAGTTTTCCATCTGTCATTTTCCTGCACAGTTGATGTCATAATTCTTCTTTTTTATCTTCTGTGTTTTTCTCTACTTCTTGATTAAATTGAATGACAGTGTATGCTCATTTCTTTTTATTATCCCTGTAATTGTCATCCAGTGAATGTTCAGCAAACATTGCTAGCTGACTGGGACCCCATTTATGATCTCTTTGTGGTACAGTTACACTCTTATTTTTATTTCAAATGGAGGTACATTTAGTGATTATCTCCTATCACGACAGGATAGTAGATTCTACTATTGATTCTTACGTTTGTACAGTGAGTATCAAATAGTTATTAAATCCAGCATTTGTCATTAAACGTTGCAATAGTCAAAGAACTCTTTCTTCTTAAGTAGCGTGTACCTCTTATTTTATACAGTGGTAGGTAATCAAATATTTAACCTATAAAATCAAGAGTCAGAAAATATAATGGAGTGAGAAAAATGGAAATACGTATTTAACTGCCTCAGTGGCATTTAATCTCAGGTGCTAGTAGGGAAAATACTGGAACAAAGGCAGTGATTGCAGGGTAGAACAGAATGTGTCCTCCCTACATACCCCGTCCTCTGCGCACACCAGCTGAGGTGGAATTTATTTATTCGACGTGGCCTCCGTTACCAGACTTCCCTCTAAGTCTCCTGAGAGCACAGAACACGTCTTCGTTATCCTGACACAGAGTAGGTGCTTAATAATATTTGATGGATGGAATTGCTTATAAGGAAGTTTTAGCTGGGGCCAATTATGTGTGGTTATTAGAGATAATTTTTACTGTAACTTTGTGTCCCGCTCAGCTCCTTTGTGAGGCTAATAATTGTCTTTAAAAATGGTTCCTGAAGGTCATACAGAGCCACTGAAGATTTCAAGGAGGCTAGCAGATTTCTATTCTAGAGAGATCGGTCTGTCTGGGTGGACAGAATTAGGTGTCTATGAGGAAATCCAGATGACTTGTCAGGGGCTGCCTTAGTGATGGCAGTCGGGGTGGAGAAAATGTGTTGGGAGGTACACGTTAGGGACAGAGCCGGACACAGGAGCAGGCACAGGCGAACCCCCAAGGCTGCAACTTGGGTGGGGCTGGGGGTGTGAGTCAGTGAGAGGGGGCAGGAGAAGCAGACATCGGGAAGGTGCTGAGTCCAGCCTGGACACACTGAGTCTACAGTGGTGGAGAGGAGTGGCCCCCGCAGTCCTGGTGACCAGGTAAGAGACCAGACCTCCCAGACCCGGTGCTGCCTACCTGCCGAGTGCCCGCTCTCTCTGTCTTCTGGGCCTGGTGGAGGGGTGGGCATGGTGGGGACATGTCAGAAAGACACAGACTAAACTGAAGGAGCCCCAGTGGCCAAAACTAGGACAGTTTGAGCCACAGAAGAAATAATAAAAGTATTGGATTGTCATCCACAAAAGAAGCGCCCGTGAGTCCATACTGATACTTCCAAAGCACTGAATAAATAAATGATGGGGAAGCAGGATAGTGCTTTTTTGCAGTAGAAGTTTTAACATAGGAGGATTAGGGGAAAGAAAAGCACGCCTGGGCCGGCACCGCCACGTTAACTGACGCAGCAAGAGTGACCGATGGGCGAGCGAAGGCTCATGTCTGCTTGGCCTCAAGACGTGTATTAGTTATCAAGGGAACAGTAGAAATGTCACAGTGGAGAACCAGAAGGACCCTCCCCCACTTAACCAGGTAATTAGGGTTGACATCAACCCTCTGAGATGCAAAGACATCATACGCCCTGGATACGATGCACAGAGCAAGCTTCTGAGGGGTTCTCACCAGAAATGCATCACCTCCACCTGATGATGGAAAAAGTCCACACCCCAAGTGAGGGGATAGTTACATAGTAAGTGATGAACACTCTTCCGAAGATCCGTCATGACAGACAAGGGCGGACAGGGGAATCGTCACAGGTTGGAGGAGATTCAGGAGCCAGGACAACCAAATGCAGCCTGGGATGGATCCTGGACCATGAACAGACCACTCGTGGGAAAACTGGTCAAATTCTAATAAGTTCCAATTTCCTGGTGTTTCTGACTATACTACCATTATGTAAGATGTGAACATTAAGGAGAGGTGGGGGAAGGTGTATGGAAACATTCTGCAATATTCTTGGAACTTTTTGTAGGTTCAAAATTATTGCAAAACGTTGTTTGTAGTTAATGATATGCTGTGGCTGGTAAATGTCACTGAAATCGGGTCTTTCTTCAGCAATTCCGCCATCCGTTTGCACATCACTGCTTGGAGGTCATGTCTGATCCAGGATCTTTAGCTCTGAAGGTGAAAGGCTCAAGCAAAGTGGGGAATGTGCTGACTGATAAAACCAAAGTGTCCAGGGCTGGAGACACCCTGAGGCCTGCATCCGCAGAGGTCCAGGCAGCAACCCTGCAGACTCACTCCTGCTTTGCTGTGTGTTGGCTGCATCCAGACCCTCCCCAGCCAGGCAGGGACGGCCATGGCCCATCCAGGCTGGCACTGCCCAGTCCAGTTCAGGGCATTTGTTCATTTCCCGTCAAGCAGATACCGAGCTCCTGTGAGGTGTCAGGCACTGCTTAGGTGCTTTAGAAACATAATGAACAAAACAGACGGAAATCCCAGGCCTCGTGGTCCTTAGTGTGCAACAGAGGAAGACACACCATTCACGTGATAACTAGTCAGTAATAAATGAGCGAAGGGCATCGCATGTTAGAGGCGGGAAGTGCCACAGGGAAAACTGATCCGAGTCTGGGGGTCTGGTAGGCCTGCGAGTGTGGATATGTGGGTGGCTTGGGGAGGGGGTTGCAGTTGAAGTGGCCTGATCAGGGTGGGCTTCCCGGGAAGGGGACAGCCAGGCGCAGGTGTTGGCATGAGGACCTCTGAGAGGATGTCTGAGTTCCTGGTGGGGAGCGGGGCGTGCTGCAGAGTCACGGGAGAAGCAGGGTCCGGTGAGGCTGGAATAAGTCACCAGGAGGGGAAACGTTGTCAGAGAGGCGAGGGGCGATAGGTTGGGTGGGAGGGCAGGTTAGCGGGGCCCCACCATCCGCACGATCATTGCCGCGTTACTTCGGGGGCAGAGGGAGCCAGTGGTTTGAGCAGATAGGTGAAGTCATCTAATTCATGTCTTAACAGCCTTAGGGAGAAAAGTCACCCATGACCCTGATTAGAAGGGTGAGGCCGACTTTGTCCAGAGCCATCACGGTGGGTGTGGCCACCACTGCGATGGGTATTACAGGGGTAGAGGGACCAGGCCCAACTGTGAACACACAAGGACAAGCAGGGGTTCCAGCCCGGGAGCAGGGTGGGGTCGCGGACGGAAAGTCTCCAAGAGGAAACATCAGGGCTCAGGGATTCTGGCCAAACGCACCTTATAGGATTCTTGCTGCAGGCGGGCAGGTGATCAGACCTCACCTGGAGGAGAGTGGGGCACAGGGAACCCCATCGGAACCGGGAGTGAGCAGATATCGGGTGAGGGATGCTGGCTACTCCGACTTGGCTGGATTCTCCCTAAAATTGGGCTCTTTGGGGGCAGAGTCAGGAGGCCGGGGCTCGGAGGGGCCCAACCGAAGCCTGTCAAGGAGAAGTTCTTTGTCAGCAGGAACGCTGGCTCCAGGGTTGAAGTTGGCCTGGAGAAGCTGCAAGGGCAGAGGCAGGGAGACCAGTCATGCTACAGTAACCAGCCTTCCTGATTCAGGTGATGGAGGCCACAGCAGGGCAGAAAAAGCCACAGCAAGAAACAGTCAGATTCTGCGTGTGAGACAGCAGAATTTCTGAGAAAGTCACCGTCCTTGCAGTAACTGTGCTGGATAATCCAGAAACGATTACGATACGGGTGCTGGACCCGTAGCAGTGCTTCCCAGGGCGGCCAGCTGTTTCCACGGCTGGTTGATTGCACCCATCACTCACAGATTCTCTGGGTTTTCCATTTTCTTCCACACTGCCAGTATCTTGCTTCCTTTTGCCAACTGTACGTTGGAGTCATTGAATGTGGACTTTAACTTTTCTTTGATCACCACGATCCAAAGGTATTTAGTTAGCGTCGATTATCATCGTCTGTGTGCAGTCTCTTCCCCCCCGAGAGCGTGAGCTCCGTGCACATGCAGGCGAGTTCTGTGTTTCACGTCTGTGCCCAGCGTGGTGGCACCCAAGAGGTATAGTAGTTAAATACATAGGTAACAAGTTAATCAGTGGTAAGGTATTCATCCAATGTACCAGTTAGCATGTTAATGGAATTAACTCCCTAAGGGACCGCCATTACCTATAAGCCATACAGGTTGGTTAGCCCGACCAGCAGTGCTCGTTTTGTCCCATTTGGTAGGCTTCTTCTCAATGTTTACGTAGCAGGGACTCGGAAAGCTGGTCACTGGACCGCACGCCACCTCGGACAGGCCCCGAGAGCGCCTTTCCTGAAGGCGCAGGTCTGTCTGACCCACACCCCTAATGTCCTGGCCGTTGGTAAAACCGTTGGGCCGGGCGATGACATCAGTATAAGCGTCACGTCGCTGATCTGGTGTCCTGTTTCCCCGCCCTCGGGTGAGGCACCGAGCCCAGCTCAGGGCTGAACAGTCAATACGTCCTGTCTTGGTGATTATTTGTCTAAGGGACCAGGCCTGGGAAAGGGTTAGGATGCTTCTAAGCCGGGCTGCACGTTCCCTCATTGTTCTCCGGGCAGGATACGCCAGTCAACACGTGACTGTTTAATGTCTGATGAGCTCCAGAGCAATGACTACACTCGAGTCTCCTCCAAGAGAAGAGTTCCCGACCCTGCCTCCCCGCCCTACAAGGACCTCAGGGCCCCATTTCTGCATCCCCACCTGCCCTGTGTCAGGGATTCCACAGTCACACGTCACCACTCTCAGTGCTCAGAGCAGAGTTGGCACAGGGGTGCCCGAGATGTTTAAACAACGACCACACCGGTGACCAGACGCTCTGGACTCTGACCGGAGGTGGTCAGCATCTGTGTGGGTTCAGGCTTTCTCTCCAGGAAGCAGGGCTGAGTGAACTGTGCCCTGGGGGCCCAGCTCTAAGTGCTCGGCGGTTGCCCGTCACGCAGATACAAACCTCGTCTCCCAGCACTAGCGGAAAGACTTTCCAAGAGTGTGTTTATTATTGTTTGTGGATGAAATAAACATCTAGATTCTCCAAAAGGTCCCTCAGTGGGGTCCCCTCTTCTTCTATCCAAGTAGACCTGCGTTTCTCACAGTGAGGGCTGGTCCATAGACCACCTGGCATAGAATCACCTAGAATGTTTATTAAAATTTGGATTTGGGGTTGACCCCACCCTTAAATCCATCTTGGGAATGTGATCTAGGAATCTGCATTATTGGCAAGCCCCCAGGGGATTGTGATACAGGTTAGCACTTGTGAGACCATTAAATGGATGTTTTCCTGCTGCCCCGACACTAGCCTTTACTATAAACCGGCAACTGTCAGAAATTTTAATAAAGAAAAAAGCTCTGTACTTGCTTAAAAAACCATCTCAAACATAGAAGAAGGTGTGGATGTAAATAGCAATGAAAGGATCTCAGGCCAGAGGAAGATTCCCCTGCGAGGGTCTCGAGAATAGTCGCTGAGCGGAGCCCTTGCCCAGCACTGCCGGAGGGAAGCCTGACACTCTGTACCGGGGCTCGTGGTGTGACGAGGTACATACTGCGGTCGCCTCTGTCTTTGAAGCTCTGGTAAGAGAACTGGGATGGAGGTCATGACTCGGCAGCGAGCTTCTCTGAACCTTTGCCGCGGCCCGAGTCACTGAACCGCTTGCACGACCCTGAAGTGCGTGGGGCTGGGCTGGTTGTTGTCACAGGGAGAAAGTCTGGGTCAAGCACGTTGGCGACGCGCTCAGCCTCACACTGCGAGGGTGGACAGAGGGAAATTCAGACCTCGGACCCAGGTCCCCTGGCTGCAAACCTCTGCTCTTCTCGGCCCGCAGCCCCTCCCTCTTTGCAGGGGTTGGTTGGGGGGCTCATGTTAAGGTGAAGCTGAAAGCCCTCCTTTTGTGTTTGTCTCCGGTCACGTGGATGGTGATGTGCAGGTCCTTTCAGAGTAGAAGGTTTATCACAACCCGGAGAAGGAAGGCCATTTCCATATCCTCATGAGGTCTTTTTGTTCACAGCTCAGAAAGCGGATGGTGGCAAGCATTTCTCCCGATTGCACCAATCGGACCGTCTAGTGAGACCAGCCTGTACTTTTTCCATTAGCTTTACAAACTTTCCCCATCCTTGTTTGCCTAAGATGCCGCTTCAGGGTAGGATTTTTCCACTTAGCAATCTGAGACCTTGCGCTCTGCTCCATTTCAGCGACCACCCCCAGCCCTGTGACTTAAAGTTCTCTCATCTAAGGGAGGAAACAAAGCACGAGGCCCTGTGCTGGCTCTGAGGCCCTGGGTCAGTGATGGCGCCAGAACCAAAGCTGGCAGCTCTCTGCTCTGGAGAGAAACCGTTGCACGGTTTTGTATTCTTCTGAAATATTATTTTATCACACAGTTGTAATAATGCATTGCAAATGTTTTAAAATATATGTATAAAACTAAAGTAACACGTGCAGGCTTTGGAGGTAGCGATCTTTGTGCAGAATCTGTAGCGCCTGCTCTGGGACCTTTGGGCCCTGGGTCCCCTCTCAGGAAGGATCCCCTTGCCTTCATGAAGTAAGTGGGTTGTCGTCCCTTCCCCAGAGAATCACAGACAGCCTCAAAGGCGATGAGCACAATGAAACCGTTTTGTGGTCACCTGTGCCCTCCCCTCTCGGTGATGCCCAGGGCCCGTGAACACACCGTGAACTGGTGGGTGGGGCCTCAGCTTCCTTTGGAAAATTCCTCCCAAATCATCCTTGTGGACATACATTTCACTTCAATTGACAAGTGACAGAAAACTAAATATTGTCCTTTCCTTGTCTGATTCCTAACAGCTTTACTAAGATATAGTTTATAGATCATGCAATTCATCCACTTGGCGTATACAATTCAGTGGCTTGTAGTATATTCACAGAGGTCCTTGTGATCAATGTCAGGACGTGTCTTCACACTGAAGGAGCCCCGCACCCACCGGCAGTCACTCCCCAGATCCCTCCCCAGCCACAGCCACCAATGTGCTTTGTGTCTCCGCGGGTTTGCCAGTTCTGGATGTTTCATGGACGTGGAATCCTACAATACGTGCCCTGTGTGTCCAGCTTCCTTCACTCAGCATGTTTTTAAGGTTCCTCCACTTTGTGGTGGGTGTCAGTTCTTCCTCTCTTTTTCTGGCTGAATGATATTCCATCATGTGGCTACATCACCGTTTATTTATCCATCCATCACTTGATGAACATTTAAGTTGTTTCCACTTTGGGGCTCTTATGAATAATTCTGCTGTGAACATTCTTGCACAAGTTTTTATATGGACGCTTATCTTCATTCTCTCATACCTGGGGGTGGAGCTGCAGGGTCATTTGGGAACATCAGATGTATCCTTTTGAGGAGCTTCCAGACTGTTTTTTTTTGTTTGTTTGCTTGTTTTCTGTTTTTCAACCTCTTTATTGGAGTATAATTGCTTTACAATGGTGTGTTAGTTCAGCTTTATAACAAAGTGAATCAGTTATACATAGACATATATCCCCATATCTCCTCCCTCTTGCGTCTCCCTCCCACCCTCCCTATCCCACCCCTCTAGGTGGTCACAAAGCACCGAGCTGATCTCCCTGTGCTATGCGGCTGCTTCCCACTAGCTATCTATTTTACATTTGGTAGTGTATATATGTCCATGCCACTCTCTCACTTCATCCCAGCTTCCCCTTCCCCCTCCCCGTGTCCTCAAGTCCATTCTCTACGTCTGCATCTTTATTCCTGTCCTGCCCCTAGGTTCTTCAGAACCTTTTTTTTTTTTTTAGATTCCATATATATGTGTTAGCATACGGTATTTGTTTTTCTCTTTCTGACTTACTTCACTCTGTATGACAGACTCTAGATCCATCCACCTCACTACAAATAACTCAGTTTCGTTCCTTTTTATGGCTGAGTAACATTCCATTGTATATATGCGCCACATCTTCTTTATCCATTCATCTGTCGATGGACACTTAGGTTGCTTCCATGTCCTGGCTATTGTGCTCCCAGACTGTTTTTAAACTGGCTGAACCTCATCTACTTAATAATGTAAATTTTCAATGTATTCTATACTATATTGTGCTGTATGTATAAATATAAATATGTTTGTATAAAATGTATCCCTCATTTTACCTTTTTAATT
The DNA here is from genome assembly GCF_005190385.1 of Monodon monoceros. Taxonomy (NCBI): domain Eukaryota; kingdom Metazoa; phylum Chordata; class Mammalia; order Artiodactyla; family Monodontidae; genus Monodon; species Monodon monoceros. The sequence goes on from NW_021703773.1 coordinate 24,325,883, forward strand.
TTCTTATTTATATCCATTTATGCTTTCATCTCTGGAGGCTTACAGGCACATCATTTTGTAACAAGAGCATTGGTGCTGCTAGAGTGTCATAACGTGAAAGATAAATAATTGGAGCTTTTCCTTAATACTTGTCGTTCTTTCTGATTTTTTAATCTCTCTGCTTTCCTTACCGTGGAATCTAGTTCATAATCCTTTGAGCAATAGTGCCACCTTTTCCTTAAAATACATTTTATAAGTTGAACTATAAGGCAATTTGAATGGAAAAGAAGAGGATTTTTCAAAAGACATTGGGTCTCTTTAAATATATCCTTTGGAAAATCGAATTCTATTAAAATTTATGTGCCCCCCAGCAAGCTCCTTGAGAACAAGGGCGAGTATTCAATCATCTTGTTTCTGTCCTTGGTGCCCAATAAATGTGTGTTAGATGAATGACTCATTTTGCTGGGTAAACATATTTGGGGAGAGCATTTTGACACCGAAAAACATCTCCTCAGAGAGGTTGTTCTGCTGTGGTCCTTACTGATGATGTTGGTCTGCAGGCCTCTGGGTTCCTCTCTGTTTATACGGACTCTGCGTACACAGTTCACTAATATTGACCTCTATTTTGTGTCTCTTTGGAAAAATAAATTGTAGTGAAAGATGCTAGCAAATTGAATTTCAAAGAATAAACCTCAGAAATGCTGAATGTCAGAGGTTTAAGTGGATACCTTCTATTCTGGTTACACTCAGCAATTTCTAATACAAATACGGGTAGTAAGGCCAGTTTTGTGATATGTGCCTTAGAGGGTCTTGGGATCAACGGTGTTTTCAGTAAAATGGACCCCAGGAGCCTTTCAGTGGAGCCAGAGGGACCCTGGGGGACGCTGTTCTCTGTAAAAATCCAGGTGTGGCTTCAGCTGCCACTTGGAATACTCGGCATCCATGAAACACAGTTTCATCATCACACAGAGGGCTTAGAGGGTCATAAACTCAACAGCGGGCTCTTAAAATAAGCAGAAGGGACATGTATGGGAAAATAAGGGAGGATCTCCAGCAGGGAAAGAGCCTCACTGGGAGGAACTGCCATAGTGAAGCCAGTGCCTGCCAGCCCCATTGTGCAGACACCTCTCGGTTTGACACCCACGGGCTGAACCCCGGCCACGTGACCTTGTAAACGAGATACCGCCGTTAGCGTGGACTCTGCTTCGTGATCCTGGCTTTCACCCAGGTCTGGGGGAATGCATCTCATCAGAGGAGCGTAGGTCATGTGCCCTTCCCCCGGCTCCAGGGGAGTCTGAGAAAGGAACTAGTTAACCTGTGTAGTCCTGCAAGAGGAGCCCACCTCTGCCTGTCACAGTGGCGAATTCTCTAAACAAACAACAACGAAAGGACCGAGACGTCTGTGAGCCAAACAGATGACAAAGACCACCACCACATAATGTAAAAATAAAACACCCCAGGTAGGAGCTCCGGAGAACTACCTCTGCTACAGAAAGCAGCCATACACTCTGGAGTGTGTTATGAATGTGCTAGATATCTGTGTGAGACATTTATCTGTGAATTCACTGTATATGTATGAGATGTGCACGTATACATGTAGCATGTATGCATGTAATTAGACCAACACAAATGGAGAGAGAAATTGTGATGGAAACTGCAATGTTGCTAAGATGTTAATTCTCTGCAGATTGAGGTCGTTTCAGTGCAACCTCAGTCAAAGCCGATGCCATTCAAAGCAGCCTCACTTTTTAGAGAAACGGACAGGAAGATTCTAAAATGTGTGTGAAAATGCAAAGGACCTTAGAAGAGCCAAAACAATCTTGACAAAGAAGAACAAAGTTAGACAACCTGCACTATCTGATTTTTTCCAGCCCTGGAACCAGCTGTCTCTTCAAGGATCCCTGTTGCCTTTCAGGAGAATGGTGTTTAGAAACCAAGATCTGGGCACTGGGTGTGCTCAGTGCTGGCTCCCTCAGCAGGCAGAGCTGGGGTACACGCTCATATCTCTAATCATTTACTTTGTCTACCCATCTGCATCTGTATCAAGCCGAACATGAATTCATACCGATGTCTCTGACTGTAATCTAATACAACATGGTTCGTTCTAGATTTTCTCCCTCCCCTTGCTTATCTGTACAGGACAGGTTTAAATTTCCATTGAGACTTCCTCTTTGAACCAATTCAGAAGACTGATGTTTTGTTTTGTCTTTGTTTTTTCTAGTTGAAACACTCACTTTATTGTCGACTGATTGAAATTTATTGTACTAAGGTGCTGAAATACTGAGGTGCTATGCTAGTCAGCAACATTGTGAGCATGTGTCAGACCCTACTGACTAATTCACACAAAGATTTTATTTTATCTTTTGCCACTTTGTCCAAGACGGTAATGATAGCTTTAGTTGATAGATAGCAGGCATGTGAGTATAGCAGGAGATCCAGCTCCTTGGTCTGTTTTATTCATATATTTTAAAAAAAGTTTGGAAAGTTGATAAAGTCATTTCATTAATTATTCCTTAAAACAACTGAAACCAAATCCATGCCAAAGTTCCTCAAAAGATATTATCTCTTTCAACATATACAAAACCAAGAAAGGCATAGTTAAGGGGAGGAATATTACCTACATAGTATTATATATCAGCTTTTCAGCATGACAGAGAAAAGGTAGAGTTCTTCAGTTAGAAACTGAGTCTCTTCTTCACATACTCTGCCAAAATACATAGTCTGACCAAAAGATGTAGGAGTCTTGATAATCTGCTCATCTCTTAATCCTTGCCAATAAAGATGAACAAATACTCATCACATGGACATCAAATAGTCTAATCAGATGGACCAAACAGGTCGCTTTTCAGAACCTGTTTTCATATCGAAATTGAGTCACTGCAGACCTAACTTTCAAATATTTGGGCATTTTCCAGAAATCTTTCTGTTATTGATTTCGAGTTTAATTTATTTTGGTCCAAGATCGTACTTTGTATGATTTCTGTTCTTTCAAATTTGTTAAGGTTTGTTTTATAATATAGTCTATTTTGATGAATGCCCAATGTGCACTCACTGGAGAAGAATATGGATGATGCTGTTTTGGGTTGGAGACCATCTGCCCTTAAGACAGAGAGCTATTGGTGTCAGAATAGACCAGGGTTTCTCAACCTCAGCACTAGTGATATTTGGGGCCAGACGACTCTTTTCAGTTGACGACTATCTGTGCACGATAGAGTTTTGGTAGCATCTCTGCCTCTGCCCAGCACCCCCCCCTCAAGTTGTGACAACAGAATATCTCCAGGCATTTCCAGTTGCCCCGCAGGAGGTGAAATCTCTCAGGATAAGGAAAACTCAAAAAGACAAAATATATCAATGTGACAGAAGAGTGAGTCTAACCATCACAATTTAAAACTTCTGCTCACCAAGAGACTCCAATAAGGAGGGGACAAGGCAAGCCACAAAGTGAAGGAAAATGTTTAAAATGCATATCTGACAAAGGATTTGAATACAGAATACATAAAGAACTCCCACAAAACAAAGCTATAAAGACAAATAACCCCATTAAAAACGGGGGTCAAAAGTTGAAAAGTCACTTCACAAAAGGAGATGTACAAATAACCGATCATCACATCATTAGTCATCCAGGAAATGGGGAGTAAACTTGAACGAGACACCACTTCACTTTCAGTACAATGGCTCAGCTTGAGGACAGTGACAAGCCAGAATGCCGATGAGCACGTGGGTGAGGGTTACAGAAAAGAAACTGTCAGAGTTCCCTGAGTCCTGAATATGAGATCTGCGCATTTCACGTGTATCAATTTGTCTCAATTTATCACAATGTAGTGGTATTTATTTTTCTATTCCTTGATTTCTATTTTAGAAAAAAATATGTTCTTTTGATGACTTCACCTAGGTTTGTTCTTTTCAAAAAAATCAAACGGTTGAAATGTTTCGTTCGGACAAAATCTGACCCGGAATAATGAGGGCCCCATCTGAGCAGCCCCCACCCCGTCAGCTCCCCCAGGTGTGTCCTAAGACGTTTCTACCAAACTCCCAGACATTGTGCATTAGGAACACCTACGCTCCCGTCTGCGTCCCCGACACCATGACCCTGAGCACACCTCCGTTGTAGCACTGCCAGATGTAAGAAAGACAAACAGTGAAATTTGAGTTTCAGGTCAACAGTGCATTTTGTTAGTATAGGGATATCCCATTTGGGACACGTTTGGAACATACTGATATTAAGAGGTACTTGCTGTTCCTCTGAACATCGAAATCAACTGGGTGCCCTGCGTTTTTATCCAGCAGTTATTCCTCCATCTTTGCTGTCTTCCGTGCCTGACGCTTTTCCTTGCACCCGCTCGAGGAAATCTGCAGAATTTAGTGGGAAGGTACAAAGGCCTTACCCCGCAGGGGGTGCTGGTCAGTATAATAATGCACGTGAGGAACAGAGGAGCAGAATCAGAGCGGCAGGTGCAAACGGTCGAGCGAGGCACGAGGGGAAAGTGCAGGACGCGAGGGCAGCCTCGGCAGAGCATAGGAAGTTCACGGACTCCGGGCTGCAAATGAACCCCGGACGTCAGCCACCTCCTCTCCGGATGCGTTTCCAGCCACGTGACATGAGCCATTCCTCCGTGAGCCCCGCCAGCCTTCAAGTCAGGTGAAGGAACCTGATTCTAAGCCTGTTTCCTGACCCGTTTCAGAAGCCTCCATAGAGGCGGGAAGGTCTCAGCTGTCCCCAGGCCCCGAGTGCCAGGTCCTCCAGTGTCACTTTTAGGGTCTGAGCGCTTGCGTTGTCACCAACAGACACCCCGGCCCAGCATGGTGTAATTAGGGCACAAGCACACCTTCATCTCCTGCGACTCCAATTAAAGCTTAAAGGACCCTTTTAGTCTAAATATGGAAATAATCTGGAAAAAAAATTTTCTGAAATCACTTAATTGCAAGCTTATGTGACGTGCGTGCTGAAAGACATTAGAATAATTTCCATTTTGTAGGAGGAGTAGCACACACACATCTATATCTCACACACACACACACACACACACACTTTCTCACACCCCTATGATGTAATGATGTTTAGAATGTTCCATTCTCCATGTAATGCAGTGAAGACAGTGGTCATATATGCACGCCATTCCAGTCAGATTCCATTTATAAAGATGTAAAGTTGCCCTCTGTATCTAGAATAAACACATTTAGTTTGAAAAAAATTGTTTACTTTTATTTCTCCTTCATACAACCTACTTAGAGTCTTTACTGTTTTTCTAAGTTGACAAAAAGAGAATTGTTTATTTTGTCTAAATATTCAAGCATATCCACGTGGATCTGAATAGCTGAATACAGAGGCCTGGCATGTATTTTGTTACGTGAATTTGTTTTTACAGTGATCCAGAGTCACAGAAGAGGTTTGTGAGCCTGTGATCCAGCAAGCAACTCTGACACAGTCTGCAGAGGGAAAGGAAGAAGTAGAAAACTAGGAAACCTCTTTTGTACGACTCCTTTTCACTCTTACAGCTTTCCAAAATAGGTTTCCAATCTCATTTACGCACATATGACTGTCTAACATGGGCATCATTTGAAAGGGAAAAAACCTGGAAAAAAATGTTTCATGTTATTTTAGAAAACGTTCTATGGTTTCCTCTTAAGAATTTCTGAGCCACCGGAAAGTCTATGCATGAAGATGTATTTCCACGCCTGACAACTGGGATGTCGAAGTAGGAGGGTATAACTGAGGGGCTTCAAGGGAACTTCAAAATGGTATCAACTCCCGAAGACGGATTTCTGAAGAGCAGAACTCTGTCGTCAGGAATTGAGGGAGAGGGACAGGTCCTGGGGTCCCGGCCCCGGTTCCAGTGGGTCCCGGCAGCCCTGCCCCTCCACCGTCGACTCTCCTCCCCGTCTCAGCTCCTGATCTATCTGGGGTCTGGGATTCCTGAGGGTCGCTGGCCTTCCTGGGCAGTATTAGAAGATGCCAAGCTATTAAAATGTTGAAAGTGCTATTAACCCTAATGAGGCACAGTTGGGTTTTTTTTTAAACTGTGTAATAAAGCATTTGGTGATAGAGGACCAGACCTCTCGGGCCGTCTGCTCCTGTGACTCACCAGCCGCAATCTTGGGGCTAAAAGTGTGAGTTTCGGAGCCAGGCTGCCTGGCCCCGGAGTGTAGCTCTGCGTTCGCCCCGGGGGCACCTGGGCAAGGTGCGCCTCGGTCTGCCTGTTTGCACAACGAGGCCCTACCGTGTGGGGTTCCCGCGAGCGCTGAATGGGTTGGTACCGGGTCAGAAGCTTGCAGGGATCCAGCATAACAGTGTATAGCAAACGTTAACTGTTGTGAGTCTGTAAAAGAAAACAACCTGATTAGCTTTCTATAGCGGAAGCTCTTCTTTAAGGGGCTACCCTGTGTTGGAATAAGGAGATAGTTGGGAGTTTTTTTAAATGTATTTGAAACGTAGAATCACAAATACATGGAATCGTGTGTGGGTCCCACCCAGCCACCACCAAAGGGGCATTTGCTGTAGTTCTGAGTCAGCCCCCAGCTCACGGAGCCAGGCTGTGGGCTGGAAATCTGGATACAGAGATCAAGAAGACACAGCCCTTCTCTTAAAGATTCTCAGAACTTCAATTTGAGAATGTTGAAACGGTGAAGAGCGGTGTTACTCAGCAGGGAAAGCTCTTCTATCGGAAGGAAGGAAGCTAAAAGTGCTAACAGGTAGAAATCGTAGTGTGAGGTCAGCGATTCAAGGAAACAGAAGGAGAGGGGAACCCAGAAAGGTTTCATTTTTGCAAACACAAACATGAGGCCGAGAGCCTGAGGGTCCGGGCAGCACACCTCCACACACACCACCAAGGCCGCGATGCTCAGGCCCCTGCAGGTGGCCTTGGACTAAACACGGTGCAGGTGAGGCTGACGAGGTCACGTCCAAGCTAGCCTGCGCCCCACGTGGCGGCCGTGGGCGCTGTGGGTGGTCGCACACCTGCCTGCTTCCAGCTGCGGGCCCACGGAGGCGCAAAGGGACCCGCGGCCGTGCTGGTGCAGACCCCAGCCCGGAGCAGTGGGGCTGACGAGGACGTGGGCAGGGGCTTGCACCCTTTACGAGCCAAGGTCAGAGCTGGCTCCACACTCACTTCTCTCCCATTCCCTTTCCTTTCTTTTCTTTTTTTTTCTTTGTTTTTTTGTTTTGAGTAGAGAGAAGGAAGGTAGGAGCTGGAATATGTTATACACCTGGTTTTAAAACAAAAATTATTATTATAATAAGTTATGATATAAATTGTATTCTATTAATATCTAAAAATACATATTATTAATTTTACCCAAAGTAATGACTTTATAAGAAATGGGCTTTGCTTAATCAGAACTTTTCATTGAGCCCATTTTTTTCTCTTCTGCCCCATTTCTAAAGAAGTAAGGCACAGAGAAAACAATTTACATCAAGAATTTACTTTGAAAAACAAGGGAACATTCTTCAGTCAAGTACAGAGTCAGAATTAGCAACCTGATTTTTATACACAGGCCTGTGCACTGATCCTATTTCATGTTCCCATTGTGAGCTGCAATACGAAAGAAGAATAAACTCATGATCTGTGTCCACATTATTCCAGTTTGGGGTCAAATAAGAGGAATTCTTACTATATTGTGGAAAGTCTGTCACCAAAACCTGAAAGGAGTTCAGTTAGTCAGAAACGTAAGCTAAGCCGAACCTTCTACATGCCAGACACCCTCAAGGTTTTCCCGTACTTCTAACATTTTGCAAAATAACAAGAAGGGATACCAGAGGAAATAGATTTTTAAAGCTGTTTGAGAGAAAATGATCATTATGATAACAAAATGTGGATTTGATTTCTCAGTCTGCTCTCTGCCTGTATCGCGTGATCTGCACAACTTCTCATAAGTTAAAACTGAAGGCAAGCCTTTGATTTTTTTCTTTTATTTTTCTGAGTGTGTAAAGTTGCTAAAAGCTACCGTGATTTTTATGAGACTCTCATGGTTTTTTGACCCCAATTCACTCTTATGGTGTGTGAGTTACCTGTGCTTTCAGCACTTTTTTATTCTATGTGGAGTGATCCTGATGTCACTACCTGATCATAAAAAGTCAGGTTTCAAAGCAAGTTTGTAAATAGGCTCCCCTGTTGCTTTTGAGGAAATCGCATCTATGCGAGTGTCTGTCAGGCATGTTTACATGAGGCAAAGGTGTGTCCACCGCAGGACGAAGTTTGGTAACAGCCTCCGGGCGATGCTCGCACAGGCCCTGCGGCGATGCTCACGGAAGCCTCTTCTCTTCTCTCCGTGTCTTTCCTGTAGCCAGAGCTACCTGCAAGCTGTCAGCGACGGGCCTGCCGGCCACAGCCTGGACCCCTCTGCCAACTACAGCTCCCCGAAATTCCGCTCCCGGAACCAGAGCTACATGCGGGCCGTCAGCACCCTCAGCCAGGCCAGCTGCGTCAGCCAGGTGGGGTCCCTCCGCCCTCCCACCCCGCCCTGAGTCGGCCCCTGCCAGGGCCGCAGGCCGCGAGCAGACGCACATTCCAGCCTGGAGTCATCCTGGCCTGGTTGCGCCCCCGGGAACATTATAAGGTTAATTGCGGGGGGCAGGGGCTGCATTTATGGCTCTGTCATTCTTTCTCCCACCTGCTCTGAGCCGGGGTGGCTGACTAGCTGGCCGTCTTGGCCTCCGTCCCCTCCGTCCACTCCGTGCTGAGCAGCCTCCTTCCCTGTGTCACGCCCCCCATGTGGAGGGTCTGGGTCCCACCCCGAGGGGACACATAGGATCTCCCAGCGCCAGCTGCCCAAGTTTGCTGGTGTTTCTGGGGACAGACACCCTCTCAGCTCCAGGAAAGACGGCAAGGTCACACCCTCCCTTATGCTTTGAAGATGCCAGGTGGCAGGTGTGTCCAAACCTCCCCCTTGGCTTCTTACTGCTTGAGCGAGACGGAGGCCCCAGATGGAAGAGGAGGACCTGCCGGGGGGCCTCACCGCGTCCCTACAGACCTTCTCCCTCTTCCCCACTGGACCCGGCCCTCCTCACCCCTCACATCCTAGTCGCCGCTTCGTGCACGCTGCTGCCTGCTTCTCAGTGTGCCTATGACCCAACGTATGGCCAGTGCGATGGAATATTTTCAGTCTCGCCCTGGGATTCACAATGTGGCCATTGCCATGGGAGCGGGCAAGCTCTGGGGACGGGACAGCTACGCCCACTCCCTGGGCGGGAAGACAAAACGGTCCCGAGGGGCTTCCCTGGTGGCGCAGTGGTTGAGAGTCCGCCTGCCGATGCAGGGGACACGGGTTCGTGTCCCTGTCCGGGAAGATCCCACGTGCCGCGGAGCGGCTGGGCGCGTGAGCCATGGGCGCGTGAGCCATGGCCGCTGAGCCTGCGCGTCCGGAGCCTGTGCTCCGCAACGGGAGAGGCCACGACAGTGAGAGGCCCGCGTACCGCCAAAAAAAAAAAAGGTCCCGAGGCCAAGGGCGTGAGTGAGGCTCTGAGCTGCTCCTGTTGCCCCTGGGGCGGCATCTGTGCTGAGGCTCCGCCTGGCCGAATCTCCTGAGGTCACGGTCCCTAGACAGTCTGCGTTTACTTTGTTTCTGCTCATCCACCATTCGGATAATTCTGACGATGCTCCCTTTTCCCAGGAACGCGGGAGGCTCAGGGCTGCGGCGGCACACATCAGGACGGGTGCCGGGGCAGGGGGATGTCAGGAGACCCGCACGGGGGCGGGGGGCCCCCTGCATCCTCCCTCACTGAAGGAAGGACGTTTGTCTTCCTCCGTGTCAGCTCCTGCCGTCGTCTCTTATCTTTTTCTCATCTTTGAAAAGCTGTTTCCGTGTGATCGTAGCTTCTCTCTGTCACGCATCCTTTTTCAATTATGGTAAAATATACATAACATAAAATTTACCATCTTAACCACTCTTCAGTGTCCAGTTCACTGGCATTAAGTACATTCACATTGTTGGGCGAACACCGCCACCATCTGCAGAACTTTCTCGTCTTCCCAAACTGACACTGTCCCCACTGAACACTGACTCCCCTTTCCCCTCCCCCAGCCCCTGCCCACCGTCTACTTTCTGTCTCTGTGGATCTGAGGCCTCCAGGGACTCATACAGTATGTGTCCTTCTGTGTCTAGTTTATTTCACTTTCCCCCAGGTCCATCCATACGGTAGCCTGTTTCAGAATTTGCTTCCTTTTTAAGGTTGAATTATGTTCCATTGTGTGAACGGACCACATTGTGTTTGTCCATCAACAGACACTTGGGTTGCTTCCCCCTCTTGGCTGCTGTGAGTAACACGGCTGTGAACACGGGTGTACAAGTGTCTGTTCACGTCCCTGTTTTCAGTTCTTGTGCACGTATACCCAAAAGTGGCGTTGCTGCATCAGACAGGAGTTCTAGTTTTAACCTTCTGCGGAAACTCTATATGGTTTGTCACAGCGGCCGCCCCATTTTTCACCCCTAGCAGCTGTGCGCACGGTCCCAGGGCCCCCATACCCTCACCGTCATGCTTGCTCTGGAATTGTCATCCATCCTGATGCCCGAGGAACCCGCCCCCAGCTGTATGTCGACCTCTCTGCTACCAACGGGACAGTCACCTTTCTCACCATCTTCCCAATTTTCTCTTCTTTCGTTTCTCGGTGCCCACATTCTCCAGAAGCACTTTAAGTGCTTTTCTGCGTTTATAGTTCACAAAAGAAATTGGTTGCTTCAGCCCACACTGGTTATTTACCGCACTGGCTTAACGTCCTCCTGGGACATTTCCAGTGGGCCCGAGCTGTGGTTTGAGTTGCCAAGCAAAACACCCACTTTTCCAAATCTCCCTCAAGCTAGTAAACCAATCAGCTCTCAGAGAACAGGTCATTTCAGTTCCTGTCTAGACCAGTTTGAGATCCTTCTCAACTACTTGTTTGGGTGAAAAAAAAGTCCCCTTCATTTCTAGAACCTCACTGATCAGTTTTGTAGCTGGAAGCATTGGCCGAATGGTCCTCACGGAAATGTCCATCACTCGTTTGTGGAATGCACGTGCAGGGTCGATAGTGTCTCTTCCCGATGGAGAAGCTCCTGGGCGCAGGCGGGTTTGCAGAAAGGGCGGGATCCACCGAAATCCTGCATCCTGGAGCTGGTGGACGCTGGCAGCATGACTGTTTCTGGCTTTTTCAGGTTGTCTAACGTGGATCTTTGACGTAAATGACATAACACAATCTGAGCCTTTTTGATATAATCCCACATAAGGGAAAACTTAGATTGAAAGGAAGTTGTACTCCAGAAAATGTCATATTTCAGACCAGTGCGAGTGTTTCAGATGCGTTTCCCTCACTAGGCACCCAAGGCGATCGTAGTGGGGTGTCGTCATTCGTCTTTGCCCTGAATTTGTGTGTCTCTTTCCGACGTCAGACACCCTCGGGTGATGCAGTCGCGCATTAATTTTTCTCTGGTCTTTTCTGACTGAACAACCCGAAGATTCTCTTTCTTACCCTGGGCTTCGGGCCAGCAGTCCCGCCTTTAAGTCCCTCTCAGCACCTTCCTCCATGGGCTGTTCTCACTGGGATTTGTCCAGTGAAAGGAAAGGAGCCATTATTCTAGCTCCTGAATAAGCTCAGGTAGAAGCAGGGGATTCAGGTAAAGCATCTCAGGTAGAAGCAGGGGAGCCAGGTAAAGCATCTCAGGTAGAAGCCAGGACCCATACCCAAGTGTGAAATTAGAGGTGGGCAGAAGGTGTCTTCCTTATTGAAGGGGAAATCTGATTCTTTTACCTGCTTTTACTCTGTGAACAATTAGAGGGAAAGGATTAATTTGGTGTTTAAAACAATACTTTTTAATTTACCTGTCAACATAACCGGGGGTGTTCAGGAAGTTGTGGGTGACATTTCAAGCAGTGGAATGAATGACTAATGGACGTGCTGGCCTGAGACAGTGACCAGGTCGTGGCAGCTGTAAGGACACGGCTGGGAGGGGTCACTGGGTGCTGGGGAGCAGAGGGGGTCGGAGGGCAGGGTCTGCCTGCGCAGGGAGACCAGCCCAGGTTTCCGGGCCACTCCGCGAGCCCCGTCTGTGGCCTCTGCCTGAGCCCTGATTCCACTCACACCTTCCCACGCCCCCCAGAGCCTCAGCCCTCCCGTGTCAGGGTCACCGCAGGCATCCCCACACACGCTTCCGTGTTAACGTGTACGGTGCCCCCCGGGGGGTGGGCCCTAAATACAGGAGCAGTGAGGGCGGGGCCGTTCATCCAAGTCCCCTCCAACCACGGGGCAAACACCAGCCCCCCAGGTCCACCCCCGCCTCTGCCCACGAACCCTGGGCCTGGGAGCAGCTGCACGTCACCTGCCCAACTGGGGCTTTTCGTTCTTAAAATTCCCATCCCTCCCCCACCCCGTGCTCTTTAACCTTGCATTAGTGTTCTATGTCACTTTGTTGGGTTTCCAGTTAAAACCTCTAGACTTGGCGCCTGGGAAACACACGAGCGTTCCCACCTAGAAACCTCAGAAGGCATGTCCCGCCATCAGCTGCACGCACGGAGGCCCTCAGCTCCCCCGACGGTCGGGCCCCTGCGCGCACACCTCCTACGACCCCTCCACTAGCCAAAGCCTGATCATCTCTTTTTTAAATACAGTTGGAACGTTTAGGTTCCCAGGGTGACTCTCTACCTGGAAATTAAATCTCAGGCTTGAAAATAATGACTTTACCTGCGGAACCATCAGACAAAGCGCAGGCACTACCATCCCAGACTGAAGGAGGGAAACGGCACCGCCGGAGTTTGGGTGATACCCGTGCTGTGTGTGCCCAGCAGCACCGTCCCGGACACGGGCCTGTGCTGCTCTCCTGGGACAAGGATGTGAGCGCATTGCCGAGCTGGGCGCTAGTTTCCAGGACGCTGAGAGGAAGCAGCGTGAGATAGCTTGAGCCGTTTCCATGAGTCTCGCGGGTACAGCCTCCACGCCTGGGGTTGTCTGAGCTGTAAACAGTCCAGGACGCGAAGGCATCACCTGGAAACGGAGAAAGAGGGAAGACTAACGTTGTGAACAGTGTGCGAAACTCTTAAGCTCCCCGTCTCTCTTGCGCTGGTAGTAACTACCAGCCATGCTTTAAAGTTCTGCCTCGGGGTCCACAGGCTTTCAAGGACATCTTGGGAGTTGGCGGTTTTCCTTAGTGTTTTGTAAGAAATAACACAATAAGCTGTTTCCCAAGCGTAACGATTCCCAGTGCTGATTTCACATTAATTACGCTGAAAATGGAAGATGGTAAGTGAAGGTGGGGGTGACCTGTGCTCTCTTTTCTTTTGCGACGTGGCCGTGATGACCTCGGCTGGGTCTCGCCGTCACCCGGGCTGTCGGTCGTTCCAGATGAGCGAGGCGGACGTCAATGGGCAGCTCGAGTCGGTGTGTGAATCCGTCTTCAGTGAAGTGGAGTCTCAGGCCATGGATGCCCTGGACCTCCCGGGAGGCTTCCGCACGCGGAGTCACAGTTACCTCCGAGCCATTCAAGCTGGTTACTCCCAAGACGATGAACGTATCCCCATGGTGATTCCCTCTGACGTCAGCTCAACTGCTAGACCCTCGGCAGGTAAGGCACACCCTCTGACCTTCCGGGGGCACGTACAGGCATGTGCCACCTCTGTCCTGCGAGGAGTGGGTGTAAGTTACCCTCCAAATGTTTGAACACTTCCCAGTTACGCTTGTGACATGGTCCTGTTTGCAATGATGTTTTGAAACATTTCTTTCATAGATAACCTTTCTTCTTCTTAGGGTGAAATCTGTTGCTTGTCAAGGTACTTTACAATACTCAAGTAGAGTCTTCATAAAGTTTTATATAGGAAAATTTGGATGGTGATTGTGTTTCAAATCCCAAAGATTAACAGATTGCAGGAAAGCCTCAGCTGACGTGCGATGCCTCCTAGGGTCCTTCGGCGCAGGTCCAGCCTGAGTCTCTGTGGCCTGGTGAGGAGATGCATAACCACGGTTCAGTGCTGCAGGGCAAATCGATTGTTAATGTAAATTCACTCATCTTTTCGGAGCTGTGCAGGTTCAAGGTCACAGTTTCCTTCAGTTCTTAGGGAAAACCACATCCACCCCTTTGAAAATTTACCACCTAAACTAAATATCACTGCACTATGGTTATTTATACAACACAGTGAATAAGCACCCCTAAAACAGCCAGCATCAGAGTCGCCGAGCCGCATAGAAAGGCCAAGCCAAGCAGCCCAGGCACAAGCAGTGATGCGAAGAGTGTGAGATCTGGACCTGCGGTCGTGTGGGGTAGGGGGAACAGGGACAGTTCTGGGAAGGACTGGAGAGAAGCTGGCTCAGGTGACAGCACTGGGGACCAGAGTGGGGGAGGGCCCGTGTCACCAGGCCATGGACGGAGCTGGGTGTGTCTGAAGCCAAGACAGTGAGCACGACTTCGGGGCGACTGCGTGTGTAATGACAACTTGCAGGCCTCAGGCCGCTGCTGTAAACCTCTGCTGTCCCACGCAGCACCTGTAGGTGGGACGCAAGGCGAACCAGATTCAAACCCACTCCATCATCCCTCTAAGACCTTGGGCAGGTTAGCTTGTCAGATTCGCGGTTCTCCGTGGTGTCCAAGAGAAGTGGTAGCTCTGAGTAAATGATTAGGTCAGCCTGAGGATTAGTGAGCAGAGTGCTGTGGGCCTCGGTGATCTTTTTATGTTGTCCTGTGGCCCGGGGTGGAGGTGGTGGTGCCCTCCGACGGCTGAGCCCGGGGCCTTCCTTCCGAAGAGACGCCGGGAGTCACCGTGGGTGCTGTTCAGGAAGCCCGGCCCTGCGGGAGCCACGCGGGGCTGCAGGGGCGGCCGTCGGGGGCTTGCGGGTGGCAGGACTGCACCCCTTGGGGACCCTGTTGTCCGTGAAGTTGGGGACCGCCCCTCGTAGGGGTGGAAAAAAATGTGGAAAATGAGCAAACTTAGGGAAGTAACGAGCCTTACCGTCCTTGCAGTTTATAAAAACACACTTAAGGGGTAATTACTGATACAGTCACCCGTATTCGCTGAGTGTCTCCTGCGAGCAAGTGACAATTAAGCTCTCTCCTGGCCTTCAGAAATGCTTTGAAACAATAATTACCTAGTGGGAAATGACTTCATAGTTTATAGAGCTGTCATTCCAGGGAGAATAAAAATAAAACAGGTTTCATAGAGGTAATACAAGAACCAGTGCAGAGCTCAGACTACAATTCTAATTTATGTATGTATCATTTTACCAAGTACATTTCTGTATTCCCAACATGTGTGCACCAAAAAAAAAAACCCATAATGCTTCTCTTCAAAGTGTCTCCTGGATCTTGGCCTAGTTATGGAGTCACAGTTTCCTCAAGACTGTGGTAGAGCCAGAGAGCAGGTGTGCCTTCCAGAGTTAGGGAATGGTCTGGGAAGTAAGAGAAGAGATGGAAAACCTTAGGAGAAATATCGAGTTGCCTTGAAATAATTGAGATATCGAATTACAAGTTGCCTTTTTGAAGAAATGTAGGTGCAGATGAATCCTTAATTCCTCCCTTCCCTGTTTTACTCTAAGCATTGTAAACTGAATATTTATATTTCTTTCCTAAATAGAATTGAGATGGCATGCAACAGTAGCCTACTTAATAAGACTGTGAAAAATACCAAAGAAATGAGAAACCTCTGTCTGGAAAAACGTAGAAAAACGAAAGCATGCAAGTGAGCAGAATGTAAATGCCCACTTTCTATTAAAGCTGAACTTCCAGTTAGATTCAGAGTCTCCTGTCAGAGAGGCAAAAACGGGGTTTCAATGGTTTTGTGTTAAAATACTGCTTGGAAGATCATATAACATTTAATAGCTATCCTTGGTTGACGTGTGCATATGTGTGGAGAGAGAGAGAGATTATTTTGACACATTGATTTTCTTTTATACTTCTAAAATTAGCTTTTGAAAATAATTCCCCAAAAACGTTATTTGCAAAGACATTCCCGGTGATTAGTTTGAAGAATAAGATTTATTTAAATGTTTCTTTTTGAGCTTGAAACATGAAAGTTGGTGTTCTTTTGTTGTCTCACCTATATGAATGCAAATATGTAGTATTAATATTCTTCTAATAATAATTAAATATCAACCATATGCATGAAAGCCTCATTAAGAGCTTTAGAATATGTATTAGGCATTCTATTTTCTTTTTTATTTTTTTATACAGCAGGTTCTTATTAGTTATCTATTTTATACCTATTAGTGTATACATGTCAATCCCAATCTCCCAATTCATCCCACCACCACCATACCCCTGCCACTTTCCCCCCTTGGTGTCCATACATTTGTTCTCTACATCTGTGTCTCTATTTCTGCCTTGCAAACTGGTTCATCTGTACCATTTTTCTAGATTCCACATATATGTGTTAATATATGATATTTATTTTTCTCTTTCTGACTTACTTCACTCTGTATGACAGACTCTAGGTCCATCCACGTGTCTACAAATGACCCAATTTCGTTCCTTTTTATGGCTGAGTAATATTCCATTGTATATATGCACCACATCTTCTTTATCCATTCATCTGTCGATGGGCATTTAGGTTGCTTCCATGACCTGGCTATTGCAAATCGTGCTGCAATGAACATTGGGGGGCGCATGTGTCTTTTTGAATTATGGTTTTCTCAGGGTATATACCCCGTAGTGGGATTGCTGGGTCATATGGTTGCTCTATTTTTAGTTTTTTAAGGAACCTCCATACTGTTCTCCATAGCGGCTGTGTCAATCTACATTCCCACCAACAGTGCAAGAGGGTTCCCTTTCCTCCACACCCTCTCCAGCGTTTGTTGTTTGTAGATTTTCTGATGCTAGGCATTCTATTTTCAACCCTGCCAGGTTCATGCTGCTAGTAAATGTTTTGCTTGTTTGGGGGGCTGAGTTCACCGGTTTTTCCCTCAACCCTTCAAGGCGGTGGTGATTCAGCTGAAACAGATGCTTGCGATCTAATCTCCAGGGAGCTGAACTAGGACCAGAATCCACTGCTCAGCCCTGGGACCTGCAACCGTGGGCGTATCTCCATCCCACTATTTCTCTTGTTACGAAAAAACCCACTTACTGATTAGGGTCCTCTCGCTAAATGAAGTGGCTTTGAAAACATCTACTTTCATTTCACACATGGTTTCTTTCTCATCTGTGAAATGATTTATCAGATAGATTTACTTGTCTAAATATGCATTTCACCCGATTTTCCTAGGGAGAGAAGGTTATTGGTATCATGGAGGAAAATTCTATAAAATTAGATTATACTGATTTTTCTCTGGGTCAAAAATTGTCTCAACATATGTCAGAACTGATTCCAGAAGTCGTTACAAGGAAGGGAAAATCCATTCAAAGCACGACAGAGGAAACAGCCATAAACCTTGTTTTATTTGGTTGTCTATGTTTCTATGGTACCTTGTCCCTGAAGCACACATCATGATTTCCAGTTCCCAAGACAGTCTCCATCGTGTGCAGTCAGGCGCCTTCCTAAGCTCTGGCCACGTGACTCCAGCCTGTTCCCCCATGACGTCCCCTCCAACTCCCACCCTCCTTCCTTCCTCGAGCCAGGACCCTTGGGGATTCCGTGGGGCCATCACGACAGCAGGAGTGATCAGTCACTGTAAGAAATAACTGCTTAACTTGTGGAGAAGTGAACCAGTCGGATTTAACATTTAACATCCTACGTCCTGAATAATCGGTGATTCAATGAATGAATTCATGCTGGCATAAAGAAACGGATGGATGAATGAATCATTCAGCTAGATTTTAGGATCCTGCAGAGATCCAAACGCTGTGGGGCCGACCCCTCAGGCCTCCCAGGCAGCCCACCCCCTGCACCTGCGTCCCCCTCTTTGCTGCGCACCTGGCCGTGCTTACCTGGAGCTCTGCTTAGCCCTCCAGCTGGTCCCCTAAGTGCCTTCTCACCCACCCTCCACCCAACTTTCTGAAAATTCAGCCTGGTCCAGCAGTGCCCACCTGGTACCCCCATGGTTTCCTGGTTTCCATGAGCCGAGGCGACAGTGTCTGCACTCAGTGTGTGACCTGGATGACCTGGCCCGGCCCCCAGCTGCCCTCTCACCCCCTCGCCTGGCACTCACCCCTCCTCACAGTCTCTCACTGCTGGGCTTTGGCATATCCTATTTGCTGAGACCAGAATTTGCTTTTTCGGATTTTTTTTTTTTTTCTTTTTTTTTTTGCCTGATTCTTAGCTATGCTTTCAGAGTCAACCGAGGAATCATTTCCTCCAGGAAGCCTTCACTGATTTGCTCTTCATCTAATTCCTTCCCTCCTACCCCCCTATCAGATGCATTCCAACAAAAGTACATATTTACTAAAACAAAAAAATCCTAATTTTCATTTATGTTTAAAATGTACTGGGAATTCCCTGGCAGTCCAGTGGTTAGGACTCCACACTTTCACTGCCGAGGGCCCGGGTTCAATGCCTGGTCGGGGAACTAAGATCCCACAAGCCGTGAGCTTGGCCACAAAAAAATAAAAAATAAAAAAAAGTACTTCCCTTTTTAAAGATATAGAGATATGAGATGGCAAAACATTTAGGCTACGGTAGCAAATTATATTCACTATTTGCATATACTTACATCCTCTTATAAATATGTTTAGAAAGCATCAATACTATGGCTGTTATTTCTTACAATGTTAGTTTAAAAAACATTAAATTAAAGCAAGTTATTTAAATTCACAAAATTATAAAATATTCTAAGAACTTCGAAAAGAAAATAATTTTGCTCTCAGGAAGAAAGAGTGTAGCAATGCTTTTCAATCAAATCACTCACCGTCAGGATTTAGTTTTCTTTCCTTGCGATGAGGTAGAAAAGAATTAACATTGGAAATCAGAGAAATGTGTGCATAAAGTCCTGTATGTACACAGAGTTTATTGATTATCTGGACTTAATAATTTTCCATACATTATCTTTAAAATGTACTAAAAAATATAATGCACTTGTTACTTTTGCAACTTCAGATTTTTCTTCTTTGCTTATGGTTTCCAAGAAACACTTTGACAATTTAATGTGGTGTATTTGGACTTACACAAAATGGTTTCCTGTTAGGTATTTCTATTTTCTGGAGAATTCGCCTTTAAGAAAAATTATCCTTTGAAGCATCGTTCAGAAAGGGAAGAGGAGACTGCCTGAAGCCTGTTTGTCTTATGCTATCA
Source organism: Monodon monoceros (assembly GCF_005190385.1). Taxonomy (NCBI): domain Eukaryota; kingdom Metazoa; phylum Chordata; class Mammalia; order Artiodactyla; family Monodontidae; genus Monodon; species Monodon monoceros. The sequence goes on from NW_021703773.1 coordinate 24,344,970, forward strand.
CTGTCTTTCCCATTCCGTTTGCTAGTGGTTGGTTGATGTTTGCTTTGGACTCATGGTTGAGGACTAAGGTGTTTCCAGCTGAGGAACGTTGGAAAATTCTATGTGTGATACCAGTGATGGTTAAGTTTATGTGTCAACTTGCCAGGCTTGCATGTTTAGTCAAACGTTATTCCGGGTGTTTTCGTGAGGGTGTTTCTTTGACAAGTTAACTTTTGAGTGAATAGACTGAGTGAAGCAGATTGCCCTCCGTAATGTGGGTGGGCCGTGCCCAATCAGTTGAAGGCCTGAACAGAACAAAAAGCTGACCTTCCCCAGAGTAGGAGAGGATTCCCCCTGCCCGACTGTAGGAAATCTGCTTTTTCCTACCTTAGAACTTGAACTGAAACATCAGCTTTTCCTGGGTCTTGGGCCTGCCTGCCTTCGGACTGGAACTTACCCATCAGCTGTCTCTCCCAGCTGGCTGACAGGCCCCCCAGACCTCCGGTCCTGACAGCCCCCGTAGTCACATGAGCCAGTGCCTCACAAGAAACCTCTTTCTCTATGTATGGATACATTCTCTTGGTCTGTTTCTCTGGACGGACGTGACTAATACAGTATCTCCAAAGAATATTTCTTCAGGTTCTGTATTTTAAATGGTCAGAGTATTTACACAGAGAATTTTCACCAGCAGGCCTTCTCTCTCTCTGGCAAAAACCTGGACTTTAACGAGATGGATCAGAATCTTCTGTCCTTGTGGCTGGGGGGACGGGGCAGGGGGAGGGTTCATTAAGATGAAAGGTGCTTTCACAGATGTTGATAAGCTACGTTGAAAATGGTCAATCAGGTAGATCTAAAAGTATGAAAACACTATTCGTTTTCAGAAGGCCGGCGGTTACCAACAATCACGTGACAGGTTTTAGGCACGTCCAGGGAGCTGGCCTACAGGACAGTGTGCTCCCTGTGGACATGCGTGGCCCAGGCTCACACCCAAGGCAGCAAATGCTACCTTCTGGGGGCCACACCCTCCCCTGGGGCCCGGGGACATCAGAGAAAAGAAGTCCCACTTGGCGGTTCAGGTGAGTCCCTGAGAGTGTCCCCGCTGCCAGGACTGGGTTGGCACTGGATGGGTGACTCGTTAACCAGGGCTGTCAGCGTGCCTGAGCCGGAGGGCAAGTGAAATTCTGGTCTAGGAAGAGAACCGAGGGTGGCAGCCGGAGAAGCCAGTGTCCATCACCATAAAGGAGGGAGTGAGAGGCCCAGCATCAGACGCAACCAAGAGACAGTCAGCTGGCTGAGGGAGGGCCCAGGACTCAGCAGGAGCAGAGCTGCAGGGCCCGGAGCTCATCCTGACCGCTGGGTTAAGGGCATGTAGTTCCAGGGAGAAGGTTCCCACCCTCACCTGGCGGGTCTACAGCTGATGCCCTGCAGGAAACTGTAACAAGGAAGCTGGCAACAGTCTCCCCACAGAGGCCACGGGCTCCAGAATTGAGGTCCCCAACCTGGAATCCATGGGCCCCTGGGGGTCCCTAATATATCCAGGAATTCGGGGCCACATGAACTGAGCTGGGATAAAAAGTGGATCTTTATTTTTTCTGACGTCTAACTGTAACTCACAATGCCCTGGGTTAGGAATGCTACGGAACACGCTCACGTTAGCAGTGCGTCTGACTCAGCGTGCGGGAGTGTCAGTTCAGAGTCGCCCTACGATTCCTGCAGGGATCTTGAAAACACCGTTTACGCTCATCAGGCTTTGAAATTACAGTAGTTATTAGTCCCGTCGCCGGATCTCATCATGTACTGCATTAATGGACAGGAACATATCACAAACGTTTTTAACATTTTGATGATTATATCTTATGTAACTTTTTAATCCTCTGCACTTTAGTTTTTGAATTTAAAACGTTGTCTTGAGAAGGAGGGTGTCGGCTTGACCGAGCTGCTGACGGGTCACAGCCCAGCGGCAGGTATCACAGGATTTCTCTGCTCGATGTGTGCAGTTTTCAGTATTTGCAGTATTGGGTTTCCTTATAGATAATCGATATCAGAAATTATTTTAACTTTTACTGTTGACTGTCTTTCCTCCACTGCCACGAGAGCGGGCACCTTTAGGGGCTGTTAAACACTGTATCAGAAACTTCTAGAGCAGGGGCTGGAGTTTACCACCCACGAGTGTTCAGTTTGCATCAAAGGACACAGTACACAACAGGGGGGCAGTATGCATCCAGAGAGGCCCAGGGTTTCTTTGTCCTCTCACTGCTAGTCACAGAGAACATGCCTTCTGATAGCAGCAGCAGCATGTGTGCAAACACCGCAGGGCGAGGAGGCCCGAGGTGTGCTCGGGGTGGGGTCTTTCATGGTGCACTGATGGCGCGCTGGCCACACGGGCACCTGCAGCTACATGACCAGTCTTACCCCACCAGGCTCTGGTGAAAGCAGCTGGAGATCACAAATGCCACTGTCACTACTAAGCAAGGCTGCCACTCACAGGCTGGCACATCCTGCCCAAGACAGTGCACAAACCCATGGTCCTGGGGCGTCGTTGATCTTTGGTTACTGTATTCCCTAGTATCAGCCAAGGTCAGGACCACACTTGGGCACTTTGGGATTTGCTGCCGCTGAGTTTCGATTTGCCCAGTCTCCTGATCTGTACACCTGGGCTGTACAGGGCTCAGTAAATATTTGTTGAATGTAAGAATGGTTGACTTGAGAATTTACAGTGTATGAAATATTTAAATCTATTTACACTAACAGTTTGCACTCACTTAATATTTAAAATTCAGTATTTAAACTCCCCCTCTGCTAAGCCCTTTGCTCAGACCTCCCGTTCTGCTTTTTCTCTCGATGTTTTTCTTTGGACGGTACCAACTCATGGTACCCACCAACTTCTTTATCAGATATTCAGTGTGACATGTGAGTGGATCACCTACAACTTAGCTGGGCAAGAAATAACACAGTAGTTTATTTTCTTTAAATCGGTTCAGTACCAATTCTGAGTGTCCCACCCCTCCTGCCTGATATTCAGCCTTGGTCATTTTGGGGTGAACCCACGGCATTACAAGGCTAGGACTCCCATGTGGCATCAAGGCATCTGGAGGCCCCCGGTCACGGACACCCGCTGCCCTAAGGTCTCCGTGTCCCTTTCCGCGTGGCCTCAGGGTTCTTGGGCCTCCACTGCATGGTCAGGACTCAGCTTCTCAGAGACGCACAGATTCTCCTCCTGCCGCCATTCTCTGCAGAACTCTGCTCTCTGCCCTCTCCCCGCTGACCCCTAGGCAGCCTCTGTTGAGTCTAGGTTTTTACCAAAGTCAAGACAAGGTTAAGCTGGAGTTACCTTCCCCCAACAAAATCTTTGCAGAGAGGAACCCCAGAGCTGCTTGCAACGGGAAGGATTGTGGGAAAAGACATACAAATAATATCCCGAAGTTTTATCCTGCAATGTAGGTCAAGTGCAGAGGTTTTCCCAGAATGGCAGCAACCCATGCCTGTTAATTACTCCTCAGATGACATCTGAGAACTTCTGAAAAGAGGTCCTTAGCTGCCCACTAATTGCAAAATCATTTCAGGTTATCCTTCCAATTTTGATTTTGATTCCCTGAAAAGGTAAGAATTATTCAGGCATATAACTGAATTTGAGGGAACTGCCTTTCTCTAACATTGAGGATGTCCAAAAGCCAAATACACATAGCTCAAAATATTTTTTAAGTGAGGAAAAAATTCCACCGCTAACTTCCTTTTGCCTTTACGAAGATACTGGAGCTATTCAAAACTCGACCTTATAGTTAGTGCTGGCTGGTTATCATTTATTTTCAGTAGAGGTATTAGGCCAAAACAGAATTTGTTTAGGCCATTTTAACATTCCCAGGTTTGGAGGAAGAGATTGAATGCGGTTGAGGTTAATCTTTCAACCCCTTTTCAGAAGCCAAGAAAAGTAGAGTGCTACACACATATACATGGTGGGCTTGGTTTATGGTTTTAGGGATTTGGGTTATATCTGCCTGGATTCCTTTCAGATGACAGATAGGTGGCAGTGAAACATAGTAAGGAAGTAGTTCTGTGGACCATAGGAAACACATATTCATATGTGTAAAGCATTCCTTTATAAAATAAATAACATTGGATTTATTTCATCCTAACATAGCCACTAAGATGCAGAGCCATGCTGTGCTTTTTAAACACAAATAATGGGAGAGCTTTGAAATTCCCAGCGGATTTATCGTAAAGAACATTTATACTTCTGTTTATCGGTTTATTACTTTTTGGAAGTCTATTACTTTTTTACATAAGGAAGAATGAACTGATTGATCGTATCCAGTGTTACCATGAGTGTAAGACATAAGAAGGGAAAGGTTCGCCAGCTAAGGAACAGTGCTCGTTTCTGGCATGAACAGGTGTAGGTCCGCTGAATTCCTGGAGAAAAACCCATACGGCAAATACGGGGCAAGGCCACCTTTCCAGTTCTTTAAATTGTCTGTGTGTGCTGTGATCGCTTTCTCTAATGGACAGTTGGTGTTTTCTTTATCGGTTTATGGGTTTATAGCAGGTCTTTCCTGCACTGCCATTTTGATCAGTCACACAATCAACGGAATCAGATCCACAGATTTTTATTTTGTGTCTGAAGTCTCTAAAGTACTAAAGAGACGCTTCATGAAATGAAGGGAAACAGAATTTGAAATAGATTTAGAAGCTCTGGACACATCTGCAAATAGATAATCACCATGCTCAAATTTTCTCTGCTAATACTTGGTAGTTAACATTTGATCCCTATGGTGAGTTATTACAAAGTGGGCTATGATTCACGAAATGCTCTAAGTTCTCTTCTCTTCCGAATATTTACGGCATGGACTTAGATCCTAACTGTGGGACAGAGAAGTCTCCTCCCACACACTCTTTCCTGCAGACTGAGGCTTAGCTGTCACTGTGAGGGAATTTTCTGGAAGGCTTGTACTAGGTGGCAGACGGTGGCAAAAGGAAATGAGTTACTTTGGCACTTGGGGTCATTGAAGAGGCAGGTGCTGTGTGCTTCTCAAAGGATGCTCAGAGCCTACATCTGCATCCCTCGTATGTAGATGACAGGAGCGTGGGGACAGAGTCTCTGAAGCAGAGATACTTGGGAAAGGACAGATACAGGCTCCATTACTATTGCTCCAAATCTAGGTCTCCATACCCACTTCTGCCAAGAAAATCCCCACTCAGCATAATTCTGGCATCACACGGCAAGCATCTGGGGAGTAGTGCTAACAAAGAAACCCGTTCACTCTCTCAAACCTACAACCCAAGGTCCAAGTGCTGAAGCCAATAGGATTGACAGGTGTCCTGCGTGGCTGAAACGGGGAACCCGCTAGGTTCCATGTGTTCAGTGGGCAGCCCTGAGGCTGGCAGAAATGAGCGAGACCTGTCACAGCAGCGGGAAAGTCCCATGGGAGTCCAGGGTCCTCAGCGTCAAGGCTAGAGCGTCTTCCAGCTCAGCTCAGCTCAGCTCTTGATCAGCGACCCCAGCTGTCCTGGTCTTCAGTCAGGTGTCAGCTCCATCGTCAGGGAGGCCCAAAGCCCCAGGGTGCCCAGAGGGTGGAGGTCACAGAGGCAGCTGTGGGCAACTGGACTTCCATCCCTCGCGAGGATGGTCCACGTGGCCCTTCAGCTCCTGCCTGCAGTGCTCGGCCACCAGACACCTCACACGCCGCCCTGATGTCTTTGTTCACTGCGCGAATCCGCAGAACCACCGGGGCAGGTGGAGTCTTCTCCCCACTGAGAGTTAGACGCAGGAAAATGCCTGATTGACTGGGCACCTTCCAGGCTGCAGAAAAGCTTCTGTTTCTAGTCTCAGTCTGGATTTGTGCTCATCAGAGCCAAATATGAAAGGTTAGGGAGAAGAAAGATGGATGCTGTCCTGCAGGTGTGGACGCCCACGGCAAGCCCCGCCCACACTCCAGGCACTTAGAAGCCCTGCCCGTGACTGGAGATCAGGGAGTTCCTTTTCTGAAGTCCCATTTGAATGATTACTCTTTTCCCTTCAGTTAAGTTGGCTTTTTTTCTAGTCATGCATTCATTAACATGCAGGTGTGGAATTTAGAGATGTTTGTGTTTCTTTCTCTCTCTCCTTTAAGAAAATAATTCCATGAACCTGGTGCTAACTGAATATTAAACTAGAAAAGTCAATTGGGTTTTATACACACCGTGGTACTTTTCACAAACATGTCATGAAGTTGCACTTGGAGTCTGTCACCTAGAGCATCCTGTGTGTTTTAATGATGCGTCTGGCTCAGTGTCTCCTCTCCTGGGACAAAAGACCAGGAAAGCCAGGATTTCCTCACTCTTGGGTCCCCATGGCCTGGAATGTGCTAAACATTGAAGAAATAGTTGTGAGTTTTTAATGAAAACAATGAACAAACGGGTTAATTAGTAAGGGATGTTTTCCTCTCTGAGCTGCCCTCAGGTGGTAGCGCTGTTCCCAGTGCAGGTGGTTTTCACTCTGTGATTGATGTTACGAGTTTAGAGCTGAGAATAAAACTTTTCATGTAACATTGACAGCACACTGCAGTCACCAGCAAACACCCAGGGACGCACGGATCAGCAAACCAGCCCTTTGTGGGGACTCATTTAGAACCTCTTTGTGCTTCATTACAGACTCTGCGTCATCTGTTTTCCAGCTCCAGGTGTCAGAGTCAGGTTTTCTTTTTAATAAAGAATATCGTGGGAGGTGGAGCCCAGGAATGGAAGGCAGCTGGCAGACCGACACGTTGCCAGCAGTTTCTGAAAAGCACAGTAAATGGCCACTTTGGTCCATGTCTCATCTCCTCCCTGTTTTATCTCAGGGCCGGGCTCGGGGATGACTCACTGTGCAGTCTCCATGCCAACCTCTCCTCTCAATGCACCCTCTCCTGCAGGCCAGGGAGGGACACGATTTCCTGGAGATCAGAGGCTGCAGTGAGCCCTTCACGCTGTTAGAGGCCTCTGGTTTTCAGGGTCCCATTATTAATGGGGAATTCAGAGCAGATATAGTTCCATGGCCAGGACGAAGCAGGAGTTCACAGACACGTTGTCTTTGCACAGTATTTGTCCTTGTGCTGGGTCTGCAAGCTTTGTAAGGGAGTTGGATCCATCCTTTGCAGAAGGTGAGCGGGGCCTGGAGCCCCATGGCCGCTGACGGCCGTCTCACTGCGTCCAGGCAGAGGCGCTACACCCCATCCCACGCCCCTAGTGGCTGCCAGCATCCTGGCCGCACGAGCTGTTCGTGCTCAAACTGTTAGTGGTTACTGATTCAAGCAGGCTCAGAAAGGTCACCGGGAAGCCCCCAGCCGGGAGCTCTGATTTATTGGCACAGCTGACTGCTTGATCTCAACGCGGCACACACAGAAGATGCCTCTGACGCTTGTCCTGTGCGTCAGGATCGATGACTGTGTATCTGTTTCTACTGCAGTCACCTTGAGATTGTGACTACGTTGTCCGTATTAGAGGTTTGGGGGGTCTTCCAACCTTCTTACGGAACTTTCCGGGAGAAGTAGACAGTATTTAGGATGTATTCATTAGACGCTGAGCATCAGTAGGTGTAAATAGCTCAGAAGTTATGGGTTGATTTTACCCTTGAAAGTAGCATCAGCTTTATCATTTTATTTATTTTTTCATTGGAAGGTCGTTTTCTTTCCTTGAGTCAAGAGACAGTAGTGTAGTTAACTCTGGATACTTTAACTCCAGTGGGTCACAGCTACATACTCCTTATTTGCCATGAGCAGACATGAAAATCGGTGATTTCACCATCAAACAAAACCCCACCCAAGAATTACCCCCTCCCACATCTTGGTGGTAAAAATACAATTCTGGCACAATTTTAATGTAGACTTTATTCACGATTAAACGTCCCAAGTGAAACAAAGAGCAGCCCACATATTGCTTGTGAGGACAGGACAGCGCCTTCCACTACTTGATCTGCAAATTCTCCACGAACAGATTGACCCAAGTCACCCAGTTGTGTCCCTGTGATTGGTCTGTCAGCTTTTCCACAGAAATAAATCATTCTTTTCAAAAAATTTTTTCATCTAAGTTTAAAGCCTCCCATTCTCAAAAGACGCGGGACACGGTTGTGTCACACTGGACACTTGATTTGGGGGGGGGGGTGGGGGGAGAGACACCCTCTGCTACCCGTACGTTTTCATCGTTTTGTCTTGTTATCTGATCTCTGTAAGCTCAGCGCTTACCGTCATTATAATCAATTCCCTGTTGTGTTACCGTTTTGTTTACTGCCTGGGCCCTTGAACACTCAGAATTCTGTACTTAGAAACTTATCTGATTCTTCACATCCTTAAAGGTTGGCTCATTCTCAGTTTTTTTTTCAGAAAATCCAAGTTCTTCTTGTGCAAAGTGAGTTTTAAATATTTAAAATGAAAACAGGAAGTGTCTCAAACCGTGAAACAGCTGTCATCACTTCATTTTACTGTCTGCAAGATGTTAGATGCTGGTTAGACTATAATTTCTTGCCAATTAACACATCCGAGGTAGATGTCTGTGCCACCAGCCCATCAATGTTGCCCCAGAACTTGGGGGACCCAGGCAAGTTTTTGTAACTTTAGGGAAACCACTGTGTGCACCCCGGTGGGATAAGACTTCTGTGTCCTGTTTGATCTACACTTATGTTTTGAGACTAACATTAATTAAAGTGTCAAAATAGCTTTAATGTTTTATGTCGAATCTTTGCCTTTGGTTTGGTTTCTCCAGTATCCAGACTCTCATTAGACATTCATGGGCTTGATGACTGTAATTCCTTTTATGCTGTTATCTTTGAAGTTCTAATTAAGAGTGCAGTGAATTTAAGTGTCGCTGTTACATTCATATAGAACGGCGATGCCTGACTTTCAAAAAATATTTTATCTTGATTACGTATTTATATGACAGAATGCTAATTTTTAAATTTCCTTTTTGGCTTGCAAATGACTTGTAAGGACTGAATTCAGAAATGGTGTCCAGAATTCCAGGTGTGGAGGGATAACTAGGCACGCATTTAAAGTAACGATGTATTCACATTTGAGATTACTCAGAGCCATGTGGAAGTATAGACTGAGCAGCAGTGTCTCATCCCATTCAAGTTAGTTTACCTCCAATAAGATGTGTTTCTCCAAATTCTCCGTCAGTAGATTTGCTAACCCAACACTTTGAAGACCTAAAGGGAAGTCCTTATGACCGATGTCCTCTGCTTTATGTCATCTGTTGAACAGATGGGGGCTGCTCATACTGATTCAACTTTGCCTGGAGAAAACCTCTAGACCAGCACCGTCCAGCAATGAGAATGTTCTCTGGCCTCTGTCCAGTACTGTCCCCATTGGCTGTTCGTGACTCTTGAGCAGTTGAAATGCAGCTCAAATGCGGAGGAACTGATGTTTAAGTGGAGTTGAGGTGTTTAGATATTTCAGAAGTTTAGGTCATTTAAATTTGGCTCCGGGCTATGCTATTGGACAAAGCCGTCTGGAATGCGGCCCTTCTCACGCAATCAGGATAAATCATCTACGAGGTTTTGGGCACAGTTCACTTGGCCAGCAGGGTCAGCTGCAGCCTCTCCCCATCTGCCCAGCTCACACCCTCCTGACCAGGGCTTTGAGCCACTTCTTCAGAAAGGGTCCCAATGAGATTAACTCAATCCCGCATATATATACCGCATATATCTGGGAAAGTACAGTTTTCACCTGCCTCTAACGTGGTTCTCATTCCGCTCTAACAGGGAAGAGAAACATGTCCCTTAAGTATCACTACTATTAGTTTAGTACAATTTTCATAGAAATCTCCCTAAAATGTATTATATGCATGGCTCCTTCCATCTTAAATAGTGTAATTAACCTTTTCTTGGTGGCACAAAGTCTCACATTGGTATCAATAGACTCAGGAGAGAAGGCACGTCACAGAGCCGCTGCTTTCTGTCACCCCCATTATTTTCAGGGTGAGTCTCACCAACTCATCTGATCCCCAAGACATAAGCAGAGTCCAGACTAACTCAGGAAATGGATTAAAACACAAGTGCCTTTTAATCTCTCTCCCTAGAATCAGGAAGCCACTCGAAAATCTCCAGGGATTTTCACAGCATTAGACACATGGTGAAAGAGATCGATGACAGGCTTTTAAACTCAAAAGAATGTTCCTGCCTGGACGCAATTAAAAAATAAGAATAGAGTAGTCAGGCCGTCAGACACCTAAAGATGTTAAGTAATCATTTCATTTTTTACTTCAAAATTTATCTTCGATCACTTTTATTGAAACAAATCTTGGGATGTTTCGAAATCTCTCTGTTGATTCATCTGCTTTTTGAAGCTGTATACACTTTGACAGAATTACATTGCTAAGTTAAAATTAAAATTTTCATTCGTATATAATGTTTGTCTGACCTACATGTAGAAAATGATAGATGATACAGCCTGTAACTAACAATGAGCTCACTCATTATTACCTAAACTGTTCAACTGAATAATCGAATATTTTTCTTGAATGTGTAAAATGTTACCTATAGTGGTTTATTTTAATCCGTGGCAGCAAATTAACATGCTCAAATTAGCATTTTTAGTCCTTTCTTTACTATGTTTCCCAGCTTCTAATTCTAATTCTAAGGAGGCGTTTAAGAATATACAATTCTACTCCATGAGATTGTAGGTACCAACATGTATTGGTCAAAAGAATGGACTTATGAATGAGTACACTGATACACTTTATTTTTCAAAAATTCTGTCACCGTGTTATTTTACTTATCTAAGGTAGTTCGTGTACATTAATTTTTATTTACCCAAGACTGACAACCGACGCTTAATTTTTAAATTATCCAATTCAAAAGCATGCAGTTGACCAAGAATATAAAAGTGTTGCCTTGTCAGCAGTAAACAGCCTCATTCAAAGTCACACGAGGGATCACATCGTGTGCCTATAGGGCCTGAGAGGGTGGCAAAAGGGACATTCAAAATGTGTGTTAAACGCCTGTCTTACGTCTGAAGCTACAAACCCCATTTGGACTTCTGTACTCATGTGTACTAATGGATCTGATATCTGGGTGCCTGGAAATTTTTATGTGTGTTTTCTGAATGTGTTTCTTTAACTTGTGTAAATTTATTCTCAAAACGTTAGGTAGTGCCTATTTATTTCATTATAAATGTATGTGTTGGATTTTCACTGGAGCCATTTCAAGGGGAATCAAGTGACAAGTGATAAATACATTCGGGGGCTTAAAACTGTCCCACCCTTGCACATACTTCCCCCATCGAGAAGATGGTGATTGGATCCCAGGGGGTGGGACATCCTCACGTGTTCAGCCGGAACGGTCCCTGGGCCACTCAGCTAAACGTCGGCCCACATGTCTTCAGGGGAGCCCCACGTTCTGGGGGGACGTCACGTGGTCGTCCCCTGGAACAGATCATGGAAGCGTGGCAGCCCTGGATCTCCACAGCCAGTGGTGCAAACCAGCCGGCAAGGCTGCCGGGACCCGAGTCTACACTGCCTACCTGAGGACAGCTGCCTCAGAGGATGGCGGGGGATTAGATGCAGGGGTCCCATCCAGAATACCCCAGGGATTAGAGCAGGCTGAGCCGGGTCGAGGTCAGGGAAAGGAGGAAGGAGTCTCTCTAGTCGGCAGCTGGGGGGGTGTTGGGTCCCGTCCTGCCGCTGACTCTCTGGCTGCCCTCAGGAAAATGTTTAAAGATACTGGAACCTCCGTTTTCTCATCTGGGAAATGGAAGAACAAGTGCCATCAACGGGCAAGGTTGCTCTGCAGCTTCCATGAGGCTAAAGGGTGGAGAGCTCAGATGGCCACAGAGACGCTCTCCCAGTTATAGCCGTGCCCCTGGGTGTGCTCCTGGCGGGGTGCACACTGATCGTTCTTCCCCGAGGCTGTGTCTCATAAACACCCCTACGGTGACCTGGTAACAGCCTCCGAAGAAATGAGGTGGCGCCGAGTGCTGGTTGCTGTGGGTGTTTGTCTTTCTATCCATTGGGGAAGGAGCCATGAGCAGCTGTAAGCGACCTCCGCTGTCAGGGCCGCCCTCCCCGAGACCGCGCTCCGCCGCCCCTGCGTGAGCTTTGTTCCCCGTCATCCTCGCGACCGCAGATAAGTGACGTTGTGGCTGCTTCCCATTTACAGATGAGCAAACTGAGGCTGAGAGAAGGCAGCTTACATCACTTACATCACTTTATGTCTGAAGCAAGGAAGATTTACTGTAGCTCTAAAAGAACCAGAATGGAAATATGGGAGATTTCCCTTTCTTTTTTAAAAATTTATTTATTTTTTATGGAAGTATAGTTAATTTACAATGTTGTGTTGGTTTCATGTGTACAGCAAAGTGATTCAGATATATATACACATATATATTCGTTTTCATATTCTTTTCCATTATAGTTTATTGCAAGATATTGAATATAGTTCCCTGTGCTATACAGTAGGACCTGTTGTTTATCTAGTTTATATAGAGTAGTTTGTATGTGATAATCCCAAACTCCTAATCTATCCCTTCCCCTTTGTTAACCATGAGTTTGTTTTCTATGTCTGACTCTGTTTTTGTTTTGTAAATAAGTTCATGGTATCATATTTTAGATTCCATGTATAAGTGATACCATATGATATTTGTCTTTCTCTGTCTGGCTTACTTCATTTAGCATGATAATCTCTAGGTGGCAAGATTTCATTGTTTTTTATGGCCGAGTAATATTCCATTGTATGTATGTACCACATCTTTACCCATTCCTCTGTCGATGGACATTTAGGTTGTTTCCATGTCCTGGCTCTTGTAAATAATGCTGCTCCGAACATAGGGACGCATGTATCTTTTCAAATTAGAGCTTTTGTCTTTTCTGGGTATGTGTCCAGCAGTGGGATTGCAGGATCATATGGTAGCTCTATTTTTAGTTTTTAAGGAACCTCCACACTGTTCTCCATAGTGGCTGCACCAGTTGACATTCCCACCAACAGTGCAGGCAGGTTCCCTGTTCTCCACGCGCTCTCCAGCCGGTGACTTTCGTGCCCACGGGGAAGAAGCTGCAAATTCCAAGCATCCGGAGTCACAGCATCCACAGGTTGACGGCGTGTTTGGTTTGTTTTTTTTTACCATCTTTATTGGAGTAGAATTTCTTTGCAATGGTGTGTTAGTTTCTGCTTTATAACAAAGTGAATCAGCTATACATATACATATATCCCCATATCTCCTCCCTCTGGCGTCTCCCTCCCACCCTCCCTATCCCACCCCTCTAGGTGGTCACAGAGCACCGAGCTGATCTCCCTGTGCTATGCGGCTGCTTCCCACTAGCCATCTATTTTACATTTGGTAGTGTATATATGTCCATGCCACTCTCTCACGTCGTCCCAGCTTACCCTTCCCCCTCCCCGTGTCTCAAGTCCATTCTCTATGTCTGTGACAGCATGTTTTTATAAAACATTCACCAGTTAATGTTCTTGAAGAGGCAGGTATTCTTTGCTTTGCAGTTTTCCTCTCTTGGAGCAGTTCCTTAGCCTGGTGATGGGGCCGGGCTCCCTGACTCCTAGGACCTTGTGTCCTAGTGACCTGGGCCCCATGGGAACGATGCTGGGCTTTCAGCAAGCCCGTTCAGTCCTGGGTGTGCTCTGAGGGGGCCTGGCAGGGCCGCGACGGTAGGTGTGCAAGGGAGGTTAAAAGGCTGCGTCGAGCAGGTCTGGCGGTCCCGAGGCTTTGCAGGCTTTAGAGGACAGGACAGAGGGCGGGACCAGGGCAGGAGGGACTGCAGGGTCGGTGGTGGGTGCCTTGTGATTGACTGAACCCGGATGGCCAGAGGTCTGCTTAAACCAAAGTGTTTTAGCCACTAGGACAGCACAGGTGGACAGGCCTGCTGAGAGGATGTTGAAGGTGCCCTTAAGAAGCGGACTTGAGGCACAAGGACCCTGGGGTGTGGATGACGTTCCGGGGGAAACAGGAAGAGCCACTTGCAGCCCCACGTCCGGGAGGGCCACTTCCTTCGGCTGGCGACACAGCCTCCGGACTCGGGCTTATTTAGAACAGCAACTAGTGGTAAGTGCTGGAGGTTGGGAGCCTTTCCTTAAACACCGGAATCTCCCACAGTAAAGCCCTGAATAAAGTCAGCTTTCCACAGTTTTCCTCTAGAGCTTGGTGAGTGTCTTTAAAGAGAATGCTTTTAGAGGTTTCTCGGGTGTAAACCATATTCAAAGCCCATTTTTCTAATAATCGTGTGCCCCCCTGTGCTTCCTACCCTTCAGCGCCTCTTTCCCGTGCATCCTTTCGAAAATGTGTGCATTTCATAAATTTTCATGCGAAGTTGTTATGTCTCAAGATCATCCTGACATGACAAACTCATTTTGTTTTATTTGCCTGTGTTCATCTGGGATGACATTTGAGGCTTTATTTCTTGGGAAAATCCATTCACGCAGATTTAAAAATCACTGGCGCAGAGGGTAAAGGTTAGGAATGTTGGTTGAAGTCCCCACAAACAGGAGAGGAAATGGTGCATTTCCACACCGCAGCAGGATGGTGATCCCCGGGCACAGTGTCTGGAGGCCCTGAAAGGAAACAGCTGCTCCGTCTGTCCTCACGGACGAGGCTCGGCCCTCCCAGGCCGTCCTCCTGGGCACGTCTGGTCCCCAGGCCAACAGCCCCCGACGCCTGCACCCTGCGTGGGTGTGCATGCTTTGCGTGGTGATGAGGGTGCCCGGGTCCCTCTTGGAAACACTTCTGCCAATCCTTCCTTCCAGGTAAAGAAACACGACCAGCACCTATGGAAAACCCATTCCTTCAGAGCAGATGTGATATATTCCTGCTGTGAAAATTGGTAACACCCAGAGCCCAGCAAATATATCTGATGAATTTTGGGTGCCTTCTAAGAGGCATTTAATATCATTTCATGTCGAATTGCACTTATTTTCTTTGGGGGGTTTACTGTCAGCGTCATGTGTAGAACTCCAGTGTGTGCAGGGCTCAGAGGAGGCGAAGTGGTGGTTATGAACCAGGTAGACGTGGAGACCCGGGTCCCTTCTCAGTTGCCTCCTACGGTTTGTACCCAGGGAGCGTGTACTTATGGGGAGCAAAGAGCTTTCTGATACTGTGTGTTTTCCTCCGTGATTAAAAGAATACCTGTTCATCAGAAGCGTTGGTAGGAATGATGCCCGTGGTTAAAATGTGCGTCTCATCTTTCTTCATTCACAGGTTTTCTTTACAATATATTCCATCTTAGGCTGGATAGAATCGAGTAGGCCCCGCTTTTTTAACTTGGAGTTATAAGCATCTCGCCTGCTACCATGACCGGCGTGTAGACGATGGTGTGGCTTCCTCCTGCCCTGCTGAGTCAGACGTTACTTATTCTGCTGGATTTGGGGGTGTTTTTATAATCTTTCGCGGTTATACACACATCCCTGTCGACTCTCTCTGAGCATAAAGGGTTTTCCCCACACTCTGCCTCATTTTGCTAGGCTAGACGTCGGGGAGAGACCTGCCCAGTGGCCAAGGGAGGGCTCGGTCGTGGACCAGATTCCCTGCGGGCGGCGGGGCCCCGGCCCCGCTGACGGGCCTCTGTCTCTCTTCCAGCCGTGTCCTACACCAACTACAAAAAGACGCCACCGCCCGTCCCCCCCCGCGCCACCTCCAAGCCTCTGATCTCAGTGACGGCGCAGAGCAGCACCGAGTCCACGCAGGACGCCTACCAGGACGGCCGCGCCCAGAGGATGGCCCCGTGGCCCCAGGACGGCCGCGGCCTCTACAACTCCACAGACAGTCTGGACAGCAACAAGGCCATGAGCCTGGCCCTGGAGACGGCCGCGGCCCAGCGCCATGCCGCCGAGGGCCAGGGCGGCTCGGCGCGGACCAGTGACAAGGCCACCCTCGTGTCCAAGGCCGAGAGCTTCCTCCAGAGCCGGCGCTCCTCCATCGGGGTCCAGGTACCTCCCGCGTGCCCCCCACGGTGACACAGACCAAGCACTGCTGGCCTTGGCCCGGGCCCTCGCAGGGACCCCGCGGGGGCCAGAGGATCCAGAGCCTGGGCCCGGCCTTCAGGGGAGGCCGGCCTGTGGGTGCAGCGGGCGGGATGCCCCGGCCAGGCCCACCCGCCACCCGGAGGGCCCCCCCCCCCCAGGCATTTCCAGGGGCTGCCAGCTGCTTGGAGAGTATGGAAATAGGTTATTCTGACACTTAAGAAGGAGGTTTTGTGGTTGAAACCTGATTTTTAGTCTTGTGGCCGAGCAGTAGAGTGGGGAGGAAGGGCATTGGGACCAAAGGTGAATGACAGGGAAGGGCTGCTTGTACGAAAAAGGGGCTCACAGCCACTCGAGGTGACCCCGAAAGTCCCCGTGCCGACCCCAGGACGCTGGTGGGTTAGCTCTGGTTCACTGTGTTCTGAGCACTGAGGGCCGAGCCACCTCCGCTCAGGCCGCAGAGGCTGCCCCTGCGCCAGCTCCCACCACCGCGTCCACTTGGGCGCAGGGGCGGGGAAGGCGCCTGGCTAGGAAGAGCACCATCCAGCTCCTGCCCCAACCCGGGGATGGCCCAGGACAGGCCTCGCGCGGACCACGTTTCCCAAGATTTCTGCTGTGACTCCCTGCAAGAGGTGGTGTCGGCCAGCCAGGCAGGTTCCCCGTGGCGTCCTCGGCGAGCACGGGCGCCTCCATCAGCCCAAGTCCAGCCGAGGGCTTCCCTGGCGCCAGGGAGGAGGGCCTGCGAGCTCAGCAGGTGTGAGAGGGGAGCCGTGTCCTGGGCGTCGGGGGCCGGGGGACGCAGGCTGGGGAGACTGCCCGCTGGTCTGGGTCCTCTGAACCCGGTCTCCACACTGTGGCTTCATTGTTTTGTTTAGGATTCTGAATTCCCAGAGCATCAGCCATACCCAAGGTCAGATGTAAGTACCAAAATATACTCCAAAGCCAAGTACGCATGAATTTTATTTTTTCTCCCTTTTTGGATTATTCATAGAACTGCTCATGTCACCTCTCTCTGTCCTGATTCTATATGCCAGGCTCTATGCTAGGTGCTCCCATATTACTGCAGGGAACCCTTGCATCCCGTGATGACACAGAATCAGCCCCACTCTGATGAGGACGAAACTGGGGCTCAAACGGGCAGGCGACTTGCTGCAGCCGAGGCCTGGCCAGGCGGGGGGTACTGGTACGGGGGCAGCTGGCGTTCACTCGGGGGTCGCTCTGCCGTTAGACTCACGTCTCCAGACGAGACTTGTGAGGCCTCCAAGCTCAGGAGGCCAAGGTCACCTTCCTGGGCGCGTGTGCCCCCCGGTCTGCCCACCCGCCCCCTCCCACAGGGGCGCGGCCCACCCAGCCACAAACAAGGCTGGAGGGTCGACTTCCAAACACGAGGAGTTGCTAACTTACCCGAAAATAGCGGGAACTTTCCAGGTAATTCAGATAATTTCAGGTAATTCCAGACGCCCATAAAGCGAGTTTATCCGGCCACCACTTCCTGCCTGCAAGTCACCCCAGGAGCCACCCACCCCCACGCCCCATTCTGCTTTCGGCCGCAGTGCCTCTCCCCAGAAGGTCCCCCGCTCTGCCCAGGCCACCCTCCCTACCAGCCTCGCCGGACCCGCCCCCAGCTGCGCATCACGTGCCGGCCAGGCGCACCTGCCGCCTCTTGGTACCCAGCGCCTAGCACAGCGCCTGGCACATAGCGAGCTCTCGGTCAGTGTCGGTGGGCGAGTGTGGGCAAGCGTGTGAATGCAGGGGTTCCGCTTTCCTCCTGGTGGCATGTCACAGCACGATGCGAGCTTGTCACCTCGTGGTGGCCAAGGGAAGTGAGCTGGAAGCCAAAGAAGATGTCGTCCAAGAAACTCAAGTGTCAGGATAATTGGGAGATAGATGGGTGTGGGGTGCCAGCTCGAGGGCACAGGGGGGAAGAGGGATGAAGTGAAGACCGAGCCGATGGAAGGACCACCCCTAGATGCCTAGAAAGCTCTAGAAGACTGCTCGAGGACGTCAGGGTGGGCAGGGCACAAAGTAGAGGTGACGCTGAGGGCGAAGAAGGGGGCTGGCTTGGGGCCACGTGTGGATCTGCTGAGTCTGCGTCCCAGCCCCGCCCCGAGCTGCCCTCATCCTCACGGTAGCCCCACGGGCCAGCTGGAGCCACATCCCCCTCAGGGACGGGGAGCCCGAGGCTGGGGGTGAGTGACTTGCCTACAGGTCGACAGCCACAGGGGGAGGATGGGACCCCAGCCTGCAGTCTCCTGCTGCACACAGAAGGGGAAGAAATGAGGGTCCTGCAGTGACACCCCCCTGGGAGCCTGCTGTGGTTCTCACCCCATGACCCCTCGTGGAGGGCGGCAACGCCCCCGGCCCCATCACGCTGCCCTCAGCTTGCAGGGCAGGGTGGCTGGTGTTCTGCGAGCCCGTCCAGCGCTGGGGGGACGGGTTCCCGCCTGGCCTGCCAGAACCAGGACCTGACGGGTTCCCAGAACCACAGCTGTCGGGGAAACTTAGACAGTGCAGAGTCTTTTCATTGTACAGACACTGTCCTTCCCACCGAGCAGAGTGCGCCCTCCTGCCTGCACCTTCCCTGGAGCCCGGGCCCAGGATGAGCACTGATGTGTAGGGTCCTCAGGGGCTCAGCTCAGGGCTCCTCTCGTGACATCCTGCCCCAGGCCCTGCAGGTGTGCGCTACACCTGGGTCCCTCCATATGCCGGCCAGCACACCTGTCTTCTCACCTGGAGCCCACACCTGGCCCTACCTCACTTTTCCTCACGATGGTGGTGAC
Organism: Monodon monoceros; assembly: GCF_005190385.1. Classification (NCBI taxonomy): domain Eukaryota; kingdom Metazoa; phylum Chordata; class Mammalia; order Artiodactyla; family Monodontidae; genus Monodon; species Monodon monoceros. Next base: position 24,363,633 of record NW_021703773.1, read on the forward strand.
ATTTAGCTATTTTCTTTGTGCTCACTTTTGTTTTTATCTGTGGTTTGTCTGTTATTGCAGTTTCTACTTGTGTGTGTGTGTGTGTGTGTGCGCGCGTGTGTGTGTGCGTGTGAAACTCTGTAGAACACGTTTACTGTTCCCAGACCCTGTGATGTGATTTAATGTCAGGGATCCTTCAATCCCGTCTGCCTCAGTCACCCCATCTCTAAAATGGGAGCGATTCCCACTCTGCGGTGTCACCAGCTGGTTACTGGGTTTAAACGTCCTCTCTGTGGTGATGCTGATTTACCTTGACCCAGGACGCCCTCGGAGTCCCAGCCGTTTCATGTTTCCAGCAAGCCTTCCCTCCCCCCCCCCCCCCCCACCTTCCTAACTGCTTCTGCTGGGGCTGCAAGCATCTCACAGAGCAGGGCTGGCAAATCATATTTAACTGTTAGACTTGTAATAAGTCCCTGAGGGAACTCCGGGGACTTTGTATGGGAAGCAATGTACCCGCTTTGCTATGTGTGAAGTTTTGAAGGCAGAGCCTAAAATAAGCTCAGTTTAGAGCAAAAACTTGAGATTGGAGCTCCAGCAAATATCCTGGTAACAGCTTGCTTCTCTCTGGTGCTTCCAACTACGGGCGATCAGCCTTCACCTCCCAAAAACGCGGGCCACGCGCACACGTGCACAGTCACACGTGTGCGCTCACGTGTACATGCGTGCGCTGCACACATGCAGTGCACACATGCGTACAGGCATGTACACGCACACACGTGTGCACTCACACACACACCGGCCACACCAAACTCCTTGTTCCCTAACTGGCCTGTGCGGGACCGCCCTTCCCACTGCTCCTCCTGGCCCGAAGCTCAGCATGCGTCCCTCCACTGAGGCCCGGGGAGAGTGAGGCGGGGGCTTCTGGATCCCGGCACCCACCACTCACTGCAGTGATGGCGTGGTCCTTTCCCCTTTCATCAGTGAGCACCTCCAGTACAGCGTTTGCTTCACAGAGAGTTCGCTTAAAATACAGGGATTTTGCTGATTTCATCTTTCTTCTCAATGCCTGGAACACCGTGGATCTTGTAAAAAAATGAATGTACGCATATATTTCTCCAAACCTTTACAATCCTTTTACCCTCCTAGGCAGAATTTTCTCTCGGGAAAAGATCCCTTTGATTTCCTTTCCACCGTGCGAAACAGTAATTCATTTTCTTTGTCCCAAATTTACTTTTTTTCCCCATCTACATAGAGCTGTCCCAGGATTTCTGAAATGATAAATATTTAGCTCATCCTGGCCTTGTACCACTGGATCATATCCCCCTTCACCTTTACCTTCTGAAAAGTGGAGCTGTCTTCATGTGTTTCTGACAAAGGCTTCATATGACAAACACTGTAAAATCTAAAAAATTCATTAAATATAAACTCCTTGAATTTAATACTTTATTGTTAATATAGCTGATGATCTTAAAAGCGGGCGTGAGAGGGCAGAGCATTAGATGTGCTGTGGAGAAACTGAGCTGAATCTGGCTCCACCCAAAGAGTCTTAACGTCAATCAGACCAGGTGCCCAGCGCTTCCCTCGCTTTTGTGAGTAGGAAGAAAAGACTCCACTGAATTTAAGAGATTTACCCAAGTACCACACGGCTGGCAAGCGGCAGGATTTGACTGCCTCCAAAGCTGCTTTTCCTCATTCACTGTAAAAATAAGAGAATTATAAGAGAAAACGTACACACTAGAGAAAGGAAGAAAAAAGCATTTTGTGATACCTTGGTTGTATTTTTTCGTCACTTTACGGCATGTTTATGTATCTGTGAAGATGTGTATGTTGTATGTGTGCACACACGTCTTGTGATCTGACCGCTCACGCCACCTGCTAGTCTACATTCCTTAGTGGACATTGTATCGTAGGCATCTTTCGTGGTGTCATTCTTAAGCCATCATTTTCATAGCTGCACAGCTATTCCGTGTCATGAGAAATGAAAACTTACCATATGTTACTATTATCCTACTTTCCTAGCCTCCTATTGTCCCCATGTGTCACCTTATAATTTGTTAGAAGTTGAGGTAACTTCTTTAGACCAGAATCCTAAGACTGGAAAAAGTAAGGCAAATACTTGGAACATTTTTATGATGAAAAGCTAATGCTCTTTCCATTACAAACCTCTCTAAAACTATACGAATGAAGCAATTTCACCCATATTATGTATCTATCAAATTCGACAATACCTACCAAAATTGTAAAATGGGATACCTTTGCCTCAGCCACCACATGGGCTGGGAGTATAGTCACCAAAGTCCATGCACGTGCAGACATGTATTTATAGCGGTGTCATTGACAATGTCAGAAAACTAGTAATAACCAAATTATCCCTCCATTGAAGACTGATTAAATAAATCAGGTTATAGCCATAGAGTACAATAGCAGTTAAAGCACAAGGCAGCTCCTTTTGCACTGACATGGGGTAACATTTTTAATATATTAACTTTTATTGCAATCTTTTTGTGTAAAACAATAACAGTCTCCCCACCCAGCAAGGTAACATTTAATGTGAGCCATGACCCACTTGAAACTCAAAAGACGTGGTGATCAATAGCAAGGTTAGGAATTTTATTCAAGCACGTTCCCCCCTGCAGTCAACCTATTTCCTGTTCCAGCCGCCAAAATATGCAACACAAATGAGAGATGACTTCTGTGCATGTTTTCAGAATTACACCAATAAACAGTGGGGAGCCCCTGGCTGCTGTCCCCAGCTCCACAGCCCACCGGGAGCTGCAGGGTCTCCATGTGGCCATGTTGATTCTGGCCACAGCGGATCAGTGCAGAGCATGGCTCTGCCCCCGACAAGCTGTGCACCCCTGGGCAAGTTACTCACCTTCTCTGATTCCTCAGTGTTCGATGTGGCTGGAAACGACACAGGGTATCATGTGCACCAGGTGTAGTAACACTTGTCTGCTCTTAGCATGGTACCCGGTGCGGGGTCAGCGGAAAACCAATGCCAGCTCGCTCTTAGTACCACGACTTCTACTCACCACAAAATGAGTCAGCCCCCAGTGACAAAGGCTTAGCCGAGGGGCATCCCAAGTTACAGGCACGATTGTTAAGTACACCTTTTTTCTCATGACTCACAGGAGAGCGCCCTGATTATTCGTTTAATGGTTTGTATCTTACCTTTGCAGCGATCATTAATATTTTTAAGAAAAGATGTGTTTGACAGTTTAGTTATGACATTTGTGGATTGGGGTCAAAAGTCCTTTTGAGACAATAGGCAATATTCTTTGTGAAAAGGAAAAGGGACAGTGTAGTAGCTGGGATAATATTTGACTAAACTAACCTTTGGTTTTGCAGACTTTTCATACTGAGAGTTTGCGGGGCAGGTGGGGGGTTGTTTGTTTGTTTATTTGTTTAGAAAACCTGCGCTACTAGAATTCTCTCATGAGTTAACTTTACACCAGTGGTGATCATAAATGCTTCTTTGGGTTTGGGGAGACTTTTTGGCAAGCGCAGCCGCCATAAGGATTGTGTGTAGAATGTACGATTTCTGTTCTGTTCTGTCCTGACATCGCCCTGCTCTGGGCACATCATTAGCAAAAAGAGAGACAGCTCTGTGTAGGCGCAGATGGAGAGGTTGCCTCGGTGCTCCTGGTAAATGCCTAAATTCCTTCCGTGTGTTCTTGTATGTGGATGCAGCCATCAGCACAGTCCTATTAAATCGCGTGTGTGTTTTGTTAGCTCTCTCTGGTTCATGCTGTACCTGTAGGGTGTGATAAGAGCTTTTAAGTCCTCTCATAATGCAATCTAACCAAGCCTGTTTTTTGCCGGAGCGAAACAAAGCCATTTCATTTGCATACATTTAAAAGACTGAGGTGCCGTGTTGAGTTCAAGTGGTGACACAGAATTTGATGAAACACAGTAGCAACTTAAACCACTATGAGTGCGTTTCCCTCCCTCTGTCATTTTCCTGGGTCAGGTGCATCTCTGCATTAATTAAACAGATACATAATTAATTACCACAAATGAATACACACACACAAATAGTCCCTGACCCAGGTCCCTTGTCTCGGTTCTAAAATAAGGTGTTCTGTGTTGAATTAGGTGGAAACAGCTACCGACTCTGACACGGAGAGCCGTGGCCTGCGGGAGTACCAGTCTGTTGGCGTGCAGGTGGAGAACGAGAAACGGTAACCAGCCCCCCAAATACCCGCCATCTCCCAAGCGGGGCTCTTGGTTTGTAACCTGACTGCAAGTGTCTAGACGACACTGACCATCAATAATTCAGGCCATTTGACCATCAATAATTCAGGCCAGGAAACAGGGTCATATCTTTATACTTTTCAACGTATATCATTGTAAGTGTGAATTAACGTCCTCCTATGCCTTGTTTCTGCAAGCGGCAGGGGACCCGCTTCTTCTAAAGTAATTTACCACCTACGAAAGCAGGGGGGCTGGCAGCTCTGAATGTTACAGTCCTTTATCCAAAGGGAAAAAACAGGCTGAGGGTGAAACAAACACAGGTTTTCTCACCTTATCATGTTAAAAGTAAAAGGAAAGACAGAGAGAGAGGGAGGGAGACTGAAAGAAGTTTAAGACCTTAGCTGTGCTGGGACTGTGACACTTCAAAGGAACCCCTCAAACTGTCAAACACAGAGAAGTCCATTACAGGAGTGTTGTTTTTGTAACAAAAACAGGATGACTATTTTATTTTATATTTAAAATAGCATATCTTGTAAATTTCATAAGCACAAATTTTGATGAGCACGTTACATCGCGAAGCCCCGGTGATTCGCTCACAGTGGAGGGCTTTAGGACCAACCTGCAAAGATTTTGATTGCCAAGGAATTCAGAACACAAACTGATGGCTTCCCCAGGACGCCAAGCTCTCAGAACCCGCACGTCGTCATCGTCTGTACCTGGGGACCTGGGCTGGCTGTCTCCATCCCCCGCGGTGGCTTGTTCTCAGCTCCTTTGCCTCCAGGGCAGGAGATGGTGGCAGGTCCATTAACCAGCTGTACTCACAGCTGTGTGCCATCTGGGGGGCCAGTTGCTGCGGAGCCAAAACATGTAGCATGGGCAAAGTTTGGATGTGTAGACACACATGCACGTGCGCGCACGCGCGCACACACACACACAGTTCTCACCAGCAAAATCTGCACGCCTGTTATAAGCTCACTTCTGCCAGTCATTTCAGTAACTGGCTGTGTGGAATGACTGACATTTAAATACATACGATGAAAATGTTTTTTAAACACCTGCTGAGGTCAGAATTTGGATTCATTGTTTTGCATAAAAGACAAAATCGGGATGATATTACATTATTCAGATAGGAGAAGAAACTCATGTCCTAAGCTGTGGCAGGAATAGCCACCAAAACTCAGTAGGACACAGATGTTATTACTTAAAAGAATTGTAGACATAAAAGAAGCAGCAGGGCTTCGTTTTACGTGTATGCCACAAACAAGACAGTAAACTTGTAGCGTCTTTCTGAAAGGCAAGTGACCACTCCAAGATAGTGGTTTCACGGGATACATCAAGCCTCCTTGTGTCGTGCAATAAACTTAAGTCTTAAGTGGGCATTATTTAGACATTGAAACTGAGGTAGAAGGTAGAGGTTCATTGTTTGCAAAGCCAAATGGTGTTCTGCCATAGATGAAGCACCAAAGTGCTTGGAATAGAGATGAAAACACTCGTCTTCCCTGCGAGGTGCTGGCTTGTGGCCCAGGCGCACTCCTGATGAGTGCATCCAGGTTTTGCCACACGAGGCCACCTCGCAAAGGCCCCACTTGTCCCCCTTGCCTCCCTTGCAGGTGCGGACGCTTTAAGCGTTCCAACAGCGTGACGGCCGCGGTGCAGGCGGACCTGGAGCTGGAGGGCTTCCCAGGACATGTCGCCACGGAGGACAAGGGCCTACAGTTCGGGTCCTCCTTCCAGAGGCACTCGGAGCCCAGCACCCCGACCCAGTACGGGGCGGTGCGGACCGTCCGGACCCAGGGGCTCTTCAGCTACCGAGAGGACTATCGGACCCCCGTGGACACTGCCGACCTGCCCCCTCCCGACCCCTGGCTGGAGCCGTCCATGGACACGGTGGATGGCGGCCGCATGTCTCCGTGCCACAGGGACGGCGCTTGGTTTCTGAAGCTGCTGCACAGCGAGACGAAGAGGATGGAAGGCTGGTGCAAAGAGATGGAGAGGGAAGCAGAGGAGAACGACCTCGCGGAGGAAAGTAAGGGCCCAGGTCTCTTCTGAGGCTTGTAGACACTCTTGATGTTGCTGTAACACAAATGGCAGAATCCCCAGGCAGAGTCCCTGGGTCCCTGAGTAAATTTAAATGAGTGGGCTTCCTACTGCCTCCCCCCAATTCTCAGACACAGTAAACGAGCAGAAAAGCAATCGCTAAAGTATTAAAGGGCATCCTTTTGTTTTGTTTTGTTTGTTGGATAACAGGATGGCTTGTGCTCACAGGGATGTAGTTTATCTCATGTTCCACGTGCCGGTTCTCTTGACTTCTGGCAAAGACTTGATATGGAGCAGTTCAGCTGTTTTCTAGAATCATGACTGTCCGGTGTTTATAAGAAATTGCATTGGCTTTATGCCAAAGAAACGTTGGCTACGGTAGACGACTAACCAGCCAGCTGGTGATGGCGGCTCCCGGTTCCCCATCCCCGGGCGGGTGGGGATCTAAGTTCCCCGACCTCGTGTGGGCAGCGCAGATCTGCTCCCAACCCTTTATGCCAGGTGGGTCTCCGGCTCTTGCGCAGAAAGGCACCAGCCTCCCCTTTCCCTGAAGAAACTTATTGTCAGGATTGTCCGGAAGCAGCATCCTTTATGAATTGCTGTGTTGATTTCGAAACAGATACCTCCTGACTTTTGTTTCTAGACCAAGAATACCACAAGAATGATTGCAACGTACATACAACTAACAAATTTTGTCTTTACCAAATACAGTTTCACAGAGGCGTTTCTGAATGTCTTACCTCGACAAAGCATGCTCTTTTAAATTTTTTCTTTTTCCATGAAGTCCTTTGTACAATTGCTAGATCACTATAAATCCTGAAGTTCAAAAGCACACCTGATGTCCTTGGAAATGTCGCCCTGACATTGCATGTCCAGAACTCTGCTGTAGGAGAATATGTCAATAATCCTGGCAGTGGAGGCATAAGGATGAAAGTATCAGGACGGTAACTTACAGACACAGCGGCCCTGGCCACTGAGGAGCCCAAGAGAATGGTTGGTGTTTTGATCCTGAGTTGTTAAAATGCGCGTCGTTAACTTAGGAAGAAAGGGGAGGGCGCCATGCCTCCAGATCCCCAATTCTCTTCTCCCACATCCCTCTGTCAGCCATCACACCCCACGCCTCCTTCACCGGAGTGGGTACTAGACGCTGAGGGCTTTGGAGGAAGCATAGCCTGTGCCCCGGCCATGCGGCATCACTGCATGTAGCTGCCAAAGTCACACCGCCCCCATGCGTTTGTCCACACGTGTCACCTGCCGAGGGCACAGCCGACGGTGACTGCGCTCAATCCGATGTTTAAAAATCCCTCGTTTCCCGCAGCCTTTCTTCACTTGTCAGTATGTGCTTCAACGGGGCGAAACCGTTTGAATTGTATCAGGGATTTATACTCTTTACCCAGAGTTGACCCGGGATTTGAAGGAGACTGTCAGCTCCCGCTCTGTACACACCCCCGCGTTCAGCCCGGGCTTGGTGAGCGGTCCTCGGGGCTTGTAAGACATGAGCCTGAGGTTGGTGAGTCGGGATGTGTTTCCTACACCCTGTGGTTCCTCCATGAAATGCCTTTGAAGGGGAGGAGATGGGGGGACAGTTCAGCAAGAGGTAACCCTTGTCAGGGCTTACCCCACAGTATGTCTGTAGCATTTTATTCTAGAATCATGTGGATTTACACCATTTAGGACACATCCACAAGATTCTGGTCTCCCTCTGTGCGTGGAAGAGATGGAGGCCTTTAGTCCTTGCTGTGTTTGTAAGACAACACAGAGCAAAACCTGCCGTGTCATGATTGTCCATATTTAGTGTGTACCATTAATTCAGTTATGATTTTATCAAGGATTATAGTTTTTTTTAAAGATATGTTTTTTAAAAGAAATCTCTAAGCCGTCACGTACTGAACACAGTGCCAAGGGCTACGCTAAGTGCATCACTTACATCTTCAAGGGCTCAGCATATCATGATACCTAGAAGATACTGTCACCTTTATGGAATTAAAGAAACAGGTTCAGAGAGGTTAAAATCTTGCACCACATTCCACAGAGTTAGAGCAGTGGAATCCAGGCTCGAAGTCAGAGCTGTCTTTTGTCAAAAGCCGTGCTTTCCCACCACGCTGCCCGACATTCTTCAATCCAGATGTTCCATTCCTGGGAACTTGTCCTTTGTATCCTAACACTGTCTTCTTCTGCTCTTTTAGAAGATGTGGAGCCCCTATCCCTGGCCGTTTACTTCATTCTGATTCTCTGAATCTGTGACACCCATTTGTGGTCCAGAGAGAATCCCTGAGCCTTAAAATACATACTTGGGTTGTGCCTCAGCCCTTGGAAATTAAGAGGTGAAATTAAAAGGCTTCAGCGCTGAAGCATTGTCCTAAGTTATGATTTTCTTGCCACTGGGGCGTTCAAGAAAATTCTGGGAGTAATGCCGTAAGTGTACTGTGTCTAAAATACGATTTGATGATCTGCAGTGACCCCAGTCCATCACTTAGGATGTTCAGTTGTCTTATTACTGGACATCTGGAGAACACATTTTTCCTTCAACAAGGCAGAGAGGGAAGGGAGTTTCTGCCGTCCCTCAGTTGTATTTCCATACACAAGCTTTTTTCCTTTTTCGCACCTTTGGGACCTTCTTCTGGACTCTCTGTATCTTGTAAACACCCAGCGTATATTTGCTGGACCCATACTATGAGCCGTTCGATAGACCGCAGGTGGATACGAAAAGGAGTGTATAGCACGGAAGCTGCAGTGACCTAAGAAGGGGTGAAGTAAGACCAGGGCAGAGCTGCTCATGGCAAGTGAGAAATATAAAGTGTAGCAAGAGCAGTGCAGATCCAGTGCTTTTAAAAGACTCTCCCAGGAGCCTGAGAGATGCTGCCAGCAGGGAAAGTCCGAGAAGGCTTCCCGGTGACAGTGGCATCTGGGCTGGACCTTACGGGGAGGTGGGTTTGGTCAAGCAGGTGGGGGTGGGGGGATGGTGATGAGAGAGCAGGATCAGGGGCACAAGCAGAGGCAGAGAACTGGCTGGGAGACCCACCAGGAAGACCTTCCCTTAGACGTGGACTCTGCACCTGACCGAGGGGAAGGCTGAGCCACTACCTTTCGAGTCCCTGGGCTCTGTCGTCCTCCACTGCCTTGGGGACATGCTGCTCAAAGGCGGGGACGGCTCTGCGTTTTCCCAGAGCTCTTACCGCCCGGCCCCGCTGTCGTTTGACATCTTAGGCTCCTGGAAGGCTCACACTTGGTACATCGATTATCCACCAGCAGTGCCTGGCAGAAGCCCTGTGCAGCTGAGGGTCAGAGAGAGGAAGAAGGCGGGAAGAGGTGCAGCCTTCACACCCGGCGGGGGTGGGGGTGGGGGTCAGAGCCCTGCTCACACCTTCTTAAAGCGTAGCATCTAAACCCCACGCATCCTGCAGTCGCCCTCGGCCAGGCTGGGGAAGACCCCGTTCCTCAGGCACCAGCTCAATAATCATGACTCTGCGTGGGTTTTCCTACCACCGTTTAATAACTACGTGTGACTGCATTTCTATGAGGCTCAGAGGCAAAGAACAGAGAACAGATCTGCTGGATCCTTTTTATGATTTTCTTAATTTCTTCTCTTATTTGCCTGGCTTTCTTTTTTTGTGGCCAAGGATGACAGAACAGTTGTTTTGAACCTGAACTGTATGCTTTGCCCATTAAACTAGCACCGTACCAGTCACATTTAGCTGTTTCCCTAGTCATGTTTAAAGGTCAGATCACCTGCAAGTCCAGTCCTCATTTTAAGAACAGATACAGGGTTATTGGTTACGGCCCTTTCAAAAAGCGAAGCTTAAATTAAATGGCTGTTGAACCAAAACCCTGAGCTTGGAATATTGAAATTTCCATTACATGAGATAACTTTTCTCCCGAGCTGTAATTTTATAATCACAGCTCACTGAATCGATTGAACGAATTTAGATTCATTCAGCCCTCTGTGGTTAATAAAAACATCGTGAGCCCAGTTAAATACTGGTTTAAGTTAAGTCATGTTAAAGCAGGCTTCCTATTGTTAATACATAAATATTATATATATTTATAATATATTTATATTATATAAATATATATTTTTATATATTTATAATATATTCATATATATTCATATATATTTTTATATATTATATAAATATAATAAATATATTTATTTAGATTTATATTTATATAGATATATAAATATATATTTATAATATATTTATATTATATAAATATATATATTTATAATATATTTATATTTTCTGGAGGGATTGTAAACCATCACTAGACTAGTGTTTTGGGATTTTTGTGTTAATTATGTTAAACCAAACGGGTAAGTGGCATAAAAACAATAGTATGTTTTCTGAGATAAAAGAAATGGTTCCAGAACCACAAAGATCTTACTCAGCAGGTCTGTAGAAATATGAATGGTATAAGGAACTCAACAATGGGGTCTCTCGAGAGGTGTTGGGACGTTCTCTTGCCCCCAAAACAGCTCTGCCCCAAAGCTAATAATCTGAACATCACCAAGTCCGATGCATGGACCCACAGACTCACAGAGCTGGGGGCTTTGATGATTTCCTTCCTCATCTAAGGGACCCCGGCTTCACTAGTCACGTTAACGCCGGCGTCGGGGTTCGGTGTCCAGCATGGGTCCCCCAGTCCTTCCGTGCGGAGGGGCGATGCTCCCTGGATGGCGGCGGTGGCAGGGGGCGTGGCTCGGTCGCTGTGCCCAGGGAAGAGCAGACAACAAGTAGAGTGACCCTGAGGATTCGTGGGCCACGTGGCAATGCAGGGGACGAGGAGATCATGGGCCACAGAGAAACTGCCCCTGGGTCTGCAGTTTGCCCAGGAGTCCCCATCGGCAAAGACGGCACGTTGAAGACCAGAGCTAATGATGATGCTTCTGAGCAGCACAGCTGCTACAGCCTCTGAGATCTGACCAGTCCTCCAAGGAACGTACAGCCACTGCTTCCAGACCCCTGCCAGGACACACAAGCCTGGTTGTGTCCCGGCTCTTGCTAAGGATGTGGTAAGTGCCCGACGGAGATGTCCCCACACAGCCCAGCCACCCAGTGGCCGCAGGCAAACTGGAGCATAAAAAGAAACGTGTGCTCAAGAAACACGAAACGAAACGAAAACGATAAAGCCAGAGGTCCGGAAGCGAGGGGGTTTGTGGAAGCAGCCGTGTCCCCCAGCCTGCTCTACGAAATGAGTCAGGCAGGAATCCCAAGAGATCCCGGAGTAATACATCTTCAAATGATCATTTCAAACAGTCTGCCGATTTTAGAAAAACCCACCTCGAATTTTGAAAGAAAAGAATAGTGTAAATGTTGTCCTGGCATTTCACAGCAAATTTAGATAGAATTGAAAATTGTGGAACACGCGTGAAAAATAAATTAAAGGAGCAAAGTCAGTTCATCAAATTTCTTTGTACATCAAAGGCCAGGGTTGTCTCAGGTTCTTTGTAGGTTTGCATTCTGATGAGCATACGTCCTAATCTGTAGCTCTTGAAAGAAAGTGTCTAAACTGTGACAAAATTAGGGAAGGATAGTGGAAAAGAATAAATTGAATTTTCGCCTCAAATTCCTTGCAATTATAGGAAGCTATTTACATTATAGGTATCAGATAGAATCATCCCCATTCACTGAGCAGCAAATTCTCCTGCCATTTGCAATCAGGTCATTAGCTACACTCTCACAGCCATTATCTCTCTCTAGCAATCATCAATTTATACCCTTTATAATAAGTCTCCACTGCATTAAGTCAACACCCACATGTCACCCACCTATCCATGTTGTGCTAAAGATGATAAACTGAAGTACTTTATATTAACACTTCCGTGGAAGTACATTTAAAGAAGAATATGAAGATTGGGGATTAAAACCTCAAAATGGGTAAAACTGACTTTTTAAATTGGGATTGACATATATATACTAATATGTATAAAATGGATAGCTAATAAGAACCTGCTGTATAAAAAAATAAATAAAATTAAATTTTAAAAAAAAGAAACTGAGGCTTAGAGAAATTAACAATAAATAAATAAATACCATTTCAGGAAGCATAGAGTCAGTGAAAAGAAGTGCACTTATCCGTGAGTCACTTCTATATATTCCTGCAGTGACAGGTTGGTTAAAACAAGTCTCTTGAAAGGTTTTCGTCAGTCATGCAAGTTACAGGGGTTTACAAGTGAAAATTCAACTTTTCCAAAACAAAACTAACTCTTCCACTCAGCAGCAGTGGGACCAGAGCTGCAGAAACATATTCAGTTTGGGGAAACAAAGTAGGAAGTATTTTTGGCCCTTCCAGGAGGTGCTCCAACCCCACTGCCCTCCTGCAAGGCTGAAGGCAAAGCAGACAGAGGAGGTGGGCGGGATGGAGGGGTCTGGGGGAGTAAGCCCCTCCCGCAGTGGATTGGTAGGAGACACGAGGGCCCAGGTGTCAAGATGCTGACAAGACAACATTTTTTTTTAAGTCTGAAAGGATGCCAGAGTGTTATCCAGCTAACTCACTTGTATTAAAAGTTACATTTTTAATTCTTCTTCATATTTTAGGAGCAAGCTAGAATTGGATGATATTAGGGAACTATTCATTTCTTAGGAGCAGTCATGGCGCTGTGGTCGTACAGGATGATGGCAGATGGGGCTCTGGCCACAGCTTATCCAAGTGGGTCAGGAAAATAAACGCGCTCCGAGATTGGTGATTCTAAGGGATGGGGTGGAGTTGCTTGTGATACTTTCTTTCAAGTTTTCTGCGTGTGAAATTTGCCATAATAAAACTTTGGAGAGCAACAATCTGGACAAGTAAGAAAACACAGGCAAACTAAGAAGTGTTGCAGTCCATTAACTTCCCCAGGAGAGCATCGTGTTACGAACACGTTGTCTGTGGGGCCACATCCTCACCCTGTAAAAATGAAGGCTGTGCTATCCCTTCTGTTGTGTGGCTGATTTCTGTTACATTAGGATGTGTCCTCAGCACCCCTCACAGCAATGGGTTTATTTCTGGGACATCAGTTCCAACATGTGACACTTGGTTACGTGGTATCGAGGCCCTTCCCAACGGTGTCTGTGACTCCGTTCCCTTCGAGGGAGGCCGAGGAACAGGGTCTCAGCAGCTGTGTGGCCAGGCTCAGGAATCAGTCTTTGATGCCACTTTCTAACGCACGTTAAATGTCTCAAGTCATTTTATTGAAGGCTGCCTGTCAAAATTACTAATGTTTGGGAAATTGGGGAGAAGGGTAACGAAATTGAGTTTACTTCTCTGGACTCAGGCTCCACCTCTGTGGAAATGCCAGGTCTCAGGCGCCACCCCAGACCCCCTGAGTCAGAATCTGCCTGTAACCAGACCCCCAGGTGACTCACGTGCTGATGGAGCTGGCCTTTGTGGGCTCTTCTCCAGATAAAACCTCAAGGACGTAAGCATTCTGTCCAGAGTAAGTACTTAACTAGCCTGTTAGTGGTAATGGCTGTGTCTGCTTGACGGACGAACCTCCAGGCTAAAACCCCCTTTTTCCTGAAGGCTTGCCCGCAGGACACTGGAGACAAGCTTGCCCTGCTCTCCTGAAAGCCTGAGGGAATGGCCAGCCTAGCAAACTGGCCCGACTTTGAGCTTCAGGGGGTCCGTGTGGCTGGTTGTTATCTGTGTTCTGCACAGAGTCTCGAGGGGTACCCAGAAGAGAAGATGCTTCTGGCCATCAGAGGAAGATGCTGTGTAAGCTCAGTGAAATAGCTGGGAACTGTTGCTTATAGACAAAACATCAGAGATAAGTGGGCCTGGGTATAGTCGCCAGAAACGTTCTCCTACAGATTGCTACGTGCTTTTGAGGATCACGGGAGCTGGGATCCACCAAAGCTATTATTTCCACAATAATGACTACGTTTACACAGGCTAAGGAAGGACTGGGGCAGAAAGATGGGAAGTATGGAGGCCCCTGGAGGTAGCAGGTGTGGGTTTTTCCCAGAAATTTCATGCCCAAAGTCTTTTATCTGCCCAGTGAAAATCCCAGAGTTGTCACAGCTATCGGATAATTGGTTAAATCCTTTCCACTGACAAAACTATATTATTTACATTTTTTAAGTGCTATTTGATTAAAGTCTTACAACTTAGGAATCGTTTCTGGATTAAACTGACACTTCCTACCCCCTGAAAGCTGAGCTGGCCCACAGGGTGCCCCAAAGCGGGATGTTCTCACTACCACCGAACGGATGGTGATGTGAGCAGGTCGGGGGAACTGGTCACCCTGCTGACCCCCGAAGGGCTTGGTGGTGTTAGCAATACCTTTCTAAGCTAAATTTCCCCCAACACTGAAGCATCCTAGTAGCTGGCATTTGGTCGTCTTTTTTTTTTTTTTTAACATCTTTATTGGAGTATAATTGCTTTACAATGGTGTGTTAGTTTCTGCTTTATAACAAAGTGAATCAGCTATACGTACACATATGTCCCCATATCTCCTCCCTCTTGCATCTCCCTCCCACCCTCCCTATCCCACCCCTCTAGGTGGTCACAAAGCACTGAGCTGATCTCCCTGTGCTATTGGCTGCTTCCCACTAGCCATGTATTTTCCATTTGGTAGTGTATATATGTCCATGCCACTCTCTCACTTCGTCCCAGCTTACCCTTCCCCCTCCCCGTGTCCTCAAGTCCATTCTCTAGTAGGTCTGTGTCTTTATTCCCGTCTTGCCCCTAGGTTCTTCATGACCTTTTTTTTTTTTTCTTAGATTCCATATATATGTGTCAGCACACGGTATTTGTCTTTCTCTTTCTGACTTGCTTCTCTCCGTAGGACAGGTCGTCTTTGAATTTCCTTCCTGCTCAGGAATGGAGCAGACAGAAAGACAGTTCCGCCCGTGGCCATAATTAACTCAACAGTTTCACCTCCAGTAACAGAGATGATAGAATAATAGCTTTTGCTCTTTGGGTCATATCCCCTTTGTGTGATGCTTTTGCTCTTGTTTTTTAATTGACCTTGTTTTTTTCTTAACAGTTCTCGGGAAAATCAGGAGCGCTGTTGGCAGTGCCCAGCTTCTGATGTCGCAGAAATTCCAACAGTTTTACTGGCTTTGCCAACAGAACATGGTAAGTGGATCCTCAGGTAACCTCGACCCCTTGTAACCAAGCTGAACGTCCGTTCTTTCTGTGCTCACCGCGTTCCCGCCTGTTAAAAGATCCCTGCACATGTGCAGCCTGGTGAATGAGTAGGGGGACACTCCCAGCTTTGGGGGTGATTTCAAAGTGCAGCCAAAGCAGAGAGGCCATGGGGGTATGGGCAGGGGAGGGGCAGGGGTGGGAAGGAGACAGGTGTTTCCCCAGCCGTGAGGGGTGTGCTCCGCCACCTGGCTGTCCCCCAGGGGACCCCAGGATGGAGGGGAAGCGTAAATCACTGTCACGGTGGATGTCACAGTGAGGACGGTGCTAGGAGGTGGCTTGAATAGAAACACGTAAACAACCACAGTGCAAGAGATTAGGAAGAGATTTTAGAAATAATTTGTGCTTTATATGTTATAGTCAGGAGTGAACAGAAATACCATGGACTAAATTAGGTAATACGGTTGGCATTAAACTTGGTTCTGATCTTCCTGAAAAGATCAAGGGGACACTCTTACCTATATGTATGCTTATATGTATACTATACTATGTATAAATAAATATAAATATATATTGTTACACACACACTTTTCCTTATCTGACTAAAGAAAATATTCACTTGATATTGTTTGGAAAAATAACTAAATAGTAATCACACTACTTTACAGGTTCTTTTATTTATAATCCATACACTGACTTCTTTCAGACCAAACATTTTCATTAAAACACAGGTAAGTCTCTGCAAGGTCTCCCATAGCAATGGTTCAAGGTGATTTGATTTTGTTTTGTTCGGCTTTTAAATGTACAAGGAGGCGTGTGGATTTACAGAACGTTCTTCCACATCAAAGGCAGCAGAGCACGTCAGAGTTGCCAATTTATCCCTTTTAATCAGGATCATTAAAAAGTATGTTTTCTCTAATATTTTCCAATTAATCCCATTCAAGTTCATCATGAAATTTAAAGAGTTACCGCCTGGTTGCCTATGACGTGAAGTTATAATCAACATTTAAAAGGGGAAACAGGCAGGTTTAGAGTCCCTGAAAGAAACATACAGCTGTGGAAACATTCAGTTATTATGTTTACTGGGCATGTTCTAGCATCCTCCGTCGTGTGTATTTAATGGATCATCTTTAAGGAATTGATTTAGGCCGTTGGAGAGCACGGTCCGTATTCCACCGAGTCTGGTGGGGAGGGTCGTCCCCATCTTCAGCACCCTACACTCAGCAGAGACACATTATTCAAGCTTATAAAACCTGCGTGTCTTCTCTGCCAGAGCAGCTATACTAGACTTAAAAATTATCCACCCTCTTATGGTTTTGATCCCTCTTATACATGTCAGATTGCGTTTTGTGTTAACCTTCAAAAGTCTGGCGTGACTGCTTCCATTTCTTTTGACCTCCGTCTAGGATTAGACCAAAAGAGTCTGGAGCATTTGTTGGAGGAGGTCAGGTTGGGGCCCTAAGCAGGCCTGTCAGCAGAAATGCTGAAATGCTGACCGTACAAGCAGGGGCCTTGCTCAGCAAAGCCACACTGTCCACACTTTGCAACTTTAGGCCGGTGACTAGTTTTCAGTCAAGGAGATACATCAAGAGCCCACCAGCTGTTTAGGATGGACGACACCGGGCAGGACCCACCCTTGAAGCTGGCGGGTCGATACCGGTACCTCTCGGGCCAGCGGCTCAGCACCCCAGAGCAGGGAGAAATGGAGTCACGCTCAGACCGGCCGGTCTAACAGTGTACTTGAACACGACCCACAGTCTCTTCTCAGCCCTTCTCAGGACACACAGCTCCCAGAGAATGTTCCGGAACATGGAGCCTCAGAGCCCACATCCCACCTGGACCCCACGGCCTGCGGTTAGCAAGGACGGATGGCTCTGTACACGTTGCTGGGGTAGGGGACCGGCCTGGCTCACCACTGACATGAAAAAATGAGACAAACAGATCGGGCGCCTGAATGTCCAGTGGACGCAGATACAGCCACCTCCCGTGCAGAGCCAGACCCTGGCCGTGCCCAGTTCCACCGACACCACGGCCTCTGCTCCCTGGGAGCCCAGAGGACAAAGGTTTCGCCGGTCCAGCGGGGAGGGTAGGTGACCACAGAGTCCACTCTCGGGCGACATGAGCCTCAGCACAGCCATGGGGCAGGACCAGGGCCCGAAGTCCCACTTGGGGAGCCGTTCCATCCGTCAGACACGTTCAGGCCCCATCACGCCTGCACCTGTGGGAGAGGACGTTGTACTTGTGTCATCTTCCGGAAGAGCAGCTGAGGACCCGCCTTTGGGGGGAGGAGTCCCCCCAGCCCCGACTGTCCAGGGAGCCCCTGTGCACCCCCATCACCTGCAGAGCACGGCCCGGAGGCAAGACCTTCGCTCTGCTTTTCTTCACAAGCAGTGGCTGAGCTCAGACAGGCAAGTACATGACAACCCAGGCGACTGGAGGAACCTCCTGCCCCAGCCCCTGCCCCTGAGCCTGCACCTGACCTTGCACCTGAACCTGCACCTGCCCCTGAACCTTCCCCTGACCCTGACCCTGCCCGTGAACCTGCCCCTGACTCTGACCCTGACCCTGAACCTGACCCTGCACCTGCCCCTGACCCTGAACCTACACCTGACCCTGACCCTGCACCTGCCCCTGCACCTGCCCATTGGGCTCCTCGATCCACACGCCCAGTTCGCCTCCTGGTGGCTCAATGGAGAACGAGCTTCAAACCGCAGACAATGGCCCTGGGTTGCAACTTTCACTCCAGACGGAGAAGGAGAAAACGAGGGCGTTTTGTGCAAGTCGCTTGGACAGTGGTTCTTACCGTCTGCCCTCAGGTCAGCACAGCTGCCATCTGGCTGCATCAGCAGAACAGATGGGGCTCAAAGAGTGACCTAGTGGATGTGGGTGTGGAACCAGGACTGAATGTGTCCCCAAACATTCACATGACGAGGTCATGAGGGTGGGGCCCCCATGCTGGGATCAGTGCCCTCATAACAGAGACCCCAGGGAGCCCCCAGCCCTTCCTCCACGTGAGGACACGAGAGAAGACGCCGTCTGTGAACCAGGAAGGGGGTCCTCACCCAACACAGGATCTGCCAGCATCTTGACCTTGGACGTCCAGCCTCCAGCACTGGGAGAAGTAGACTGTGCTATTCATAAGCCCCCAGTCTGTGGTTTTCTTGTTCTCTCGGCCCAGATGGACTAAGACAAAGGTTAAAGGAAGTTTAAACCCAACCAAATAGAAGTTCCTGATGTGCTTCATGGGAAGGACTTATGAACAAGCCGGAAATGACACATTTTAAGCAAATTCAGATAAAAGTTTACCTATCAGAAATTTCTCTGTCTGTTTAACCTGAGATAGCCCCACACTGAATCAAGGGAACCACACCAGAAAAATCCACACACCGAGGGTGGCAAACTCAGGTGCCTGCAGGCAGGTCACGCGGCCCAGGGAACTTGAGGCCGTGGTCACCACCCATCACTGGGCGCCGGGGGCGTGGCCAGGCCACTGGCTCTCTGCTCCTGTGGAGTCACCCAGCTTTAAGTAGAGACTACTCATTGAAACTACACATACATCAGGTGCCATGTGCAGAAGCAAACCCACCTTGGGGCCACATGCGCCCTTGGCTGCCCGTGTGCCGCTCCGTGACATCACCTGCACGTTCCAAGGGCGGGGACCTGTCCCCGAGACAGTTCTGACCCTTCAGGAGATCGACGTGCCTGCCCTCCCTCCACATGGGAGCGACGAAATATACATGGTACATTTGTAGGGCATCCCTGACCTTCAGAAGCAGGGCTGAGACTGCTCAGGGAACAAACAGAAACGGCCGTGGCTCCAGGCCCATCTCCCCAGCGCCTATGACCACCAGCAGCACTGCAGACCCTCCCCGGGCACCAGCTTCCCAGTAACCGCACAGGCGACCAGAACCCTGGGGCCTGAATAAACTGTCAAGCGGCTGGAGCCTTAACACGTGCCACCATCCCCAGGTTCCAAGAAAGCGTTTTCAAAATGAAACAGTGAAGGACTGTAACTACACGTGTATTCTTCAGTAGACTTTATTTTTCTTCTTCTCATTTCCTCTAGTTGTGTTGTGATAGAATTAACATACAGCACTGAATAAATGTAAGGGGTACCACATAATGATGTGACTTACATACATCATGAAATAATTATCACTATAAGCTTAGTGAACATCCATCATCTCCTGTGGGTACAAAGGTAAAGAAATAGAAAAAATATATTTTTCCTTGCAATGAGAACTTTTAGGATTTACTGTCTTAACAGCTTTCCTGTATAACACACAGCAGCGTTGGTGGTATTTATCGTGTTGGGTATCGCATCCCTAGCACCTGTTTATCCTGTAACTGGAAGTTGGTACTTTTTGACTCCCTTCTGCCACTCCCCACCCCATCTCCGGTAACCACAAGTCTCATCTCTTTTTCTAAGAGTTTGTTTCTTTGTTTGTTTTTGAAATACAACTGACCTACGACACTGTTAGTTCCTGTTAACACAACATAGTGATTTGATGTTTCAAGATCACCACAGTAAATCTAGTTACAATATGTCACCACACAGAGGTATTACATAATTATTGACCGTATCCCCCACACTGTACATTTCATTTATTTTGCAACTGGAAGCTCATAGCCCTTAATCTCCCTCACCTATTTCTCTCTTCCCCCCACCCCCTTCCCTCTGCAACCAGCCGTTTCTTCTCTGTATCTATGACTCTATTTCACTCATTTTGATTTTTGTTCACTCATTTTAATTTTTAGATTCCACATATCAGTTAAATCATACAGTATCTTTCTTTTTCTATCTGACTTATATGTTGTTTCAAATGGCAAGATTTCATTCTATTTTATAGCTGAGTAGTATTCCATTGTGTGTGTGTATATATATATATATATATATATATATATATATATATATATGTAATCTCCTTTATCCATTCATCTGTTGATGGACATTTAGGTTGTTTCCACATCCTGGCTATTGTATTGATAAATAATGCTGCTATGAACGTTGGGGTGCATATATCTTTTAGAATTAGTGTTCTTGTTTTCTTCACATAATACCCAGATGTGGAACTGCTGGATTGTGTGCTAGTTCTATTTTTAATTTTTTGAGGAAACTCCATACTGTTTTCCATCACAGCTGCACAAATTTACATTCCCACCAGCGGTGCACGAGGGCTTCCTTTTCTCCACGTTCTCACTAACCTTGTTATCTCTTGTCTTTTCGTTGGTAGCCATTCTGACGGGTGTGAGGTGACGTCTCATTGTGGTTTCAGTTTGCATTTCCCTGATGATCAGTGATGTTGGGCATCTTTGCATGCACCTGTTGGCCATCTGTATGTCTTCCTTGGAAGACAGATCCTCTGCCCATTTTCTTAATCAGGTTAATAGACTTTATTTTTTAGAGCAGTTTTAGGTTCACAACAGAATTGAGTGAAAATACAGAAAAATACAGAGAAAAATCCCATACACCCCCTGCCCGCACACACCACAGCTTCCCCACCATCAGCATCCCCACCAGGTGGTCCTTTATTACAACTGATGGACCTCCAGTGACACGTCACCACCCAGGGTCCGTGGTTCCCATCAGAGCTCACTCTCGGTGTTGGACATTCTACGAGTTTGGACAAAGTTATCATGACACCTATCCACCATTACAGCATCCCACAGAGTAGGTTCACTGCCCTAAAAATCCTCTGTGCTCCACCTGGTCACCCCTCCTCCCCCCAACCCCCATGGCCACTGGTCTTTTACTGTCTCCATAGTTTTGCCTTTTCCAGCAGGTCCTAGAGTTGGAACCATACAGAATGTAGCCTCTTCAGACTTTTTAACTGTCAGCAAATACTTAAGGGAACTGTTCCTGAATCCTCGCGGGCCCTCGGGTATATCTGCACCCGATTCTGAACTCGTGGGGCTTCTCCCTAACCCGCTTCCTTGGGAAGAGCAGCCCCGCCCCCGCCCTCCGAGTTCTCTAACCGCCCTCCGAGCAGCTCTAACCTGCGCCTATGTGTCGGCAGGACCCCAGCGCCATGCCCAGGCCCACCTCGCAGGACCTGGCCGGGTACTGGGACATGCTGCAGCTGTCTGTCCAGGACGTCAGCATGAAGTTTGACGAGCTGCACCAGCTGAAGCTCAGTGACTGGAAGGAGTTGGCGTCCCCGGAGAGGAAGGTAACCCCCCACCTGCCGCTGCCACCTCCCGGCGTCCAGGCCACGTGCTCCAAATGCCACGTTATTATGTGTGTCTCGGTGTTTGATTAACAGTACGGGATCCGATTTTCAGGGATAAACCCATGTGTACGTGATCGGGGTGGAGCTAAAGTCGTCAGCATGTGTAATGAGACCCTTTCTTGCTGACAATTCCCGGAAGACACCAACAAAACTCACGTTGTCTGCCGCGGTCTGGTTTCCGGTAGGGTCTGTCCTCTGCGTTATCGCCATCAAACCTCTGTTTGGATTGTACTGAGACGGTTTCCCACCGGGGAAGTTTCAGTTCAGTTACAATGCCTCCTGTGGAGATAAACTTTCCAGTTGCACATCTGCAGTTGAAGACAGGGAACACTTGAAACTTCCCTGAACAATTTGAAGATGTAAACTTCCTGGCCCTGAAATAGGCTGAAAATGTCCATTAAGTTTGAACCTATGGTTTCACCTCTTCCCTCTAGAGATCATCTTTACTGGGGCTGATAGATAAGTGTGAATTAGCTATAAAGACATTGACTTCCTAACACATTTTGGAGAATTTCTACGTAATTATAATCTGATGTTTCTGGACAGACATTATCAATTAAAATGATAAAGAAAATTAACCCAACATACTTGGGACAGTAGTGTTTAATCTGTCGTTCAGGGTGTATATCTAGATAGTTAGAATGAAAGCAGCAGCAGCAGCATCCATTTTCCCAGAAACGTGCTGCCCACCATCGTTGCGGGGCTCCAGGCTGGAGGCCATCGCTCCATTGCGGGTGGCTGAAAAAGTCCTCACCGCAGATAACGGGGCTGAGGGGCCCGCAAACCATCAGGTTGTACATAAGCAAGTCCAGGAAATCTATGGTTCGGTTTTGAAGTGAAGGAAATCATAAGTAATGATTCCAAATGAAAAAGTTCTTCAAAGAAATCACTAAAAATACAACTTATTAAACTAGTCTGATGATATGCAAAAATCCTCCCTATTTTTCATTCTTCGGTAATTGACAGCTAATATAATCCCTTCCACCTCAACTGTACACAGAGAGTAGTCCTCAAAATGAACACGGTTCCTGCTGAGGGTACAGCACCCCGTCCAGAAGGCGAGCAGCCCTTGAACGCGGCTGAGGCTCCGTGTCCTGCACTTGGGACACAAGTCCTGACCCTCTGCCTCATAGATCTGCTCGGCCACCTGCCCCCCACCCCCACTTCCACTGCAGGGAGTCTGTGAGCCTCTTGAAAACGGAGACTCACAAGAATGGTTGATTTCTTACAGTCCCATATTTCAGAGGCTGCGAAAGGAGAGGAGAGAGAGAGATAATCACAGTCAAGCACTTAAGGCAGGGGTTAAATTTTGAAATAGCTGCAAGTCTTCACAAATTAATTACCCCTGATGGTACCCCTGCCAAAAAGCCGGGAGGGACGTTGCTTCTGGTCCAAGTCATTTTAAAATAAGTCATGGGAACAAAGTTTCAGACACCAAAACGATCGTCCTGCCAAAAACAATAGCACACAGCATCAAGATTCTGCCATGTGTTCACCTGAACCTGTGCTAATGGCCAAGCCCGGGCCCATCTAGTGCCCTTCGGATTCTTTTGGAGGCTGAAGGGAAAGAGAGGAGTGAGTGCCCCCCTCAACAGCTATCTTCTCAGAAAAGGCAGCATCCGGGCCCCGTATGTAACATCCCCTTTCCTGACAAGGATACTGGTTGCGGAGTTCCCGCCCTCCATCCACTGGGAAGGTCCAGCCTTGTTAGCGAGGGGCCACAGCAAATAGAGAACACAGTGTGGGACACAGGCCTTCCACCAGGACCCTTGCAAGCATTGTGTGTTCCTTTGCTGCAGAATTGTGCCATTTCTCTTTCTGGAAGAGGCATACACGTATCTTGGGGTGACTTGTTTGAGAACACGAGCTAAGGGTCAGAAATAGTTGTTTGCATCCTTTTACCAAGGAAGCGAAACATCACATGTAGTTCATGTCAAAGGGCTTAAGGCCCATAGTAGAGCATCTGGACATCGGTTCCCTGGGACACCCTGCGAGAAGGTTTCCGTGTCCTTGGACCTTGGAGTCTGTTGAAGAGACTGTCGCGTAGGACAGGGCTGTCGGGCGGCATCTTCCGAGACCCCTGGGAAACTCAAGAACGTGAGCGAGCCTGTGAGCACTTGTTAAGTGTTCGCCCAGCAACAGGGTCAAAATAACTCTAAGACTAGGGCGGCGTCCCACGCACACATGCAGGATGGGTGTCCTCGTGTGTAAACACTCCCCCCCCCCGGGGATCTGGGGGCAGGCACAGCAGGTCCACCCCGGGCAGGGTCACGCGGCATCGGGTGGGCGCGGGGCTGTGAGCTGGGGGGACGGCCGGGCTCCTCTGACTGCCCCAATTTTGACTTGTGATGCTTTTCAGGAAGAAAGAAAGGTCCCCCCTCCAATACCAAAGAAGCCCCCCAAAGGGAAACTTCCCATCACCAGAGAGAAGTCTCTGGACCTGCCGGACAGACAGCGCCAGGAGGCCCGGAGGCGTCTGGCGGCCGCCAAGAGGGCAGCGTCCTTCCGCCAGAGCTCAGCCAGCGAGCGGGCCGACAGCATCGAGATCTACATCCCCGAGGCCCAGACCCGGCTCTAGGGCTCTGGGCCCGCCCCTCCCTCCCCTTCTTCCCATCACCCGTGCCGTGCATCACATCCCTGGTCACTCCTGTGTCACTCCTCCAGCGAGCTCGCCCCGGCTGTTGTGTTTGTGCCATAAACACCCTGGAACACCCTGACGTCCACGGTTTGCGAGCTCACGGCCACGACGACTTCTCCCCGGATGGCCTGGCTTCCCGTCAGCAGGGATGGAGAGGCATGGGGACACCTGACATACCCACTCTGTTCTCAGAGGGGTACGAGGAACATCTCTCGAGATGGAACCCAGTTCACACTTTGTTATTTATATTTTTATAAATTGTGTGATATTAGAGGCAAGAATAACAAAAAAAACTATGAATGGGTGCATCTCACCACTCACTCGAGGCATTAGACACCCAAGAGGAAGGTGCTACAGCTTGAGTGCAGGAAAGAAAGACCCCACCCGTGGCCTGGGGTCACCGTGCCCTGAACCCAGCTGACCCCTCACGTGGTTCTCTGTGCCAAGTCTATGGTGATGAGAAGTCATCTCTCCAGCCACCAATCTCCCCGCCGTGTGCTTCTCCAGAAACCTGGGGGGTGAGGAGTCCGCCCCCGCCACAGATATTCAGCGCAGCATCTACACAGTCAGAAAGTCAGCTGAATGCTCATTCACACAGGGAGAGACAGATGGAAACAGAGCAGAGTCTTAAGAAAGGCTGGCACTTCTGTAGCAGGAGTAGAAAAGAGCAAAGAGTTGTCCTCACTCAGATAAAAGAGTCATTTATTTTTTATTCCTTTGTAACTTAAAATGTCACACATGGTTCTGTCTTTAAGTTTCACCCTTTATGCACCATGTGATTTTTTTCTTTATAGATGTATATATATTCTCAAATGCTCTGTCAGTTGACTTTCCAGGGTATCCTTAAAAAACAGAACAAAACAAAACAAAACGTTTGCTTGTTTAAAATGACAGTCGTGATGTTGTAAAAAGTTTAAGAAACATGAATGTGAGTGGTAAGTATCTCTCAGTTTAAATGGTAAAGAAGAAACGTAGTTTACATTTGTATTTTTCCAGAATTCGTTTGTCCTATGCAGTATGGCTAAAGTCAAGAATACATTTCTTGCCTGTTTTAGACAAAAAGAACAAGGGCACATGGTGATTTCCACCTGTGGACTTCAGCAAAAGTCCTTCGTTTTCGTGGTTCTGATTGGCACCAGAGAAAAATAGGAAGGTCTCTAACGGAAGGTTTCCCGTTCGTCTCATGAAATTTAGATGCCGTGACCGTTGTTCCAATCCGACGGTGTGTGTGTCTGTTCAGACATCACTTCAGAGGAAGCGCCTGTGGATTTATCCATTTGACCCCATACTAGAGTCCTCGCTGTGACTCCAGGTAAAAGCAGGTGACGCGGCGTTTCCGCCCGAACGCCGGGTCCCCTGTGGCCCCCCGAGTGCTGTGCCCCCAGCCCAGCAGCACAGACCCTCCCCCATAGCACTTTGTATTCCTACCTTGACTCGCACTTTTAAGACGCACCCAGCTCTCCCTGCAGCCTGATAATGTATGAGAGCCTTCGGTGAGGTCCTTGCACAGCTGGGGCGCGCCTTAACGCCTGCAGCTTTTCTTTTTCCTCGTATTCTACATTTCACGAAGCATGGGGTTCGTAGGAGCACAGATGATATTAAAGCATGTTTAGCTTCACAGTTTTACTTTTTTAAAGCTGAGTAGTTAAGAATTCCCTGTAAGGACAAAACCCTGTAAATGGAACCTCATATCTGGTATATATTTTACCAAACAGCCTTAAAATATATTTGGAAGCAAAAATCAGTACGAATGTATATCCTTGAAAAATGCAAAAAAAAAATTCCCTGAAATATTCTTCTATAAATGAATCCTATTTCCCCCAGAGTATTCTAAACATTTTTTCTACCTAAATAAATACCTAAATCCTGAGTAGTATACAATAATGATGCTTCTTCCTATATTCAGTATACTATGTTAAAGACAAATGTATTTGCAAGCATTGGCATTTTAGACTCTAAACATGATGTATTATTAAGACGAACAGTTCTTTAGGAATAACCACAGAAAACTCGGTGTGTCCTCATTCACATGGGGAAATGTAAACTGCATACGTGTTTGCCAACCTACTCACGTGTGCCTCGCCTGGAAGCTGATGGGTTTTATCTCATTTCCTTGAACTTGTACAAAATATATACCAACAAATTATAAAATTAGACAATAATGATTTTAGATCCCAGATTCTCTGATGCTGACTTAAACCAAAGTACTCACTGGATTTGGATTAATTTTCTTTATGTTTTGTAGACTCATTTTTATCTTAAAATCCCCAAAAGTCTTGGCCTAAACCATCCCTTGGTGAGCAAGTTCACCTACAACTAAATTTGACATCAGTTGTTGATGCGAAGTGGGGAACGTGTACGAACCCCTGTTTGGTCCACGTTGTTCCAAAGAAGGTCGTGTGACGGGGGGCAGGGGGGATGCTTGCGGCTGGGTCTGATGGAATGGTACCCGTTTGTGTGACACGACCAAGTGCAATATATCCGTTCTCATGGTGACATCCCATCATGAAATGCAGACGATAAGCCATGTTTACACATTGTACATGTAAAGAAAAATAAAACTGTTTATAATACTGTGTTAGTCCATCACACTAACTTATTACAGTCACTTCTACAGACACAGAACTATCCTGTGATCGTTTCACCACGTCGTGGATATAACTTTACTAAAAGATTATACGTAAATTTGAGAATATGGTTGAAAATGATAATGCACGATGTTCTAGGAACATTGTGATGGAAAGTGCCATGTTCTCTGTGATCACAGACTTGTATTCCCTGAAGATACAGCCCATAACCGTTATAACCCAGGTACCCCTTTAGAAATCATTTTCCTCACAGCCAAAAAGTTGATGTTGCCATGCTGAAGGCCCTACTTAACTTTCCAAGTCAGAGCACAAGTATGATAAACAGGGTCCTAAAGTTTAACAAAACCCAAACAAGGCAAATGTCACTTGTTCACAAGTGCGCTTTCGATGTAATTCATCTCATACGTCTTCATTTGTTATTGTTGTCTTTAACTTAAAAGTAGTTGTTCTCAGTGACCATCATTACCATTTTTTTCTCGGCAAATTTATAGAACCATCCTAGAATGGGGTATGAAGGATCAAACTGTTGCATGATACCAAAAAGTTACATTTTTGTTTAAAAGGAAATGTTGATGTTTGCACCTCAAGATCGATACTAAAGACTTCCAGCAGTAAATAGTAGAAAAGTGTATTAGGAAAAATAACAGATTACATTTAAGATTCCCTCTTTCAAAAAAAGTAACCAGCAAGTCAGTGACCCTAAAAGTAGAGGGACTCTCCCTGCTAGATCCTGTAGAAGTGGCCAAATTTATGACCAGAAGACAACACGATTCCAGAGCCCACAGATGCTTGGGCTTTGAACATTTCTTTTGGGGTCTGTGCTCCCGTTTGCCTTTCCCAATACCATGTGGAGCAACCACTGTATCCATCACTTTAGTTCAAAGATCCCGCGTTGCATATTCACTCAAATCCACGGCCCGATCCAGGATGGACTCTGCCTGGAAAGAAAAGTCATGTTGCAGACGTTTGGTCCAAGTGCCTGGAGCGACTCTGAATGTGGGCTCTTCAAAGCAACTGCCTGATTTGGGCCAAAGCTTTCAGTGGCGAGTAGGGAGCAGAAGAAAGGAGGAACGGTCCTCATCAGAAAGCCTTTTCCCATCGGCAGTAACTGGGTCAAATCGCACAGACCTCGAGCGCCCTGAGGATCTGGAGGCCACTGGGGCATCTCAAGGGAGACGTGGCCAAGGCCTGAGCTGCTTTTTGCTGGCAGAGCCATCAGCCTCGTTCAGGGTTCTGTCGGGTTCCCGGAAGGTCCCACGTGCCTCGTCTGGAACCAGCTTGGGAACGTGTGGGCCCCCAGGCTGGCCAGAGTCACCAGCACCTGGTCCAGGGGAGTGGAGGCCTCCAAGAACTTCGGCCGGTGAGGCAGGGACGTGCCCACCTCGGATGGAGAAGGGCAGCCCCAACGGTTCAGCCTGGGGAGGGCACCTGGATGCCGCACCTCCCTGCCTTTCTGAAAAGTGGGACATTCCTGTCACGTCTCCCAGCAATGAGCCAAATGGCTCCATCCCACATCTTTCACCTGTGCACGTTTCCCAGGCACCTCCTTTCTTCTCAGAGCCTGAACCGCTGATTTTTTTTCTCTTTTTACTGCGAATTTAACATACTAATCGGGTAGTTGAAAGACAGTGGTTTCATATACTAGTCCCTGAGGTTCTCCTTTGTTTTCATCCGCATACTTGTTTACACTTGTTTGAAAGTTTCGGTTGAATACAGGGTTCCAGAATTTGAAAATAAAATAGAAAACCTCAAGCGTAAGTAACCAAGACCATAGCAGCTGCTGGTTAGTAGGTACGTCTCACCACCAGGCTGGAGCCGTGGAAGCGGCTTCAACAGCACCCCCTGCGCCATTTGTCATAAAGCTCGCGGCATCAGGTCCCGTCAGAGCCCTGTGCCTTCACAGCAGGGGTCCACCTGGTCCCTTTACGAAGTTGACAGTTGCAGTAAGTGTGGGCAGTGGACGCAATGCTGGGAAAGGCGCCCTTTTACAGTTTAAGGAAACGCCCTTTAGCACAGGGTGGCTGCAGACGGTTCTCGAGTCGAATGAGAAGCCCGGCTTCTGTTCCTACGTCAGCCGCAACTTCTCTTGACCCCGCGTCTCAGTTTTCTCCCACCCCCATCGCCCTCACAGACATTTTGTGAAGACTGATGACATTCACGTTCTCTGAGCTCCTTGGAATCAGGTGTGAAAGTGTCCGTTCTTGATAAAGCCGATGCCCACGGCCCCCTTCTGTGTGGCGGATGCTTGCGGAGGTCAAGTCACTTCCTGAGCATCTCAGAGATGGTCAGGACCACCAAACGCAGCGGTCCCCTCCTGAGAGGGCTGTCTGGGCTCGGCAGGAGGCTGCCAGGAGCTCCGTGAAGGCCTGGAAATGGAGAACTACTGGGGGCCTTTCTCCGTTTCTTCTGGCTTTGGTGGCAAGCGCTTCTAGATGTTTCCACGAACAAGGACCAGGCACCACCCAGAATGAGGTGATGTTCTCACCACTGCTTAAGCACAGCGTCATCTTAGATGAAATGACGAGCTCTTGAGTGAAACGTGAACGTGAGAAAGAAAAAATAATTTGGAAACAGAAAGCTGAGCATGTGGGACAGTGCCAAGGATGGAATCAGACGTACCAAAATCGCTGAAGGTTTGTGAAACTGGCCCCTCTGGCCTGGCTTTTTATGATGACCCCGTTTCACACCTCAGAGAACGTGAAGTGCCCCGTGGGAACGCTCCGAGGAAACTCCACCTCTTCATCCTTGCAACATCGAGAAATCCATGTCATTTCCTGAATTGCTGTCCTAACCCTGGCATTTTGATCCAGCATTTAAAGAAATTATTTCAAGTTTCAATCTCAACTCTTGACAGATGACTTCTTTGCAGAGGAAATGTTAGTTACCTACGACAACACTACTTTTTAAAAGATTTTGTATATACACACACACACACACAGGTAACAGGGGTTTACCTCCCTTTCTTAGATTTTATGTGATTCTTCATCATGGGTGCTTATCCTGAACCTGAAAAGCCTCGGGAACGCAAGCAATCACATCCTCAGTGGAGGAGAGGCGACGGTGAAAGGAAAGGTCTCTGCCAGATCTGTGTACACATTTCTGTCTTTCAAGCAGACCAGGGAGAGGATGTCGGTTCGTGCTGGCGAACAGGCAAGAAGGGAGCTCCAAGGCTGTCTGTGGTACCTCACAGGTGCCATTCACCCGCTCTTTGACACCCCCCTGCCCATCTCACCCCGCCACGGCCCAGCCCATCGCTTGACTACTATCACATCACTTAAAGGGCTCAGTACGTCTCTCTCCCTCCACTTTATAACTGGTTTGCTGAATTCAAAAAGTTTCCCCTCGCCGGTAGTGAATCCTAGGCTACTTCTGAACTCTTATTTCCAAATGCTGTCACTCTCCTCCCCGTGCGGGTCCTCCCCGCCCGGAGAGCGGTCCACACACCCACCCCCCATGTCACATGCCACAATACCCAGGTGTGGCCTAAGGACTAAAGGAAATGCCTCCTACAGAAATTCAAGGAAAGTTAGAACCAGGAAACGAGCTGTTAACGTTTTTTGTTTTTTTTTTTTAAAGTATATAAATATATATACATATGAAGTCACATCAACAATGAGGATGAACAGAGAGCCAAATATTCGACATCTGTACAAAGTTACTCTTCACTGGAATTAAACGATTTTATGGAATTCTCTTTCTCATGCTTTTCTGGTTCTTTTGATAAATTCTGTTTCCTAGCATGCAGGATGCCTACGCTGAATGTACAGGACGCAGTCCACACCACACTTTCTTTCTTCTTGTCAATAACTTCTTCTCAGAATGTTGGTCCTTACTTCAGGGCATTGAAGGATTGTGTCATTTGGGTTCTTTTTCCTCCTGACTTCTTTTCACTCTCCGCTGATTATAAGAAAAACGCGCTCACCTTTTCTTCCAGGATAATGCCTCTCTCATCTGATTTCTGTATTGTTGATGTTCACCTCCTGTAAATAGTTCTGCAATTAAATTTTTGGAGAAAAGTAATGTCTACTTTTTATTGGAGTGAATTCTCGTGTGATTTTAAACTCAGAATAATTATATAGACCAAAGAATCTTATCTGGAGAACTGCACCCTTCCCCCAGTATATACTTCCTTGTTGAAATGGACTCGCCTCCTCTACCTGCTAAAAAGAAAAGGACATTTATTAAGGCGACAGGTTTCCTATGGATGCAAAAACTGGCACAGATGAAAATGAGCTTAAAACTAGTAAGTACGACGGTAACCAGTTAATGCGTGTTTTAGATTCTCTTGCGTTGCAGGACAAGAGGCGTGTCAGGGCACGTGTGGGGTCTGCCACTCAGGCTCAGGGAGCGGGGGATGCTGTCTCCGCGGAACCCCCAGGCCGCCGCGGGGAAAAGCCCCTGGGTGGGCGCGGGCTGGGCGCCGCTCTGCTTGGGTAGCTCTTCTCGCATCAGCGTGATCGAGGGCACCTGTGCTTCCTTCTCCCGCCTGTTGCCAATTAGTCTCGCGCTGCCTGCTGGGAATCCCTGCTTTCCCGTGGCTTCTGCCGCCTCCGTGCTTCTGGCCCCTTGGCTTTTGCAGGAGGTCAGTGCAGGCGGCTCCCCCTTTGAGCCTCTCCCTCCAGCCCCCCAGGAAGCATGGACAGTCTGGTGGGGGCAACCAGGCTCCTCAGCACCTGCCCCATGTTCACCCCGGACTTGCTTCCCGTCTCTGCAAACTGCTTTCTTCCTTCCACCCGCTCCGGCCTCGCTGAGGTTTCGAGGTAAGTTGATGGCGGCGGCAAGATGGAGAAAAAAAGTCTCTAGTCAGGACGGGTGAGACTGTGGTCTGATTTCCCTCGGTGAGTTGTGTGCCGTTCGTTGAGAATTCCTGCCGAGGCTTGTGAGTTCCGCGTAAGGACTGTTCGGGAAACTGAACCCATTTACGAATCCTTTCCGTTCAACTCGCCTGAGAACAATCATGATTTATAAGTTTTCAGTTAAGAGAAACCATTTCAAAATAACTGAGAGCACATACCTAATATTTTAGCCTTCACTCACCCTACCTCTTGATTTTTTTTTATGACTTTCTATTGCAGTATAGTTGATTTACAATGTTGTGTTAGTTTCAGGTGTACAGCAAAGTGAATCAGTTATACATACACATATATCTACTCTTTTTTAGATTCTTTTCCCATAGAGGCCGTTACAGAGTATTGAGAAGACTTCCCTGTGCTACACAGTAGGTCCTAATTAGTTATTTATTTTATATATCGTAGTGTGTATATGTCAATCCCAATCTCCCAATTTATCCCTCCCCTCACACCCTGGTAACCTTAAGTTTGTTTTCTACATCTGTGACTCTATTTCTGTTTTGTAAATAGGTTCATTTGTACCATGTTTTTAGATTCCACATATATGCGATAACATGATATTTGTCTTTCTCAACCTGACTTACTTCACTCAGTATGACAATCTCTAGGTCCATCAATGTTGCTGCAAATGGCATTATTTCATTCTTTTTATGGCTGAGTAATATTCCATTGTATATATGTACCACAGCTTCTTTATCCATTTGTCTGTCGATTGGCATTTCGGTTGCTTCCATGACCTGGCTATTGTAAACAGTGTTGCAATGAACATTGGGGTGCATGTATCATTTTGAATTATGGTTTTCTCTGGATATATGCCAGGAGTGGGATTGCTGGGTCATATGGTAACTCTATGTTTAGTTTTTTAAGGAACCTCCATACTGTTCTCCATAGTGGCTGTACCAATTCACATTCCCACCAGCAGTGCAAGAGGGTTCCCTTTTCTCCACGCCCTCTCCAGCATTTATCATTTGCAGAGTTTTTGATGATGGCCATTCTGACCGGTGCAAGGTGATACCTCATTGTAGTTTTGATTTGCATTTCCCTGATGAAGAGTGATGTTGAGCATCTTTCCATGTGCCTCTTGGCAATCTGTATATCTTCTTTGGGGAAATGTCTATTTAGATCTTCTGCCCATTTTTTGATTGGGTTGTTTGTTTTTTTGATATTGGGCTGCATGAGCTGTTTGTATATTTTGGAGATTAGTCCCTTTTCGGTTGCTTCATTTGCAAATATTTTCTCCCATTCTGTGGGTTGTCTTTTCATTTTATTTATGGTTTTCTTTGCTGTGCAAAACCTTTTAAGTTCAATTAGGTCCCATTTGTTTGTTTTTATGTTTATTTTCATTACTCCAGGAGATGGGTCAAAAAAGATCTTGCTGTGATTTATGTCAGAGAGCGTTCTGCCTATGTTTTCCTCTAAGAGTTTTATAGAATCCGGTCTTAGATTTAGGTCTTTAATCCATTTGGAGTTTATTTTTGTGTATGGTATTAGACAGTGTTCTAATTTCATTCTTTTACACGTAGCTGTCCAGTTTTCCCAGCACCACTTGTTGAAGAGGCTGTCTTTTCTCCACTTTATATTCTTGCCTCCTTTGTCGTAAATTAGGTGATCACCCTGCTTCTTGCTATAACATACCTATAATTAGCAAAAAGAAAGCTTTATATGTTTTTCTTTTTTAATCCCATAATCCTTCCGTGAAAGTTTTAATTTACTCGGCATTTCATTGAAAACTTTACACTTTTATCCACATACGGCTTAATGCTGTTTTCCCAGGTGTTAGTAAAAGTGCATGGAAAGTTGTATGATATTCATTTTAAATGTATTCATATTAGTTCGTCAGTTGTAACAAATGTAGCACATCCATGAGGGTGTTAACAGGGGAACTGGGAGGAAGGGTGAAGAATTATGTGGGAACTCTGTACTTTCCACTCGATTCTTCTGTAAACCAATATGTTCCCCAAAATAGCCTATGAACTAAAACAACATCAACGCAAGAAGCAATGATTAGAAAAGTCAGATACCACAGTTTGGATGTTTTCAGCTTGTTTTCCATTATTTGAAGTTTTAAATGAGTTGCTTTGTGAAAAGTAGGATGTTGGAAAGATTTCTGCTCCTTACTTTTGTTTATTTTTGTTTTGTTAGCTCTTCACTTATCATCACTTAATACGTTCAGAGAATTGTTACACAGATGCTATGTCAGGAAAGAAACAAAGGTTTTCAAAGCTTTAAGCTTTGGCCTCCAGACAAATTGCACCCCTTCGAATTCCCGGGAGTGCTCGCTGCAACTTTTGTGCTATTTTAAAATCGACTAGATGGGGCTTCCCTGGTTGCGCAGTGGTTGAGAGTCCGCCTGCCGATGCAGGGGACACGGGTTCGTGCCCCGGTCCGGGAAAATCCCACATGCCGCGGAGCAGCTGGGCCCGTGAACCATGGCCACTGGGCCTGCGCGTCTGGAGCCTGTGCTCCGCAATGGGAGAGGCCACAGCAGTGAGAGGCCCACGTACCGCAAAAAAAAAAAAAAAAAAAAAAAAAAATCGACTAGATGGATTTCCCCCAAACAATTAGAGTCCAGTCAGTGCCCGTGAAAATCCATTTCCAAACCACCTCATTCCACCGCTATGGTCTTCTACAATTGAGAGTGTGAAAATACCCACAACAGGCTTTGCAAAGCCAAGACTCAGGGACGATGCAGACCATGTGGGACCCTCGTGTGCATCCCCACGGCCCCCTTCGCCTCTCCCGGGACCCAGTCTCGCAACAGACACCCCGGTGTTGAGAGGCCCCGAGGGACGCCTCCTCTCTCTGAGGCCCAGGTCCTCCAGCCCCTTTCTCCAGTCTCCCCCTGCCGCCCCCTCGGTCTCTCCACACGCAGCCCCTGCTGGAAGCATCCAGCCTCTTCGGGAGCTGAGGTCCTGCCGGTGTCAGCACAACATTTATGCCCTGGGCACCGCGCTGGAGATACTGTCATTTTAAAAGAGAGAGAGAGTTATAGGACCTAGCACTTATGTTCAACTACCAGACAGATTTTCTCTCAGAGGGTGTTGGGTCTGTGACAGGTCACAGATGTTCTTTGCTTACAAGCTAGTAACTAGCCTCGGCCTGTGGCTCCTTTACCCTGACTTCCGAGGGGCCATGCGAGGTGGTGGGTGGATGCTGTGTGTGCAGTGTTGGTGGCACGGCTGAGGGGCGGTGAATTGGGGGCCCTGGTCTCATAGACAGCGCTCAGGAGGGATGCTCTTGGTCTCCGCGGGAGACGCTGCCTCGCCCTCCAGGCTGTGAACAGCGAGCTGGACCCTGAGCGATGGCCCCGGAAGCAGCAGTCAGGGCATCGCCCTCATGGCACACCCCACACGTGGGGTGGGGGGGACGGGCCTGGAGCGTGGCTTCCCTGCTGTGAGCGTTTGTTCTGCACCTGCCAAGATACCAGGTGCCCGTGCTGAGATCATTGGGCGACAGGTTTTTTTACTCTGTTTCTCCCGTTGCCTTTTCTCTGTTTCAAACCCCACTTTCTCCCATGATTCCCTTCCTGTGGCCTCTGCCAGGTCGAGTCTGCTGGGTCCCTGTGATCTGAGCCCCAGGGGGAGGCCAGACCTTGTGTGCAGGCCGGGTCAGCTGGCCCCCAGCTGGCGAGGCTCGCACACCACGCGGGTGGGAGAGGGTCCTTGGACAGAACTCCTCTTACATGTGACTTTCCTTCATAAACATTACAGCCTCATCCTGATGAATCCTTGACCTTCTGTGGTGCCCCTGAAATTCTCCACGTCCAGCCTTTCTAGGTGATCCCGTGCTCACTCAGGGTATTGGACCTGTAATTTCGTAAAAACTTAGGAAATGTTTAGCTCTTGTAAGAGCTTGTTTTAACTATGCAAAGAAGAAAGTAGTTTCGTAAGATATTAAACCAAGCAAAGCTGTAGAGCCTCCCACAGCCCTCATCCCCACAGCAGTCTCCCTGGGAAGTAGCGTCAGGGCACCCCCATTTGAAGCAGGATGGATGGAAGCTTCCCGAGGTGACACAGGGACTTGGCTTTTGAGGGTAGCAATTTGCTGCACACACGCAAGGCTGCTTCCTCCATAATAACCAAGAAGAGACTGGACAGGCGTCTTCATTTGAATTAAGTAACTGACACCCAGCAAATCTGCTTTACATATTTATGCATAATAAGGAGCTGCACACGGCACAACTTCAGCAACAACTCATTACAGTTGCTGGGGATACAGGGGTATTTTTGGCTGCAGTGAATGGAGCTGGATTCACCAGATCACAGGTGAAGAGCATTGCAGCTCAAGGATCGTCCACTAGAGGGCAGCAGGCCTCCTGAGGCTCAGCTGTAAACACTGAAATTAAACACTGATTTTTTTAGTTAAATACATAAAGCCAGTGTCATTTTTATATCGATCTTTGTTCAAGGATGTTGAATAAACAGGGGTTGGTAAAACAACATTATACTTCAAAATGTGAGCAGTTTGATACAAGCTGTCACCAAGTTAAAGTCACCCTGGAAAACGTGAAATCAGGATTATATTCTGTAACTAGCAATTCTCTGAACTGACAGGAGACGACTCAGAAAGCAAACCCCATGTTGGATTAATGAGAAAATTAATACGATCGGTGTAGTAGGAAACGACAAATCTTTTATTTTAATCCCTAGTCAAAATCAACCAGTAACTGTTGCCTCTAAGCAGCCATGTCTTGTGCAGACAATATTTATCAGTTGACACTGGGCCAAAGTGTTCACCCCACAGGGTCTCTTCCACGAACAGCCTTCTTACTCCTGCTGCAGAGAGAGCGTCTCTGGGCAGAAGGCATTGTAGACGGAGATGAATCGGGCACCCGTGCTGTCCACAGCTAGTCGGGGAGTTTGGACAGTACCTTGCAGGTTATATATTTCACAGATTTAATTCTTGTTTTTGTTTTTTTTTAATTAATTTATTTATTTATTTATTTTTGGCTGCGTTGGGTCTTCGTTGCTGCACACAGGCTTTCTCTAGTTGTGGCGAGTGGGGGCTACTCTTTGTTGCGGTGCATGGGCTTCTCATTGCGGTGGCTTCTCTTGCTGCCGCGCACGAGCTCTAGGCACGCAGGCTTCAGTAGTTGTGGCACGTGGGCTCAGTAGTTGTGGCTCGCGGGCTCTAGAGCGCAGGCTCAGTAGTTGTGTGTGGCGCACGGGCTTAGTTGCTCCGTGGCATGTGGGATCTTCCCAGACGAGGGCTCAAACCCGTGTCCTCTGCATTGGCAGGCAGATTCTTAACCACTGCGCCACCAGGGAAGTACACAGATTTAATTTTTGGTTTAACTCATAAACTATTTCAAGTCCACATTCATGTTTCAAATTTTTTTTTTTACTTTTTTTAAAATTGGAGCATAGTTGATTTACAATGTTGTGTTAGTTTCAGGTATACAGCAAAGTGTTTCAGTTATACATACACATGTATCTATTATTTTCCCATTTAGATTATTACAGAATATTGAGTGGAGTTCCCTGTGCTAT
Organism: Monodon monoceros; assembly: GCF_005190385.1. NCBI lineage: Eukaryota > Metazoa > Chordata > Mammalia > Artiodactyla > Monodontidae > Monodon > Monodon monoceros. The sequence continues at coordinate 24,400,704 of NW_021703773.1, forward strand.
ACAGTAGGGCCTTGTTCATAATTCAAATGTTTTAATCATTCTACACTTCGGGGGAAGAAAGGAAAAAAAGAGAAACGGGTGGGGAGGGTAGAGAGCGGATGTAGGCACAAAATGGGAAAAGTTAGGATAACACCCAGTTCCTGTTTTACCTGAGGCCAGGCTGGGTCTCAAGGCCGGAGATTAACAGGGACCATTCCCCACTCTAATTGGTTGCTTTGTTCTTGTGAAAGAAGAAAAATGAGAACTCATAAGGAATTGTGATGAGCCTTAAGGTAACATAGGTGACACAGCTGAGTCCCCTCCGGCAGGTGCTCAGCACCCCACAGCTGGCCCCGTAGGCTCACCCCCTCACCAAACCTCCTCGGCCATCTGCGAGCCTGTGCCCCCAGCCCCCGGGGCCCTGACTGTACAGTCAGGCTGATCCTTCGCTGACTTACTTGCTGCCACAATTTGAGCATGTTAATCCCTGAGCTCGCATTCCTCCAGTCTGTCTGAACCAAGCATACAAAGTAATTTCCAATTCACAATTCTAAACACAAAACATATGCACTATTCACTACCTGAATAGCTCACCAAAAACAAGATACAAAAACCCTGAAACCCAGCCCCTGACTGGATTCAATCCTGACTGGATTAAAACGATTCGCCCCACCCACACGCCTGCCAAGAGTGAAAGAAAAATACGTCCAGATCCTCAAACTATCTCTACAATATTTTCAGATGCAATAATCAACATTCAGTTAAAAATTTGTTGGCAGAGATAATACCAGAAAAAAATTATCAGAAACCAAGAGATAAGAACAGACAGTAGAAGCAGTTTCATGGGAGATTGCAGAATCAGAGTTATAAGATGTTGCTTAAAAAGTCATGTGATTCTGTGTTCAGAGCAGATGGAGAGTCTCGCTAGAGAAGTGAAAATCATATACATAGAATCACGTGGAAATTCTAGAAAGAAAAAAATGTAATAACCGAAAATGAGAACTCTAAGGCCGATTACATGTAGCGAAGGAGAAGAATTTATAGGGTCGCAGACGCGCGGAGAAAGCGGTCGTGGAGCCGAGCAGAGCGTGAGGGCCACCGCGAGGGCAGCGGGACCAGGAGAGCAGGTGGGATGTGCGTGCAATCGGGGTCCCGCAAGAGGAGGAGGAGAAAACGGCCGGTGACGTCCTTCAAAACCAATCAAAGGCGTGAAGCTACAAGAAGCACCTGCGCCACTAAGACGGGTAAATACAAGTCGCACCTGGGCGACCTCAGTCAGACCGCAGGACACCAAAGGCAGGGAGAAACGTCTCAGGCGCCAGAAGGTACTTGAGGGGGGAGGCAGGGCAAGAGGGGGTCCCAGTTAACCGTGCTTCCCTTCTCCTCCTTCCCCCTCCCCCTCCCACCCCACTCCCCCCAGCTGAGCGGGTGCTGGGTATGGTCCCTGCGTCCCTGCCGCCTGTCCCTCCCCGCCTGGGGTGCGCCCAGCTCCGCCCACCCTGGGGTCCGGGGCGGCACGCGGGGGCGGAGAAGCCGCGCTCAGTGCTTGTGCTGGCGCTTCCGGCGGGGGGCGTGGGGAGGGCTGGCGCCCCATCAGTTCGGTCACAGACATGAGCTGCACAGAAATACTCGGAAGTCCTGGGTTTGCCAGAGACTGGCGGGGAGAGGCATGGGCGTGAGTGTTTCACTGGGGCTGAGCGGCAGTTCGGGAAGATGGAGAGTCGTAGGGATGGTTGTGGCACAGGGGAGGGGTCACGTCACGGGAGAAGGTGTGGAGACCTCTGACACCTCGGCACAGGGAGCGAAGTGCAGGCGTGACCTGTGAGCGCCAAAGCTCTCCCTAAAGGGCCAGGAGAAAAAAAAAAATCTCAAGAAAAGCCAAACAGCTTCTTGGGGCCCCGAGCCGGACCCACAGGAAGCACCGAGTAAACACTGGGTGAGCCCTGGTGACTTAGTGGCGAAATGCATCGTCCTTCTTCTCCAGGATGATGAAATGTTTTCCCCAAGCAGACCCAGCGTTGCCGTGGATAGAGGTGGTGGAGACACTCCCTAACTCTAACCCTCGTGGCCCGAGATGCAGCCCTGGGACACGCGGCTGCTCAGTCAGCGCTGCTGGAAACTCTCCTTTCACTTCTGGACCGCGAGTTGCTGTTGCAACTCCCAGGTGACGGCCCAGACGTGAGGCTGCGCCTGCCTGCTCCAGCTTCCTTGTGGGTTGTTTTGATGCTTGAAGGGGTTTAAATCTTAAGTCTCTAATAGTTTGTAAGAACATTGCATGGCGGGGCTTCCCTGGTGGCGCAGTGGTTGAGACTTTGCCTGCTAATGCTGGGGACCCGGGTTCGAGCCCTGGTCTAGGAAGATCCCACATGCCACGGAGCAACTAGGCCTGTGAGCCACAACTACTGAGCCTGCGCGCCTGGAGCCTGTGCTCCGCAACGAGAGAGGCCGCGACAGGGAGAGGCCCACGCACCGTGATGAAGAGCGGCCCCCACTTGCCACAACTAGAGAAAGCCCTCGCACAGAAACCCAAGACAGCCAAAAATTTAAAAATTAATTAATTAAAAGGAAGGCTCAACATTTTAAAAAAAAAGAACATCGCATGGCACTCCCTCCAACCTAATACTTTCTGCAAAACAAAACCAAAGCCCGAACTCCGTAGTTCCAAATATTTTTCGAGGGTGACAGCAACCTCGGCTGTGGCCTCAGCTGTCGTTGCTCTGGGGTGACCCTGTGGCCGGATTACCGGCCACAGCTCTCTGTGCCCCCAGCTCTCCGTGTTCGGTGCCTACAGGGTACCTGGGGATCCACATGCTGGAATTGAAGCTTGACCAAAACACAGGGACATTCCCTGACATTCCACACGTGGGGAGGAGGCTCCCCGCCCCCTTGAGCTGCCCGAGTCCTGAGTCGCCTGTCCAGTCACCAGGGATAGCTGCTGAGAAGGCACTGTTCTCAGGAAAGCCCCATTCCTGCACTTTCTCTTCTCGTTTTTGCTCATGCCCACCCCAACCTTTTCCTCTTGTTCTGCCTCAAACCCCAAAGGAAGAGAACTGACCACTTAGAGGGGTGGGATAGAGAGGGTGGGAGGGAGATGCAAAAGGGAGGGGATATGGGGACATATGTGTACATACCTGATTCACTCTGTCATACAGCAGGAAATAACAATGTAAAGCAACTGTACTCCAATAAAGTTGTAAAAAAAAAAAAAAAAAGGAAGGATATCGAGGCCAATAGGGAGGAAAAGAGGACAGGACAGGGATCCCTAACGTCCCCCCAGACATGAGAGGTTGTAGGACCACAAACCAGAATCTCCCCTCCCCTCCCAGGACTGACTGCAAAGTGCTTCCTGCTTGAACCAGCCGGAATTACCGGCCACCCTCCCCTGCCCCCAGATGTGAGCGCCTGGGGCCCAGCAGCAGGGCAGGGTCCCCCGCCCCCCGCCCAGCTGGGTGAACCAGGCCCTGATACTCACAACAACCCCGGGCAACGCGTTCATTCACGAATTATTTTCATATAAAATGAAATTCCAAGGATATTTGAAATTGACTTAAATTTCTATGAATTCTATATAGTCCAAGGATATGGTGCAGTAGTTAAATGTTCTGAAGGTGAAACCATGATATTGAAACACAGTCCTGATGCTTCTAAAGTTTGCCAAATGCGTGCAGCCACAAAAATTCAGTGGTAAAGCTATAGCCTCCTGGGTATGAAAGCTTTGTTCTCAGCATCATCTAGTGGAGACGGGATGTGGATTAGGTGGGATCCCTGGGTTTCTGTGAAGGATCCCGTTACAGGTTGAATTGCCCCCCCTACCCCCTAGAATAGATATGTTGGGTCCTAACCCCTGGCACCTCAGAATGTGACCTTATTTAGAAATAGGGTCTTTATAGAGGTAATCAAGTTAAAATGAAGTCATTAGGGTGGGTCCTAGTGCAATATGACATGTGTCCTTATGAAAAGGGGGTCTGGACACAGCAACGTGAGGACTGGCAGTGTGCTGCCACCGGCCAGGAGGGAGGCCTGGAACAGACCCTCCCCTGCGCCTCCCAAGGGAGCTCGGCCCCCAGAGCTGTGAGAAAATAAATCCCTGTTGCTCTAAGCCGCCCGGTTGTAGCACTTGGTTACAGCAGCCCCAGGACACCGACAGGACCCTAAAGTGAGAGGGACTGTGTCCTGAGTGCAGGCGGCCAGGCCTGAGCCTGCCTCCCGGCTGGGCACTTCTCGGCAGTGTGAACACACAATTTCTCTGCACTGATTTCCTTATTGTATGCACATATTATACATCCACATTCTAAATAGAATGACAGATACGGACAGAGATGTGGTCCTGGGTGCACGCTGGCGGCACCCATGTCTTAGCTCCGGCTGCTGCAACTACCCCAGGGGTCGGGGGCTTAAACGGCAGACGTTCACTGCTCACATACTGGAGGCTGGACGTCCAGATCCCATGTCTGGTGAGGACAGACAGACCCCCCTTCCAGGTTCATCGACGGCATCTTCTCCCTGTGTCCCCAGGTGGCAGGGAGGGGATGGGGGTGGAGAGAGAGAGCTCTTATCAGGACACTGGTCCCATCACGGGGGCTCCACCCTCGTGACCTCATCACCTCCCACAGGCCCCCTCCCAACACCGCCACCTTGGGGGTTAGGAGCCCACGTATGGACTTTGGGGACACACACACTCCATCTGTAGCAGGCCGTATGGGATACATGAGAAGAGGTGCCTCTTTCTCCTGGACCAGGAGCTCTTGGGAGGCAGCGAGTGATGCCGAATCATCACTTCACGTTTCCACCCCAGCGACGGCCTACCCAGCGCGTAGTGGACACTGAACGAGGGTGTGAGCCACTGGGCTCAACCGTAACCCTCACACGGAACCCCTGCGACCACCCGGAACACCCTGCACGGGGCCCGGGGTGCAGCGCCTGCAGGGACGCCCCACACGGTGGTGGTTGTCTGGCCCCAAGGTGCTTTATGTGTGGAGTTTACAATTTAATGTTTTAATTCTTCCGTGTCTCACATGACTGAGCTCAGAGTGATTTCGCCTAAAACAGGAGTCTCTCCACAGATCCAGGCAGCCCTTGCCCTCCCCCACCTGACGGGTCCCCAGTGGCACCCAGATTCGTCACATTACCCCCCCCAGCTGCACTCCAGTTCCAGGCCAGCCTTGGGTGCCCCACAGTCTTCTGCTTCCTGCTTGTTGATAATTTAATGTCTGTTACCAAAATGGTCATTAAGAAGCCAAATTAAAGCCTGGATTGGAGATGGATGGTGTCAGCGTCTGGGTAGCACCCCGTCCCAGGTTCACGGATGAGCCTTTGCATCATTGGCTTATGGGTTTACTTTACAGAAAGAACTTTCAAGGCAGCTTGACTTGAATTTACAAGTCATATGTCAACAGGAGACAGGAGGACAGAAGCTCCGCAGACCTTATCTGTTCCTCTTTTTCTTTTTTTTTTTTTTTAAACATCTTTACTGCAGTATAATTGCTTTACAATGTTGTGTTAGTTTCTGCTGTATAACAAAGTGAATCAGCTATACGTGTACACATATCCCCATATCTCCTCCCTCTTGCGTCTCCCTCCCACCCTCCCTATCCCACCTCTCTAGGTGGTCACAAAGCACCGAGATGATCTCCCTGTGCTATGCGTGCTGCTTCCCACTAGCTATCTGTTTTACATTTGGTAGTGTATGTATGTTCATGCCACTCTCTCACTTCGTCCCAGCTTACCCTTCCCCCTCCCCGTGTCCTCAAGTCCATTCTGTACGTCTGCGTCTTTATTCCTGTCCTGCCCCTACGTTCGTCAGAACCATTTTTTTTTTTTAGATTCCATATATATGTGTTAGCATACAGTATTTGTTTTTCTGTTTCTTACTTCACTCTGTATGAAAGACTTTAGGTCCATCCACCTCACTACAAATAACTCAATTTTGTTTCTTTTTATGGCTGAGTAATATTCCATTGTATGTATGTGCCACGTCTTCTTTATCCATTCCTCTGTTGATGGGCACTTAGGTTGATTCCATGTCCTGGCTATTGTAAATAGTTCTGCAATGAACGTTGGGGTGCATGTGTCTTTTTGAATTATGGTTTTCTCAGGGTATATGCCCAGTAGTGGGATTGCTGGGTGATATGGTTATTCTATTTTTAGTTTTTTAAGGAACCTCCATACTGTTCTCCATAGTGGCTGTATCAATTCACATTCCCACCAACAGTGCCATAGGATTCCCTTTTCTCCACACCCTCTCCAGCATTTGTTGTTTGTAGATTTTCTGATGATGCCCATTCTAACTGGTGTGAGGTGATGCCTCATTGTAGTTTTGGTTTGCATTTCTCTGATAATTAGTGATGTTGAGCAGCTTTTCATGTGCTTCTTGGCCATCTGTATATCTTCTTTGGAGAAATGTCTATTTAGGTCTTCTGCCCATTTTTGGATTGGGTTGTCTGTTTTTTTAATACTGAGCTGCATGAGCTGTTTATATATTTTGGAGTTTAATCCTTTGTCAGTTGCTTCGTTTGCAAATATTTTCTCCCATTCTGAGGGTTGTCTTTTCATCTTGTTTGTAGTTTCGTTTGCTTTGCAAAAGCTTTTAAGTTTCATTAGGTCTCATTTGTTTATTTTTGTTCTTATTTCCATTTCTCTAGGAGGTGGGTCAGAAAAGATCTTGCTGTGATTTATATCAAAGTGTGTTCTGCCTATGTTTTCCTCTAAGAGTTTTACAGTGTCTGACCCTACATTTAGGTCTTTAATCCATTTTGAGTTTATTTTTGTGTATGGTGTTAGGAAGTGTTCTACTTTTATTCTTTTACATGTAGCTGTCCAGTTTTCCCAGCACCACTTATTGAAGAGGCTGTCTTTTCTTGCCTCCTTTGTCAAAGATAAGGTGACCATATGTGCATGGGTTTATCTCTGGGCTTTCTATCCTGTTCCATTGATATGTATGTCTGTTTTTGTGCCAGTACCATACTGTCTTGATTACTGTAGCTTTATAGTATAGTCTGAAGTCAGGGAGCCTGATTCCTCCAGCTCTGTTTTTCTTTCTTAAGATTGCTTTGGCTATTCAGGCTCTTTTGTGTTTCCATACAAACTGTGAAATTTTTTGTTCTAGTTCTGTGAAAAATGCCATTGGTAGTTTGATAAGGATTGCACTGAATCTGTAGATTGCTTTGGTTAGTAGAGTCATTTTCACAATGTTGATTCTTCCAATCCAAGAACATGATATATCTCTCCATCTGTTTGTATCATCTTTAATTTCTTTCATCAGTGTCTTATAGTTTTCTGCATACAGGTTTTTTCTTTCCTTAGGTAGGTTTATTCCTAGGTATTTTATTCTTTTTGTTGCAATGATAAATGGGAGTGTTTCCTTAATTTCTCTTTCAGATTTTTCATCATTAGTGTATAAGAATGCAAGAGATTTCTGTGCATTAATTTTGTATCCTGCTACTTTACCAGATTCATTGATTAGCTCTCATAGTTTTCTGGTAACATCTTTAGGGTTCTCTATGTATAGCATCATGTCATCTGCAAACAGTGATAGTTTTACTTCTTCTTTTCCCATTTGAATTCCTTTTATTTCTTTTTCTTCTCTGATTGCTGTGGCTAAAACTTCCAAAACTATGTTGAATAATAGTGGTGAGAGTGGGCAACCTTGTCTTGTTCCTGATCTTAGAGGAAATGGTTTCAGTTTTCCACCATTGACAACAATGTTGGCTGTGTGTTTGTTATATATGGCCTTTGTTATGTTGAGGTAGGTTTCCTCTTTGCCTACTTTCTGGAGAGTTTTTATCATTAATGGGTGCTGAATTTTGTTGAAATCTTTTTCTGCATCTATTGAGATGATCATATGGTTTTTATTCTTCAATTTGTTAATATGGTGTATCACATTGATTGATTTGCATATATTGAAGAATCCTTGCATTCCTGGGATAAACTGCACTTGATCGTGGCCTATGATTCTTTTAATGTGCTGTTGGATTCTGTTTGCTAGTATTTTGTTGAGGATTTTTGCATCTATGTTCATCAGTGATATTGGCCTGTAGTTTTCTTTTTTTGTGACATCTTTGTCTGGTTTTGGTATCAGGGTGATGGTGGCCTCATAGAATGAGTTTGGGAGTGTTCCTCCCTCTGCTATATTTTGAAAGAGTTTGAGAAGGATAGGTGTTAGCTTTTCTCTAAATGTTTGATAGGATTCACCTGTGAAACAATCTGGTCCTGGACTTTTGTTTGTTGGAAGATTTTTAAACACAGTTTCAATTTCAGTGCTTGTGATTGGTCTGTTCATATTTTCTGTTTCTTTCTGGCTCAGTCTTGGGAAGTTGTGCTTTTCTAAGAATCTGTCCATTTCTTCCAGGTTGTCCATTTTATTGGCATGTTGCTTGTAGTAATCTCTCATGATCTTTTGTATTTCTGCAGTATTAGTTGTTACTTCTCCTTTTTCATTTCTAATTCTGTTGATTTGAGTCCTCTCCCTTTTTTTCTTGATGAGTCTGGCTAATGGTTTATCAATTTTGTTTATCTTCTCAAAGAACCAGATTTTAGTTTTATCGATCTTTGCTGTTGTTTCCTTCATTTCTTTTCCATTTATTTCTGATCTGATCTTTATGATTTCTTTCCTTCTGCTAACTTTGGGGTTTTTTTGTTCTTCTTTCTCTAATTGCTTTAGATGTAAGTTTAGCTTGTTTATTTAAGATTTTTCTTGCTTCCTGAGGTGGGATTGTATTGCTATAAACTTCCCTCTTAGAATTGCTTTTGCTGCATCCCATAGGTTTTGGGTCCTCATGTTTTCATTGTCATTTTTTTCTAGGTATTTTTTTATTTCCTCTTTGATTTCTTCAATGATGTCTTGGTTATATAGTAGCATAATGTTTAGCCTCCATGTATTTGTATTTTTTACAGTTTTTTTCCCTGTAATTGATATCTAGTCTCATAGCATTGTGGTTGGAAAAGATACTTGATATGATTTCAATTTTCTTAAATTTACCAAGGCTTTATTTGTGACCAAGATATGGACCATTCATGGAGAATGTTCCATGAGCACTTGAGAAGAAAGTGTATTCTGTTGTTTTTGGATGGAATGTCCTAAAAATAGCAATTAAGTCCATCTTCCCTAATGTGTCATATAAAGCTTCTGTATCCTTATCTATTTTCATTTTGATGATCTGTCCATTGGTGAAAGTGGTGTGTTAAAGTCCCCTACTATGATTGCGTTACTGTCAATTTCCCCTTTTATGGCTGTTAGCATTTGCTTTATGTATTGAGGTGCTCCTATGTTGGGGGCATAAATATTTACAATTGTTATATCTTCTTCTTGGATCGATCCCTTGATCACTATGTAGTGTCCTTCTTGTCTCTTGTAATAGTCTTCATTTTAAAGTCTACTCTGTCTGATATGAGAATTGCTCTTCCAGCTTTCTTTTGATTTCCATCTGCATGGAATGTCTTTTTCCATCCCTTCACTTTCAGTCTGTATGTGTTCTTAGGTCTGAAGAGGGTCTCTTGTAGACAGCATATATATGGGTCTTATTTTTTGTGTCCGTTCAGCCAATCTGTGTCTTTTGGTTGGAATGTTTAATCCATTTACATTTAAGGTAGTTATTGACATGTATGTTCCTATTACCATTTTCTTAATTGTTTTGGGTTTGTTTTGGTAGGTCTTTTCCTTCTCTTGTGTTTCCTGCCTTGAGAAGTTCCTTTAGCATTTGTTGTAAAGCTGGTTTGGTGGTGCTGAATCCTCTTAACTTTTGCTTGTCCTGCGTGGTTTACATGTGGTCTGCCCAGCCTGGGAGGGGCAGGCCTCCCTGGTCAGACAGGCCCCAAGATATCAAAGCATCGTAAATACAGACAATAAAAAACATCCTTAATACACAAACACAGCGCTTTAAATCAAGATTGACTTTCTCAATTGAGAATACATTCTGTTTTATAGCAATATCTCTTCTTCTTTTGGAATGGATCAGGGTTAACTGAAATGGCTGTGGTTACTTGTTCACTTTAAGATTCTTAGAGCACATGCTGAAGAAAAAGTTTATGAAACAAACTTTATAATCTATAGCATTATCTACATGGGTATTATTGTTTTCTACAATATAGTAACTACCCTGAGCTCAGGCCCTGTCTCTTCTCTCGGTATTTGTAAACCCTAGCACAAACCATTCTGTTATTTTCTTAAGTAAATTGTGTACTAGCAAGAAGTTCACTCCCAGGTACCTGGAGGTTGAAAGCACATTGATTTTCGGGGTTAATATTTATTGGTAGAAAAGAACAAAAGACCAGTCGGCAGTGTGCAGAAGTAAAGCCACCCTGTCTGCACTTTTGTTGGAAAATGTGACTCTTAGGTCAGCGCGTGTCAATGTCACCCCAACATGGTGAGTTTTACCTGGTGGAGGCAAGACCATCTCCTGTCGGACCCACTGAAGGCTTCGTCCTAAGTCTTGCTGCCTCTCTTTACCTTCAGACGACTTACACTAAACAGGTTTGCCAGCTGGGCTTGGGTTTGGATGTGGTGCCAGGCCACCCTGCCCCACGCCAGGTGTGACCACGGCCCAGGTGTGATGTATGGGCGTCCTGTGGTCCTTGTGCTGGGTGACTCTTGTGCAGAATGACTCAGACCTTGTTTGTAACATGCCTCACGCCTACCAAGTAATTATTAAGACCAGAGTAGCTCTGCCCTGGTCTTACTGAGCAGAGGGCGTCGTGAGGAGAAGTGATTGTCTGGTTATCGGTGGCCCTCAGTCCATGGTGAGCTGGAGAGCCTTGGGACCTGGCTCCTTCACGATGACTTTGGTTCAGTGACTTTAACAAGAGAGAAAGACCTCAGAATCGGGAGTGTGTTTCCTAATTGCCGTTGATGGTTTCTGGTCAGCTGATCCGAAGTCTCACATCCTTGTCTCTGCATCAGACAGGGCAGTTCCCAGGGAGGAAAACTGGAAACTAGGTTTTCGTCGTTTGGCGATTTTGCAAATGTCCCATCTCAGTGTGTGGCTTTTTGGATCTGCCTACCTTACAACATTCTACGTGACATTTTGGAAACACTACATTCCATTTTCCGTTGTATGTCTATACATTTGATCTGTGTATCACATTGTGCTGTGTTTGGAGGGTGGGGGAAGGGAGGGCGAATTTTGAGCCTGTACATTTGTTTCTAAGATAGTAACCGAGGTGAAAGATCAAGGGTATTAATCTCTCTGTGGATATGAATTAAGCATTTCTCAAAGTTGCACTTGACCCTCCAGGTCACCTGAATACCATCTGGTACCAACCCAAGAGATGGAACTGGACCGACTAGTTTGGGGGCCTCTCTGCAGGGTTTCAGTTTGTAACTGGGGCACTTTCTCCCCCGGCCCCCCCATGGCTGACATTTCTCTGTTGAGAGCTCCGCCCAATGCATCATCGTAGGGCGTGTAGCATCATCTCCGGCCCCAACCCACTAGATGCCCATGGCACCTCCGCCCCACCCCCACCGGCTGTGAAAACCAAAAATGTCCAGACTTGGCCCTGAGGGAGGTGGTCGACCCCAAAAGCACAGCCTGGCTCTGTAGCCCTTGAACCAATATAATCTTATCGAGGCGTTTTTAAAAACTGGTTGTTCCGGTGTTTGGCCAACTGAGATTTAAGGATTCTTTGTGTGCCAAGATAATTACATCCATTAGCTTTAAGGTCATCATTTGCAACAGAGAGAACCCGGCCCTGACTTATATGACACTCAAGGAGCAGAAGCCTTGATGCTGGAAGAGATTTTAGACCAATCTCATCTTTTCGTGTTTGTGGCTCAGAGAGGTTAATCCACCCTTCCAGGGTTACAAGCCAGTAGGAGTAAAATCTGGAAAAGTCGAGCCCCCAGTCTGAGCCTTTAGCACATTTTGAGACTCTTGGACCCAAGCCATAGGCACCATGTTTTGTGGTTCAAAATATGTTTTTCAGAAAAAGAAATGGACATAATGAATACTCATAGGAGCAGGAATGATTCTAAGAAGACACGTTTTTCTATGAAAAATGTTTTTTCTTTCCAGGAAGCTTTCTTTCTTTCTTTTCACCTTTAAAAATATATATTTACAGGAACAATTCCCAATTCTCTGGGACTCTTAGAAAAAAAGATCCATTTTTGGGGAAGTAAAACAAACAGTGGAGACAGGTGTAGCACCATCCCCCAAATCACCAACCCCCAGGTCCCCAGGCCCAGGCTGGGCCGTTGCTGATGGGAGGTGAACCCAGGAGTCCTTTGAACCCGCCCTTCTCCAGCCTGGAATTCACATGGGACAGGCTTTATGTCCCTCATTCCTCCCTCCCAACTCCAGGGACACTTAAAGAGTCCTTTGTACCCACCCGCAGGAAATTGGGGGGCTGGGAGGGAGGGAGCTGAAAATACACATTTGGTATCAAAAATAAACACTTGGGGGTGGCAGGAAGACTCCCCCCAAAATCCCTTCCTTCCCACCCACCCTATCTCAGATATAGGAAGAGATGCCTCCCTCTCCCCTATTGAAAAGCCCTGTTTAAAAATAGATTATACTATCAAAATGGCAGGGGGTTGGGGACAGGGAGACCTGGAGTACTGGTTGGAGGGGCCCCCCAGATGGGGACCACTCCCCCAAAAAACCCTCCATTGGGAGGTAACAGGCAGGACCCCAGGAGTTTGGATTCCTCCCCGGCCAAAAAAGGTGGTTGAAAAAGGACAAGCTGTCTGAGAGAAAGGCCGGGGAGGTCGATATTCCCATTCCCAAGGGTGTGACTCTTCCTTGGCCAAAACTCCCAAACCGTTAAACAGCACAAATTCTTCCTGGACCCTTGGGGACGGCCAGGATTAATAAACTACAGCAATCTAGCTCTTCTACCCACACCCCAAAATGGAGACAGGGCTCCCTCAGCTCCCCAAGGGCAGCCTGAGAAATAAATAAGGAAAGTTCCTTCTCAAGCCAGACCCCGATTGTCTCATCTTGGGGAAAAAATGTGGAGATGGGGGAGATGCCCTTGCCAACCGCCCCCCCGCCCCAAAGAGGGCCAGGCTCCTCCCGGTGGCCTTCAAAAAATAAATAAATAAACCGTCCCCACCACTGCAGTAGGAGACGTGTAAGAGCGGCCACTGGGGGACTGACCAAGAAGGGATAAGTTGTATGTTTTCTGTGGAAGGGTTAGTGAGAGATCCTCTTTCCTAAGAATCCCCACCCAACCACGACCACAGCACGAGTCTGTCAGCTGAACTGTGTTTCTCCTTGAGATGGCTGGCTGGAGAGAAGTTCAGGGCATGGATGGAGTGACCCCAGAAAGGGGTGGGGGTGGTGGTGGTGATAGTCATGGCTTCTGGGGCCCTGGGGAGAGCACCACGGCGGTTGAGAGGCCATCCACGCTGATGGAAGGGATGTGCACCTGGGCGCTGCCACTGGACGGAAACTGGAAGGAGAGCTTGGCCGGGCTACGTACGGGGTGCAGTGGGGCTCAGGGTGCTCCAGAAGTGAATACTGGGGGGCAGAGAGCTGGGCGTCAACAGCACCGGGGTCAACGTGTGCGTAGGTAGCAGGGAAGCCCACCGGCACCGCAGTTTCCATAACGACCGCAGGCAGCCGGGCTGGCACGCCCTCCGCGGGAGGGGCTTCTGGCTCGGCCTTGGGCTCAAAGGGCTCGGCCTTGACGGCTTCCAGGACAAACCCGCCTCCCCAGTGGCTGCGGCTTCTAACTCTTCCTTGGGCTCTTCCACTTTGACTTCTGGGGGCAGTGGCCGGCCCAACCCAGGCTCCATACTTGGCTCTTTGGATTTAAGGTTCGGGGCCTCGGGTGGGGTCAGGATGACCTGCAGAGGCAGGCCGGCCTCCTCAGCCTCCAGGCAGGCCTCCAAGGGGTTTGGGGGGCACTGCTGCCCCTGCAGGGGCGGTGTTGGGGAGCACTGTGGAAGGCCGAGGATGAGAGGGCGGCTGTGGCTGCGGCTGCAGGGGCTGGATGGGGAAGGTGGAATAGAGGCCCGAGCGCATGTAATCGTTCCGGCTGCTGCACGCCAAGCCGCCTGGGCCTGCCACTCCTGCACCCCTGGGTGTGCCTGGCTTCCCAGAGGCAGTGTCCCCGGGGACGGCGTGTACAGCTGTGGTGCCCGCATCTGCCACAGTGGAGGTGGCAGCCACCTCAGGCTGGGGCGGGCAGTCCTCAGTGGAGCACCCCACGACCTCGGGGTAGGACACAAACTTGTAGACGAACTTCTGGCCACTCACTTTGCGGGTGATGTTCTTATCACAGTAGTACCGCACGGCCCGGCTGGGCTTGTCACAATTCACGTTGGTCTTATTCTTGCGTAGCCCCCAGAGCCGGGCCACCCCCTCAGCATCCACCAGCTTTAACTCACCGCCATCCCGGGAGGTCCAGGAGATGATGTGGCCATTGCCTCGCTCTCTGAACAGCTGCAACAGAAACTGCCACAGCGTCACACAAGGGTCCATTGCTGGGCGAGCGCTTACGCCATCCCAGGGGTACCTGTGTGTAGCGCAGCGGCGGCGTTGGCAGCTCGGGGGGGCGGGGGCTCCGTGCGCGGCCCCACCGCCCCCCAGGTCCGGGCTCCGAGGTGGCGGTGGCGGCCCAGGAAGCTTTCATTTTGCCACAGTTGTGGAGGAAAGAGTTTTCATGGCACTAGCTAAGGACAGTGAGGCAGCTCTAATTCAGGGCACCACGGAGACTGGTGTAGGGACCAGCACCACGGGGCCTGCGGGGGGGAAGGGGGACTGGCTCAGCTCCGAATACAACAGGGACAAGTGGGGATCACGGCCAAGGAGCAGGGTGTGTGTCTGGAGTGGCGGTGGACTGGACATGACTGGGAGCAAACATCAAGGCCAGGGGCATCCTGAACGGGATGGACTCAGCCGGATTCTTGCTGAAGGCAAGCTCAGGTGATCACACAGCGAGGTGGGGCGGGAGGAATTTGATCAGATATCCAGGATTGTGGGGGGGGTTGTTGCTAAAGTTAAACTGACCACGCAGGGACAGACCCAAGGTCAGGCCTTGAGGATGGAGAGAAGCCCGGCTAGCGCTGGGTCAGGGAGAGAGACCCCGCTCACTGGTATTCAGAAATCCAGAGGCCCGTGCTTGTTTAGGACCCATCGTCTGCAGATGGCGAGCCTGGGTTCCAGGGCTTTAAACTGCCGTTTGGAAGCAGGGTGTGGGGACATCTGTGCTTCAGAGCCAGCCATGCTCTCTTCTGAGTAACTCCCAGGTTTAAAACTGGGGAGACCCCTCCCTCCCTCACCAGCTTATTTCTTAGAAAGAAATGGGCACAGAGGATAAATCGCACCACCCCTCTGCTAATGTCTTTTAAAAGCCTGTGTTTTTCTTAATTAAACAAACAATGAGCATGTATTACTTATATGATCAGAAAAAAACGAGATGCCGTCCTGGCCGCCTCCTGGTGAGTTTTTAGTCCTCTTCAAGCCCTCACGGCGTAAAACCCCAGAACTCAGCCTCATCCTGAGCTGCTGTAGGAAGCACAAGGCCCAACCTCACCGACGTGAACCTGTTTCCTCATCTAAGACACGTGGGTGGGTAAGAGCGTCCGAGAGCCTGCCGTGCAGCTGAGGTGGGAAAGGACCATTTACAGAAAGGGCTTAGCTTGATGTCACACACACAGTGACCTTGCTGTCAGGCAGGGAGAGGGCTGGAGCTGGAGGAGATGGACCTCGGGAGGCCAGCGGCCAGGCTGGAAACCTGGGTGCCTCACTGGGGATGACAGGTTGTGAGCAAGAATCAGGGTGCATTTCATTCAAAGTCTTCTCAGTTCTGCTGGGTTATGTATCACCAGTTATACCTGTAAATTTTGAAAAAAAAAATGATTGTTTTTAACAGGATGCTTTAAAGATAGCAGAGCAGAAAGACACAATCCTTGAACAAGCTGAGGAATTTACCGCCTGCATGACTAAGCAGGTCATCACTGAGCCCCAGTTCCTCCTTTGAAAGGCGGGCCTGGGCACTGCAGAGGAACCGAGAATGAAGGCAGGGACCGTGGAGGTGGTGGCACCGCGAGCATTTACGTCTATTTTCACAGGACACTAAGGACTCGGGGTTTAGCCTCAGCCTAGACGAGAATCAGAAAAGCAGCCTAATTTGACCGTGAATGTAAACCTCCCCAATGTGCTGAATTTTCAAGGGGCGTTGATAATTTAAACACCTTACTTCGTCCTCGGAGAAGTCCTGAGAGGTAGCTGAAGCAGTGGCTCTCTGCACCACCTTACAGGGAAGGGGACAGCACAAAACAAGAGCGAGCCTCAAGGCTGTCATGCTTTTAATTCAACTCTGTAAAACGACTGCGTGCCTCTCATACAGGAGGCTGGGGGGTAGGTGCGGGGAGGGGAGCGGGACATAGACGACCCGCGGTGCGATTTCACTTGTTCTTTCCGCAGACGTGCACTGGGCGCCAGTGACGTGCCGAGCCCGTTCCAGGGCTGGGGATAAAACACTGACAAAACCATGTTCCCCTCTCATGCGGCTGGCATTTTAGTCAGAGGACACAGAAAATCAACAGATAACTAAGACAAACCCATGAAAGTACAGAAGGCCCAATGGTGATAAGTACCCTAAAGTAAGAAAGGCTGCGGGGTGAGACCATGGGGACACGTGAGCTTCGGGGCGCCCCCGGCCAGGCGGGCGTCCACCTTCACACCCGAGGCCGGGCTCCAGGTTAAGCAGGTTCTCTCAACCTCTCCCAGCTGGCGAGTCTGGAGACCAGGGCTGTCCGACTCCAAGCCGGGGAGGCTGCGCCAGGTTCTGGGCCCCTCGGCTGCATCTTCTGCGGGCCTCGCGGGCGGGAGGCCGCGGGCGGGGAGGGTGCCGGCTGGCGGTTCACACGTCCATCCCACACCCCGCGGGACGCAGTCCGCCGACCACAGGAGCCGCCTGCTGAGCAATGCCAGCTGCTGCCCCGTCACAACCAGCGACCCTCGGGCCGCATGCCCAGCCGGCCGGCCTGAGCGGAACAGGGTGGAGGGGAGCCGGGTCCCCTGCCCACGGCCGCAGGGAGTGGGGAAGAGGAACTGCACTTGACCCTGCTTCCCGGGCGCCGTGGCCTCGGGCCGGCCTCTGCGCGTGGACCCGGCGGGGCCGCAGGGCTGAGTCACGGCCGGGCTGCGCGGCCCAGCGGGCCTTCCGGGGGGCTGGGCTTCGGGGTCACATGGGGGCTCTGCCGGGTCCTGTCCGCGGGCCGGGGCGGTGGGCACAGAGGAGTTGCCGGGACGCTCCCCCCAGGGGGCCCCAGGACCCCAGCGCGAGTGCAGTCGGCTAGGGCGACCCTTGCCTTGCTCATCACTATTCGGAAGGAATCGACCTGGGGCGTGAGGGGTGCGTTCGGGACTGGCTCACTGTAGAGGCGGGAGAGGCGGGGCGGAGAGCGCATCGGGTCCGCCTCCGCCCCGCCCCCCAGCGGCCAGCTGGTGGTACAGCCCGAGGCCCCCCCGGCTAACGCTTTGGTAGCGCCCGGCCGCCGCTAGGCCCCGCCCCCGGGTGCGCATGCGCGGCGACGTGTGCGCCGGTCGTGACACATCCGTGCGCAGGTAGGCGCCGGGCGGGGGGCGGGGTCTCCGGGTCCAGTCGGCGTGTTCTCGTGGAGTTAGAGAGCCCCCCAGTCCTGGCGCGGAGGAGCCCAGAGTTCCCCGCGTGCGGCCCGCGGGGCTTGGCGGCCCTGCCTGGACTGTGGGCGGTGGGGCGGGGTCCAGCTCTCCGTCCTCAGGTGTGCAGGGCAGAGGCTCAGGTCGCCCCATCTGCAGGTGGGTCGGGCGGGGGGTCCGGTCGTTCCGTCTGCAGGCGGGGCGGGCAGAGTTCCGGCATCTCCGCCCGCAGGTGAGCCGGGCGTGGGCTCAGGCCGCGGTGCGGGCCGCGGTGGGAGGGGTGCAGCCGGCCGGCCCGCGGGCAGCGAGCCCGAGAGAGGACACTGGCAGACAGGCCGAGACCGTCCACGGCGTGCTCTCTGTGGGACTTGTTTATATTTTCTGAATTTTGTTTGTTGAGCGTGTATTTAAATTTTGGAAAAATATGTTTACAAACTGTCGGAGTATAATTCTCAAAATGTTAGAAACGTAATTCCTGAGCAAACAGGGAGCACAGGTCAGGTTAAATCGCTTAGGAAGGACCCGGCGGAGGAAAGCCCGCCGGAGGCTGCCACCAGGAATGCTGGTCGGGGAGGGAGCCACTGGGATTATCCTCTGGGGGGAGAGGGGCGTTACGGCCCCTCATCACCCTATCAGTGTTGCTGGGTTGACCTCACAGACTGAAGTCTGGGCCAGTCCTTGCTGAACCGAACTGCTGTCTCCCCTGGAAAGTCAGGTGACCCTCAGGGGCTTGTGAGCGGTGACCCAGCGCGACATCAAAAAGCGTGCCGTTTCCCTCTTTCTGACCACATTTCCAAGTTTTGTATTTCGGAAGGAGCTCACAGATGCTCGGCGTCTGTGTCAGAGCTGAAAAGGTCCTGGTGGCCGGACTCCCGTCCCCGGGTCGGGGCTGCCTGGCCACTGCAACCCTGGAACCCACCCTCTTGTTAATTTCCTAAAACGCCCGGTTCAGTTCAGTAGAACAGCTGAAACTACCAAATCTTGTAAAACGAAGAGTAAGATGAGGTTTGTAGATGGATTTTTTCCCAGGGAAAATGGAGGCCTGTGGAGCCGGGACGGGCTTTCCAGCCGCCAGGAACCCGTTCCCCCGCGGCCGCGGCTCCACCACCAATGAGACGCAGGGGCTGCGGGGCGGGGCTCCGAGGACCCCGGACTGGAGGAGCGGGGGTCCTGGCTCTGCGGCTGTGCGGGGACGGGGACGGCGGCCTCAGGAGACACGAAGAAGCCCTAGGGCTGGGCTCGGGGTGAACGGGGTGACCCAGTGCCCCCGTGCCGGGACGGGTGAGGGGTGTGGTCAGGGTGGGTGGCTGCCGAGCCCTGGAGCTCTGCCTGCCTCTGGTCTGTGCCGCCTTCCGGAGCAGGGCCTGGCCACGCCCTGGGGTGCCCCCTAGCCACGGGGCAGCCGGGCCACCGCGGGGCTCCGGGGGGGGGCCGCCTGGGTTGCTGCGGACCCCCACCCAAGGCCTGGCCTCATCCCATCATGGCTCAAGTGGGTCACCCACCTCGCCTGTGTGTCCCCGGGACCCAGGGCGACAGGTTGGACCAGACCAGCCGGCCCAGAAGCTCTGTGGAAGCGGCTGTGTAGGAGGGTGTGTCCGAGGCGGGTTTGAGCAGCGATCCAGATGGGGGAGAGTTGATAGGGTTTGAAGGGCGGCAGAGCATTGGGTTTTTACAGGGAGTTGTTTCTGTTTCTGTGATGGCCCCGAGCGTTCCGCCGCCACTGATCGGTCTCAGCTGAGTATTTCAGCGTCTGACCTTAGCCCGCCTGCATTTCTTTCTGTAGAAAGGTTACTAGAAGGCGTGAGGACCCAGAAGCCGGGCTGAGGTTTCTCAGTGGTGAATTTGAGATGACGGTGGTTTTTCCTGGGTCTCTGGGGCCTTGGAGCCTTCCTCTTCCTTGGGCCTTGGCTCTGCGCCCCAGCCTCCACCCTGGCTGGGCCCACGCTTCAGAAGCAGGCTTTTCCCGCGTGCTCGGAGCCTGAGGCTGGCGGGCGGCTCTTTGTGCTGTAGCCTCGCTTGTCCACTCTCCGTCCCCTCTCAGGCCCTGCCCTGGCCCTCAGGACCCCACGTCTGTCTCCTTGTGCCTCTTGGTGGGAGGAGGAGGAAAAGGGCTGTTTTCAGGCTTTCTCTCCAGGATAATCAGGGTTTGTTGGATTGGCTCACATTTAAAACCACCTGCGGCGCACAGAAGAGCCTCTCAGGTCTTCAGGACGCTGCCTGCTTTAGGAAAAGGAAGCCACTAAACCCTCCCTCCTTGGAGTCACAGGATCTTACATCTGGGGGACTGGAATTCACGCCGGTTCAGTCGTTCTGCACCTGCTTAGAGCGCCTGGGCACATAAGAAACACCCAAGCCTGGCCCCGCCCCAGGGCAGCGAAGTCAGGACCTTGGGAGGGGGCCTGGGCATCGTCCTCGGTGTGGGAAGGACAGACGAACCTGCAGGTGATCTAATGCACCTGGGCCCAGAGCTCTGAGTCCTGATCATGGTCCAATCCGAGGCCCCACTGGGTAGCTTCTTGATTTGAGGCAAATAACTAAACCTGAGCTCTCTTCTTTCCATTGGAAATGTACGACTCCCTGTTTAGCAGGTTAAACGGCCTAACTGAACGTGCCTGGCACGGAGTAGGTACTTCATATTAGCACCCGGCACCCACTCTGCTGTATTTATGTGTATTTTTCGTTCCTATAGTCAGACACTGGAGTCCTGTTTTCCTAGCTCCGAAATAGTGGAACCAAGATCGGAACCCACTGTTTTGTTCTTTGGTCCCAGTGCCCTGGAGTCCCCCCAGCCTTCGTGAAGGGGCACCTATACCAGCCACTCACCCTGGGCAAGCTTGAGTCATTGTTTTAGTCAGAGCTCTTCAGAGTCATGGGGACCCTCCCGTTTCAAGGCAGAGGTTCCACAGGAGCGTAGAGATGCAGTCGTGGCAAAATGGGAACAGTCGCCCAGACCGCGTGACAGGCTCGTGGAAAGGACAAGGTGAGGTTTCCGGAGGAGCCTGTTTCTCGGCACTTTCCAGTTTGTGCAGCGACCCTTTGCATGGGGTTAAGTTCTTGATGGTGCGGCTTCCTTCTGCCCAGCACTGAGACCCCCTCTCCCTTCCCTGTATTCGCCCCTGACCCCGCCCCCATCAGCTCCACAATACGGGACCAGATGCTTCTGGAGTCTGCTATGAGAGGCTCAGTCAGGTGTGGCCACAAGAGGAAAGCAAAGCTCGTTATGCTCTCGGGTCCTAGAGGCAGGGCCACGCCGGGCACGTGGGGGGCTGGCCAGGGGGTCGGGGGCGGAGGACAGGACGGAGGGAAGACTGAGGGCACGGCCTTTACTGGGGTTTCCAGAGGAAAGGCAGGCGGGGCGGGGGGAACACGTACGATTGGCTGCTTTTAGTGATTTTGCCGGGCTTTGGGCGACAGGGCTGCCCCGAGCCGCCGGGCACCCGGCCCGGGTGTTTCGGGCAGAGGAGGGCCACCTCCCCGGGGGCGGGGCAGGCGGAGGAGGCCAGGCCTGGACGGGCTGTCGGCATAGGTCCCAGGCGGGCTCCTGGCTGGGCCCTTGGCTGGTGGGGGGTTGTCTCTGCCCAGCCAGGCGGGACTTAACGATGTCAGAGCATCACAGTAGACAGAAATATATACACACACACACATAGATGTACACACACGTACTCCCCTAAGTACGGAGCTTGCTGTCCAGCGTAGGTGAGGGTCCAAGGAGCTCCGGATGGGGCGCTGGCTGGCAGTGTTCCCACCGTGGGTTCCGGAAGCACATCCTCCTCTAGGTGTGCTCTGTCTGGGGGACTTTGTGGGCTGTCACTGCCACCACGGGGGGCATCCACTGGAGAGTCGGGACCGTGTCTGTTTCCTGCCGCGTCCACGCCTGCCCCTTCTGTGCCTCGTGTCACTTTCTCTCGTGCTCCTGTCCCACCAGCGGGTGTTTTCTTGCTCTGTTTTTGTGTCACTGAATACACATAAGCTTGAGGAGAAGAGTTGTTAACATCCATTTTGTGGTGCTGGAGCAGCCTTGCGTCCCGGCTCCTTTCAGCCAGCAGAGGGTCAAGGCTCTTTTCTTTGTCCAGGCGGAGGATGGGCGCATGAGGGTCCCGGGGCCGTGCCCTGGTGCAGCGTGTGGACCCCGGCCCAGCCTGTACGACGTCGGCAGTATGAGCCTCCCGAGCAGCGGGCCGGCGGGCAGCATCTTTGACCTGGACTGCACCTCCGGGCAGGTCCGCTGGGCGCTGGTGGCCGCCGGCTGCACCTTCTACCTGGGCGTCTTCGTGGCCTGCCACCAGCTGTCATCCTCCCTGAACGCCACCTACCGCTCCCTGGGGGCCCGAGAGCAGGTCTTCTGGAACCTGGCGGCCACGCGCGCAGTCTTTGGCATCCAGGGCACCGCGGCGGGGCTACGGGCGCTGCTGCTGGACCCCGTGCTTCAGGCCGACAAAGTGCTTGGCCAGCAGAACTGGTGCTGGTTCCACATCACCACGGCAACCGGATTCTTCCTCTTTGAGAACCTCGCGCTCCACGTGTCCAATGCGCTGTTCCGCACATTCGACGGGTTCCTGGCCGTCCACCACCTCTTCGCCTTCCTCGGGTTTCTCGGCTCCGTGGTCAACCTCCAAGCGGGCCACTACCTGCCCATGATCACGCTGCTCCTGGAGATGAGCACGCCCTTCACCTGCATCTCCTGGATGCTCCTAAAGGTAGGCGCTCCCCAGACGGCATCTGTGCTCCGCAGCGGGAGGTGAGTGGCTAGTGAGCACCTTCACCCGCTTGATGCCCGTGTTGCTGGTCCCTCGTGGCCTGTGCTGTCACAGCATCACCAGGCTGGATTAGAGTATTACAGTCCGTAAGAAGCTCATTTTCGTTGAATTCCATTTTAATCATTTTAAACAGCTCTTTTAGGCTTCCTGCCCCATCGCAAAAGAAGACTCGGTGGATCGTGTGTCTTACTCAGCAACTGGCAGTATTTGTAAGCCCTAGAAAACATGCTTTTTCTTTGTTTCAGATACTTTTTTTTTTTTTTTTTTTTTTTTGCGGTACATGGCCTCTCACTGCTGCGGCCTCTCCCATTGCAGAGCACAGGCTCCGGTCGCGCAGGCTCAGCGGCCATGGCTCACGGGCCTAGCTGCTCCGCGGCATGTGGGATCCTCCCGGACCGGGGCATGAACCCATGTCCCCTGCATCGGCAGGCAGACTCTCAACCACTGCACCACCAGGGAAGCCCCTCAAATACTTTTTTTAAAAAAACAAAGTAATATATGTCTACATACATATCTTTTGAAATTTTTATTTCACATTATGTTATCTTACACCCAACATGAGATCTGCCCTCTTCACAAATCTTTAAGTGTCCAGCACATTATCGTCAGCTGTAGTCACAGGTGCACAGCAGGCCTCTGGAGCTTATTCGTCTTGTATGATTGAAACTTCACTCCTGTTGGTCAGTAACTCGCCGCTTCCCCTCCCTCCAGCCCCTGGCAACTGCCATCCACACTTTGATTCTAGGAACTGGACTATTTCAGATGCCTCATATAAGTGGACTCATGCCATATTTCTCTTCTGTTCCTGGTTTATTTCGCTGAGTGAATGTCCTCAAGGTCCAGCCATGTCATTGCACATTGAAGGGTTTCCTTCTTTTCTCAGGCTGAACAGGTTTCCATTACGTGTGTGAAGCACATCTTCCTTGGGTGTTTCAGTCTTAGTTATTGTGAGTGAACGTAGAGGTGCTAATATCTCCTCCACATTCTGATTTCGGTTCCTTTACTGGGTCATCAGGTAGCTCTGTTTTTAGAAAATAAACCGCCCCCACTGTTTCCCGCAGCGGCTGCAACGGGAATGCACAGAGGCCCACTTTCTCCACATGCTCACCAAAGCTTGTTGTCTTTGTTTCTCTGATGACATCTCACTGGCTTTTGATTTGCATTTCCCTGATGACCGGTGACAGTGAGCATTTATTCGTCTATCTGTTGGCCATTTGTATGTTGTCTTTGGAAAACTGTTCAAGCCCTTAGCCCATTTTTAACTCAGATTCTTTGCTATTTTTTTACTGTTGAGTTGTAGTTCTTTATATAAGTTCAAGATTAATCTCTTATTACACATATGGTTGGCAAATATTTTCTCCCACTTTGTAGATTGCCTTTTCACTCTGTTGATTGTTTCCTTTGCTGTGAAGAAGCTTTTTAGTTTGATGTTGTCCCAGTTGTTTATTTTTGTTTCTGTTGTATGTGTTCTTGGTATCATATTCATGAAATCATTGCC